>NC_133771.1:43510101-43524478 GCF_003597395.2 Chelonoidis abingdonii
TTTTACATTGTTTTATTTTTGAATGCAGTTATGTTTTGTACATAATTCTACATTTGTAAGTTCAGCTTTCATGATAAAGAGCTTGTACTACAGTACTTGTCTGAGGTGAACTGAAAAATACTATTTCTTTGGTTTTTTAACGTCAAATATTTGTAATAAAAATAAATATAAAGTGAGCACTGCACACTTTGCATTCTGTGTTGTAATTGAAATCAATATATTTGAAAATGTAGAAACATTTACAAATATTTAAATAAATGGTATCCTATTATTGTTTAACAGTGTGATTAATCAAGATTATTTTTTTAAATTGTGCAATTAATGGCAATTATTTTTTTGAATTGCTTGACAGCCCTAATTTTTATATACTGGAAAAAATAAACAATGTTACGAGCTGAGTGAAGCCTTATTATGGATTGAGTTAAAACCTCATGCAATCTGATGTGTTAATGAATCCTCCATTTAAGATAGTTGTAAGAGGCAGTTAAGGGGCCAGATCTATAACAAAGGGTAACAGAATCTACCCTGAAACTAGAAGCAAGTGAGTGGTGTTTTTTTACTGAGTATTGTGACCAAGTGTAGAAGAGGACTGGCGCAATAGGGAAGAAATGAGAAAATATACAAAAACTGAGGAGAGACAAGAACCAGGGGCATGGGGGAGAGAGGCACAAAAAAGGAAGAAGCCTAGTAATAGCCTGTGAGAAATACATGACCTTGGAAAAAGCTAGAGTGAGAGCTTTTGGCTCTGTTGATTAAAGAGGCTTGGGGGTGTAAGTCAAGAAACTGCTGCTTTTGTTCTTGAATCCTTCTACATTCAGGGATACAGGACTTGGTGCATTCTTTGCAAATAAACAAAACTGCATAAAAATAATTTCTAGCTAGCATCAATTTCTATTCCGAGGGCTGAAAGTTGACTAGCTGCTCAGGTCTAAAGTTATGACTAGCCGTTGAGGTCCTTATTATATAAAGAGAAAAAATACATCTCCTCTTGAGCTACATATCAATCTATGAGTGGATCAGAACAATGGTCTTGAATAGATCCTGAATATAAATTCAAAATGGATTTTTTGGAAATAGTGTGTTTTCAGTGGATATACATGGTTCTGGAGATTTCTAATTTGAAAACAAACTATTTGCAAGTGGGTGTAATAAGAATAAAATACAGTAGTGGAAATACAGGGGTCCTATGCCCCACACAGAGATTTTAAATAGAAGTCTGTGGTGGATTTGATTTGTTTGATTTTTTTTCCCCCTCAGGCAATTTAATATATTCAGGAACAAATCTATTAAATTGGTCACCTAATTGCATTCGCAAAATTATGCACATCCAGTGCTCATGAAAAAGATGTTTGTGTACATTAAATGGCAAAAAGCATGCTTAAATGCTGATTATGTCCACAATTACACAGCTGCCCATTTGCATGATAAACGCTGACTTGGACATGGAGTTAGTGCACATATAATTTATTCAGAGAGAGTTTTGTCAATGAGTTTTATAAATTTAGCTTACTTTCCCCTTTATGGTATTAATTCAGTCTGGTATATCCTTACATTTTCTGGAAGATCTGCTTACTCTAGGCATTCACTGACACTGCATTATTGAGAATTAGAACTATCTGAAAAATGGATTTTTTTGTTTGCTAGCAATTTGAAAAAAAAAATAAAAGATTTGTATCAAACTGAAAATCATATCGTTTGAAATTTTAGGTGACTCTAAAAGTAAAAAGAAGTGGTTTGATACAATTTTGAGGAGATTATAGTCTTTTTTATTAAAAAAATAAAATTTAAATCAGCTTTCAAATTGAAAGATTTATTTTGAAATTTTCTAAACAAAAGGTTTCCTTTTTTTCCAATTTTTGAATGCTTTTTCAACCAAAACAATTTGCTGTAATTGACATGAATTTACTAAATGTTTTAGTGTCACCAAATTTGCATATTTCATTAAAAAGAGAAGGTTACTCACTCTGTGCAATAACTGATGTTCTTCAAGACATGTGTATCTGTGATGGTGCGTCCCTGTGCCTTTGATTGGAGAATTTAAGCAGCAGTGGGACGGTTCACTGTTCCCGGCCATTGGGAGCTGCAGGGGCCCATGCTTGCAGTTGGTCAACATTAGCAAAATGTCTCGCAGCCCACAATCAGCTTACCCTGGTGGGCTGCTTATGGCCCACAGGCCATAGGTTGCCCACCACTGGCCTAGATAATGGAACTTTTAGAGCATTCCATAGTGGAAATGAAGAGACTCAGAGATTTTCTGAAAGATTTAGTTCTATCAAGGTAGAATGCTAGCATATGTTTGAAATCTAGAGTATATAATACTGAGTCCTGTGTACTTCTGTGTGGTTTGGGGAAGAATGAAGGAAGATGGATTGGTTGATTCATATTGAAGGACAAAGATACTTCAGAAAGAAATTTTGGATGAGGTCTTAGAATGACCTTATTTTTGAAAAAAATGGTGTAAGGTGAGTCTGCCATGAAGGCCCCAACTTTCCCACTAGAAGCATTACTTTCATAGACAGATGTGTCAGAGAACATGTTGACAAGAGTTTGGACTGGAGTGCAGTGAAGCAGCATAACATTAGGTTCAAGTTCCAAGATGGAGTGAGTGCACGTGCTTCTGAATAAACATTTCAGCTTCCCGTAAGGAAAAATATGATGAACGGAGGGGCTAATATCCATGTCCCTTCAATCGTTTGGTGAAAGGTAATAACAACAGTGAGATGTCATTTAAATTAACTAATGGAAAGACCAGATAGCTTTAGTCTCAATATATAGTCCAAGACGGAAGCAGCACTGATGTGTTTGTTCTGGCACCATACGTGGAACCGCTTCCATTTCCAAAGAAAAGTATTGGGCATGATTGACCTTCTAATGTTTTAGCAGTACATCTTTAACCTGTTCAGAACAGGTTAGTTCATCTCGATTGAACCATGTAGGAGCCATGGTTTCAGGTGACGTCTCTACAGGTTTGGGTGATGAACCTGTCCGGCATCCTGTGATAGATCTGACAGAGGAGGGAAAGTGCCTGGTGCACATATCGTCATCTGCAATAGATAAGAGTACTATGTCTGTATGGGCCACGTTGGGGCTCTCAGTATGACCTTGGCTTTGTCAGTACTTATTTTCTGTATCACCTTTGATAACAGAGGGATCGGGGGGAGTGCATATAATAGAGGTGCCCATTTAAGGAGGTATGCATTCCCCAGGGATTGGGACTCCACACCTCCTCTCATGAAGAATTGTGGACATTTGTAGTTCTGGGATATATCAAAGAGGTTGATGGACAGATGATCCCACTGTTTGAATATCTTCTGTAGGACCTTGTTGTTTAGCTCTCATTCATGATCCTGAGGAAATCCTCTGCTGAGCATGTCTGCTGTAGTATTTTGACAGCCTAGGAGGTATGAAATTGAGATGCTGACATTGTGTCAGATACACCAGTTCCATAACTTCATGGCTTTGGTGCACAGGCAATGTGATCAGGCTCCGCCCTGTCAATTTATATAAAATATTCATGCAATGTTGTCAGTCATGACTCATATAGTCTGGTCCCTAGTCAATGGCAGGAGGTGGAAGCATGCATTGCAAACTGCTCAAAGTTCTAAGACATTTATGTTTAACAGTGTCTTGGGTGGAAACCCCCCCTGCCCTGAACTGCATTGTGATGTTGATGGAGTCTATGTAGGAGGCATCGTTTGTGAGTATCATTGAAGGTGGAGTTTGGGTGAGAGGGACCCCCATGCACAAGCTGTTGAGTTGTGTTCACCAGTTTAGAGAGTCTTTGACTTTGATCAGCATAGTGAGACATCTGTTTAGGCTGTCTTTGTGTGGTATGTAGATGATTCTTAGCCAGCCCTGAAGGCAGTGCATATGAAGATAAGCATGTCATACCAGGAATGTGGTTGCTGCCATATGGCCTAACAGTTGAAGGCAGGTTTATGCCGATACATGTGGACTGTTCAGTACTGAAGAGATGAGATTGGTGATAGTAATGAACCTGTTTGTTGGTAATGATGCTTTGGCTTCCAGGGAGTTGAGATGAGCCCTGATGAAGTCTAACTTTTCTATGGGGTTTCGAGTTGATTTGGACATTTATCTGAAAGCTCAGTCTCAGGAAGAAAGCAAATATCCTGTGACTAGGGTGGCCAGATGTCCTAATTTTATAGGGACAGTCCCAATTTTTGGGTCTTTTTTTTATATAGGCTTCAATTACCCCTCACACCCTGTCCCAATTTTTTACATTGGCTGTCTGGTCATCCTACCTGTGACTAACGTTGAGGGCATCTGTTCTGGTGGGGGCTTTTAGTAAACAGTCATCAAAATAGGGAAATATTATTACCACTTGCTTGCGAAGGTGTGCCACTACCACTGCAAGGATTTTCAAGAACACTCTCAGTGCCGTCAAGAGACCAAAAGTTAAACTTTGTACTGGTAATTGTTCCCAGTGGAAATAGGCATCTCAGAAGTCAAGGGCTGAGAATCAACCCTCTTGTTCCAGTGCTAGTGTTATTGTTGCCAGTGTGACCATCCTGAACCGTTGGATCCTTATGAATTTGTTGAGCTTTCTGAGATCTAGAATAGGCCTCGATCCTCTGTTTTTTTTCTAGGTTAAGAAGTAGTGGGAGTAAAAGTCCTTCCCTCTGTGTTATGGTGGTACCTATTCCACAGCACCCAAATGTCGAAGATGATTTACTTCTTGCTGTAGAAGAACTCATGAGAAGGGTCCCTGAAAAGGGATGGAAGTTGTGTAGGGGGAATGGAGATAAATAGGGTGGAATAGCCTGTGTGGATTATTTCTAGGCCCCATTTGACTGTGGTTATGGAAGCCCACATTTAATAGAAAGGCTTCAAATGATGTCCCAAATGGGGAATGCTTGATGGTATCAGCACTGATAGTTGAGGAGATTGTGTAGACCCACAACCGACGCCCAGTGCATAATGATGGCAGGGATGCCTGCACGGTAGTTCTGGCTAAGAGCTGACCCGCAGCTAGAAGAGATTTGTATTGATCTCTTTTCTCTTCTGAGATGTCATTAGTAAAGTCTGCAAATTTGAAGCAATGTACATAGTTGTATTTCACCATTAGCGCTGCATGGTTGGCAACTCTAAAGTGCAGTGTTGCTAATGAGTAGGCCTTGTGGACAAAAAGGTTCAGATGCATCCGATCTTTGTCATATGGTGTGTACTAATAGTGCTGGTGCCTACCACATTAATTGACCACGTCAATAACCAATGAATTCGGTGAAGAATGTGAGAATAAAAGTTCCATCCCCTTTGAAGGGACATAATACTTTTTATTGGCCCTTTTGCAGACAGGCGGTATTGTTGCTGGGGTCTGCCAGATGTTTTTGGCTGGTTCCATGAGCGCATCATCTATGGGGAGCATTATTCTGGAAGCTGAGGAGGTCTGAAGAATGTCCAACAGCTTATGCTGGGACTCTGGGACCTCCTCCAGAGGAATCTCTGGGCAGTCTGTTACTTTTTTGAAGCATTCCTAGAACTGTTTGAAGTCGTCCGTGGCTGAGGTTGGTGGAGGCATTATGGCCTCATCCGGGGAAGAGGAGGAATTATGAGCAAGAAGTGGTGTGTTCTGTTCCAGGGTCTCTTCCTGTTCCTCAACACTTTCCTCAGGGGGCTCTGATGGTGCAGCCACCAAAGGCAGTGTTGGAGATCTGAGCCTTTCCCTGTAGCGACTGGGAGGTCTACAGTATTGCCTCCCATATGCAATTCAGGAGTCTCAGCAAGGCCACTGTATGCGGAAAAACATAGGTGGAGGCATCCATGGGTGACTGTACTAGAATTGTATGTCAGACCCATGATGATGTGTTGGTCATAGATCTCCTAGGGTTGTGGTTGGTTAGACAGGACAGGAGTGGCATGGTGAGAAGATATCTTCTTCTTCATTATTTTCCTCCTCACTGGAAAGTGCTGGGGCTCTGGGTGAAACGGGTTGGTCAGATAATGTGCTTACCAGAGACACATTGATACCAAAGAGTGGGATTTCTGGTATCAAGGATACCTGTAAATCTTTTGGGTTGTAGAAAATGCATGATGACGATGGTTTTGGCACTGAAGTGGTCAGTGCAGACGATACTGTTGTAGTAGGAGTAATTGGTGCTGATGTAGAGGTCAGAGAAGATGGTGGTGCCGTCACCTGTGTTGAGAGTCTTTGTGCTGCGCCTTTAGATGGTTCCATCACTGCTTGCTTGGGGGTCAGCAGAAGCCATGGTCCAGAGGTTGCTGGAGGATCCCAGTGCCCTGTATGTACTCAGCTGCAGTACAGTCAGAGACAGCCGGAGACAATTTCTCTTTTGGCTGTTCTTTAGTAGGAGTGTTTGCTGCTTTTCTCCTCAATGCCTTTTTGGAGGAATGAGCCTTCCTCTGTGAGGAGGGCGAGGTCTCTGAAGATCATTGTCCAGAAGGTGTTTGCTGTCTGGGATCAGATGCCAGTCGCAGAGATTTCTCCATCAGGATAAGTTTGAGACACCTATATCTGTCTTTTCTGGCGAGAGGCTTTAGGTTGCTGCAGTGAGACCACTTTTGAAGGATATGAGATTCATTCAAGCAATGGCCATCCAAAACCAGGATTGTCTCCCGTCATGAAAGGCAGTGTTTGAAGCCTGATGAACTGGGCATGGTGTGAGCTACTGTGGTTTACCCTGAGGAGGATCATTAACTATTCTAAAGGGTAGGGAAGGAAAGTTGAGTGGGGTGGGGGTTGGTAAACAGAGTGAAAAAAGGTAAGTAAATCTATCTAATCTACTAAAAACTACCCAAACCCTATTTTAAATAAAACATTGCCTAATGGATTTGAGACTGCTGGGAGCTGCATCTCAGGCTGAGCACAGTTAAGAAGAAACTGAGAGGGGGGCAGATTGCATGCACTGAATTAGGCACCAACAGTGCTGCAAGATGGGGATAGCGCATGTATAACCCGTATGGATCGTGCTGCTGAAATTTTCTGCTCAAAGGCACGGGGACCATCATCTGAATCGAAGCACCCACAGGGACATCATTCAAAGAAGAAAAAACATTTTAGGCAAAAATTTTGCCTAGCACCTCTGAGGATATCACTTTTGACTGTGCAATACTACAGAAATCATTTGATGATATGGACTATTACCCATCAAGTTACTGTGAACAGAAACTTAGCTCCCAAAGGAATCATAATGCAAAAAAATTAAAAATTGTAATCAACAATGAAAAGAGATAATTTTATTATTTTTTCTTAAAATGAGACAATTAAGTCTGATATGGTGCATTTTTAAACATATTTAGTATACTGTGCTATATACTATAACAAGCAAACTTGTGAATATTGGGAAAATTAAGGAAATGCCTAGTACAATGTAATGAAGGAAAGACAGCTAAATAAAGCAGGGACACCTATCAAAAAATCGAAAGGTCATTGATTAATAAAATATAATGCATTGTAAGCTAATTATGTTTGAAATGAACAGAAAATACTTTGTACTAGAAAACTTCTGCACAAAATAATCAATCTCATCTATTACCCTAGGAAATGTATTACACCATAATAGAGATTTCATAAATCATTCAGCTAAATAGTACGTTACAGAACATTATGAACCAGAGACATTATATTTACGTTACAAATGTAGCTCATTAACTGTAATACACATTGAGTAATTGGTCACCTAGTTGCACAACCTTCATATCCATATTACCATCAGAACAAAATGAAGGGAAAACTATCATATCCATCCACCCATCTCTGGTGAATCCATGTGACTCTCTTTCTCTCTCTCTGGTTCTTTGTTATAGAGATAAGTGCCCTTGTACCTGGTTTTTTGTGTAACTCTGATATCTTTGCAGATCTTAGATATAAATTTTGGTTAGAAGGGCTGCTATACGTCCTTTGAAAATGACACCTGATTATCAGAGGTGCCATATCCTATCATGAAAACACAGAAATAGGAATTGCAAGGTACTTTTCTAATAATAATAATAATAATAATAATAACAAAAATCCTCTAAACTTGATGCCTTGACAATGAATCAGGAAATATATTTAATGAAAAAAAATAATTAAACTAAAATGACATCATATGTATTTTTATATCCACAAAAATGATAACCAAATTTTATTATTTCTGTTTTAGGTAGAAATTACTTTAAAAACTGATTACTGGTACCTTTAAGATTTAAGAACAGGTGATTATTTTTATTGGAGGTGAATAATGATATGTTATTTTCATTCCAAGTCACTTTAAATCCAGGTGCTATTCAAGACATTTGTGTTCCCACTATAAACAGGGTTTGCCTTCTGTAAGTAAGGGAATGTCAACACTTGGAGCTAGGAGTGTGATTCCCAGCTCGCACAGACACACTCACACTACCCTTCATCAAGCTAACATGCTAAACCATTAGTGTAGCCAGAGTAGCATAAGCAGCAGCGAAAGGCTGTGCAGTCAAGCTGCCTCAAGAGAATATCCATGTTGTTCAGGTAGGTTTGTACTTGGGGTGACTAACCTGTGCAACCGCTCATCACTGCCTGCGCTACCACGGCAACACTATTATTTTTAGCATGCTAGCTCCATGAAAGCTAGTGTGAGTCTGTCTACGTGAGCTAGGAATCTCATCTCCAGTTCCACGTGTAAATGTCACATAAGGGATTTTGAACCAGATATGATGATGTGGAAGATTTCAGTGTCTGTAAAATGTAAACAAAATGTTAATAGCCAGGAAGAAAGGAATGTATAGCAGCATGGTACAGATCACAGGTAGACTTAGAACTTGTTTACACAGGGTAGCAATGTGCTCTACAGTGGTGTAATTTTTAAAGCACACTCATGTTGTTCATTAATTGGTTCATGCAGACTCTGCTGGTGCACATTAAAAGTTCCCTAGTGCACCCTAAAGTAGTGCTGTTTCAAACAGTACTATGTTAAAACACACCAGGTAGCCTTTTGTGTTCACCAAGAGGGTCTACATAGGTCAATTAACGTGTAAAATGTTAGTGCACTTTACCAACCACACCCCTGTAATGAACATTGCTGTACTATGTAGACAAGTGCTTAGAATAAGTCTAAACCTTCGAACCTTAGGGCATGATCCAAAATCCACTGGAGTCCATTAAAAGAACTCCTACAGGCTTTGGATCAGGTCCAAAGTGAGTCGTAAGTAAATCAACTTTGTAAATTATACAACATGTTAAAATACATTTCCCCAGAAATTTGAGAATGTCAGGAACCAAAGAACCTCATTACATAAAACAGTGCACAGGCTGAGCCAACAGAAGAAACATTCAAGGGTTTCCCTTGTTCTCTGTTTCTCTTGTTCCTTGACCAGGGTTCTCTGAATCAAGGAAGGAAAAGAAGAGATAGAAAGTTACCTTTAACTAAGGAAAGCACGAGGACTAGTTGTGATCAGAAGGTGATAAAGGAGTGTGCATATTTTCTTAAATAAATACCTCAAGCTCTGAGGCAGATTTAAATGAAGATTTAACCACTTCACTGTTCAAGAGTCAGGCACATACACCTTATCTATGGCATCCATCACATTCATTACTCACTACACAGCTCTTTATGCAAAATAGAACTCTAACTGATCTGGTAAAACCTGAAGACCAAAAATTTCAAATCTTAAGGTGAAAGTTTACAAACTTAGATACTTAAATTTAGGCACCTGAGTATGTACTGAGGCACCTATATACATAGCTTTATTATCAGAGTCACAATTGACTTTCATGGGGGCTCTGAAAATCATGCCAGTTATTTAGGTGCCTCAGCACATACTCAGGTGCCTAACTTTAGGCACCCAAACTTGAAAATATTGGCCTTACGTCTCCCAAGTGAACATATTGTACTGATTTTATTAGACTGACAGGCTCCACATAAAAAGCAAAATGCATGGAAAAAAAACCCATATCACTAGGATTTCTTACTCTTCTTAGCATTTCTCTCTAGATATGCATCAGGGTACTTATATGATCTCCATCACTGTAGCATCTGTCCAGATACCAAGCACCTAAAAATAGAAACAAGAGTAGCAATCACTCTCTTGCTGTCTTTTTTTTCTCTCCAGAAGGCATGTAGGTCCAGCTCCTGTAATAGTTCTGTCTCCTGCACTCACATGCCTTGCTCTATTGCTTGACAGGTTTCTGTTTCCAGTGGAGCACATCTGCAGTGAGTGGTCATGGCTAAAGAGGGAAAAAACATTTCTTAGGTGTGAAGGACAACCCCATAAAGGGCTTTGAATAGCAGGACAAAGGTCTTGAACCGAACTCTACTCAGCAATTCTGGTCTATATGTCAATTCTAGGCCAGAAGAAAAATACATGGCATTGGTTTTTTTCCCCTCTTATTTTAAAAACACTAGGGAAATTCAGTGTAATCCAAAAAAGTGTTTTGAATCGGTAAATATTTACATGTATCAAAATGTCCCGACATTCAACTGAAGTTTTGTTCAATGGCAGAGTGGGTGCCATAGAAAATCTCTTGGCTCTGAATTGGACAGCACATGGGATTCTCAGTGGGTTAAATACAAATTTTATTGTTTTATTTTTCATAGAGCAGAAGCATATTTTATAATCACACTAAGGCTCTTCAGGTGATATAGAATAATGACACAGCTAGTGTAAGTGTGAATAGGCTTTCAGTGTTGTGATTTACAGTCTCTCTGTGTATGTTATTATTACACAACACTTTTAATCAATGATTGTACTGAAGTCCCTTTAATATTAACAGGTAAAATTGACCCTACTACTTTGTAATTAGTGGTTCAACAATGATAGTTTTATGTGGATGTGTGTCCCACAATGTGTTAAGAATAAAGCTCACAGATAACTAACAGTGTGACTTTGAAAACTTATTGTCTATTGATATTATGACAAACTGTGAACTTGAGTACTGTAATACTGATTGAATGTTAAATTAAAGAAGTAGTGAATTTGTACCATTGGAAAACTGGAGTTTCTTCTTCCTTTTATTTACAAATGTTTTAAAGAACATCTCTATTTTTTAAATCAATATCTGTTGTTCAGGACTCTTATGATAACCTTTCCTCTAACATATTTTTCATATTGCTGTATAAACCATGTAGTTGTCTTTATAAATCTTATTTATCATTCTACTTGTAAGCTAAAATTGAGATAGTCAGAAGTAAAGGCTAGACTATGATGAGTCTTTCTTTCTATATAAGACTAAATTATCAGTTATAGCCATACTGATGGATTTTTTTTCCTCTGGAGAAATATGAACTAAGAGTATCTTTGACAAGTAACTACAAAAAGAATGACATCTTTGTATTTTCTTCATCAAACATTCTCTGAAGAAAACAAACTGCAAAGTCTTATTGGTGAAGGTCAGATATAAAGATTGCTTCCATTTTTGCACATCTTCAAGCAAGGTCTTTTATAAGCAAATAAATTTGAAGAAAAAGTCTTATTGTTTTTATTCCTCTGTTTTGCTAACCATGCACGTAACTGTAAATGGTATATTTGAAACAAATCCTTTACATATGAATACACTGTAATACATGTACTTTGACCGTAAGCTTGCTGCTTCTTTTTTTAATTGATTTTTGCTCTTCAATACAAACATCACAATGTAAAAAGATAAATTAAAAAAATAAACTCTATAATTTATGACCATCAATACCATACAGCATAGTGTTAACATACATATGCAAAATCATTTTAAAAACATAATATCAAACTATAAATTCTAATGAGGCTATGTCTAAACTTATGATGGTGTGTAGAGTACATACATTGAATGCCCACTTACCACAGATTTAAATATCAGTGCAGACAGTGAGGCACTGCTTAGGCTAGTAGAATAAAGACATAATAGAACTTCAGAGTATGTAATTTAAATGTCTCTCTATACATCTGTCCCGTGCCTTCCCATCTACACTGCTTTTTCTAACAGTATAGTGTCCCATTGCCTCCCTTCTTCTGGAGCCCTTCGCCTCACAGAAAAGGCTCTGGTAGCTCCCCAGTGCTGGAGCCCTTCCCCACTGCAAGCAGCTGACCGAGCCTTTCTTCACTCCCTCCCCCTTGCCAGAGCCTTTCACTGCAAAGTGTAGCTACACACCACAGTGTGGACACAGCCTACTTTTGAGACCAAAGTTCACAGGTAAATTTCTTAATATGTAGTTCTCAAATGATGGTGTATTGATCAGTCCCCAAATAATCTTAATTCTAATATCACTTCTTTCCATAGACGTTTAACCAAAGGACATTCCCCCAACTTGTGCAGAAGTCTGCTCTTATTTTTACCTCAGCACCAGCATGTATCCTATGATAGCACTCTTATGAAGTTTTTGTGGTATCCAAAACATTCTAAATGTTTTGTTATTGAATTAAACAGAAGCAAAGGAGTGTCTCTTCTCTTCTGGATTTGTAGATCAGAGATCAGTTGGCAACAGCACAGTTTAAGGTGTGTGGTTTTTTGGATTTTGGAGGGGAAAGAGTGGTGCCCAGCAGATGGGTGCTGGTTAATTGCTCCAGAGCACTGAGTTCACTCAGCCATGTTCTGCGGCCCCCTGGTGGTCTCCATATTCTCTTTTCTTTACATCTTGTATTTTGAATCTGAACCTAACAGTGAAAAATATAAAATAAAGTATGAGAAGAGATTAGAGATCCACCCAGTTCTGGTATCCTGTCTCTGACAATAATAAATTCCAAATATATTAGTCGAAGGTGGGAAAATTCCATATTTCATCTAGTTGCTCTGGGCTTTGCCATGAAATAAATTCCTTGTAATCCCAGACGGTATTTTTATGCCACACTTCTTCTCTATAAACATTAAAATGAGCATTCTGACTCCTAGAACTGGTTGCACAACTCAAGAAAGCACAAGTAGATTCAAGTGTCACCGTGCAGTATAACATCATTTCAATAGTTACGGTTACATTAATTCCTTTGCAGAAGGCCAGCACATGGCCTATTCTTTCTTTAATTACAGTTCTTCCTGACTTAAGCCTTGCAAAAGTTTTCTGCTGGTCCTCTGAATGAAATTCATTCTAGGAGCTCTTATCTTGTAATGAGATTTTTACCTGCATATGCACTGATGTATTGGATACTAAGTATAGAGTTGCTTTATTTCATGATTACATTTTAAAAATAAAATGTCTCTACATGATCATATGTAAAGCTGAAAATCATTTCAAATTTTAATACATCTTTCTCTGAAAAAATGCAGAAGCCAGTAGTGTGCAAGCCTTTACGTATCCTTGCCACAAGAATAGCTACTACACTTACGCTATCTAGAATAAATTTAAAAGATATATTCCCCTAATCCACAAATTGTATAAGTAGATGCATTATGGATATTTTACACCATCACCTGCAGTATTTATATTAATGAAGGGCAGAGACAAGGTACCAGTCTAGAGGGATCATTGATCTCTCCCCACATGTCAATCTTGAACCCAACAGGATTATGCACATTAATTAGGGTTGCTCATTTGGTTGAGAGTTTGTAGATCAGTAGTTGCTTTTTTTAATGTTTTTTAATTGAGTAAGGTGTAGCCAATGCATAGAAGAACATATATATGCTTGTTTAAATATAAGCTATATAAGTAGGTAAATCTTGCAATAGGGATAATATCAGATTATTCTTTTAAAAATATTTTTGCATTGACAGTCTCATTTGCTTTTGCATGTTAATGAACTTGGCCCAGATGTCAACCTGCATCAATCTAGACTTGTTTTTAAAGAAATAGGGCTAATTTTCCCCCTGTAACTCCCTCCCCCCCTTTATTTTACTCTACATCAGGCATGAATTATTAACAGTTTAAGGAAATCTGACACAGTATGACCTGACATGACCTCAATAACAATCTGAAGGAGTGTAAACCACAAACAGATCTAGAGACTATATAATACAAAGAAAAACTATGCTTCCAGTTTAGCTAGTTAGGGCAAAGGAATGAGACTATTTTTTTAAGCATCACATATTTAAAAAAATAAAATTAACATGAAATAATGTGCATTTGAAATATAATCACACACAAAACTTTCTCAAAACCATAAAGCAGATTCTCATTTACTGTAAATGGGCATTATCCCAATGATTTAAATAGAGCTATTCAGCTTTATACAAGCTGAGAATCTGATTAAAACTTTAGGACTACTGAAGTAATGTGATCCATTGCCAAAATGCAGAAATGAGGTTTTTGGCTCTATTGGGGCAAAGTTATCAATGTTTTCATGTTCTCTCTATTATTATAGCCTGAAAGGATTTTAAAGGAAAAATATCTACAAATAATGCAGAAAAGAGAAAATTGGTTCCTGTTAATTGTCTTTTCTCAGGTTCTTATATACCAGTCCACCTTTTGGGGTTAATTCTTACGTGACAGGAGATGTAGACAGAACACTTGAATCCTTAGTCACTACACTGAAAAAAAAA
>NC_133771.1:43524578-43548405 GCF_003597395.2 Chelonoidis abingdonii
GCAAGAGCCATTCCCTAATTAAGACTCAATAAGCAGCCCAATGTGTCCATACGTGGTAAGTACGGCGACACACTGCGTTTGCGCCCTGTTCAATCAGTAACAGGCTAGTCCTGGTATACAGCCTGTTTATAAAACCTTGGGTACATCGCGCTGCTAGGGTCAAGGCAATGTACCCAGAGCTGCAAGACCTATTCTTTTTTTGAGAGATCTCGGGGCCATGATCAAGCGACTCATACATGTGCTCTTTGATGATCACCTACTGCACAGGACTCTGCCCAGACATGTCTCTGTGCTCACCCATCCTCTGCCTCCTCTCCTCCCTTGTATCAAGAGGAGCCAATCAAAAAGTACTCGTGGGCAAACTGCTGGAGTTTGCCTTTACAAACGACATTTTTTAAAAACTAAGATCAGAAAGGTTCCTGCATAATGTCGGCCTGGTCCTGACAGCCAGGGGTTCTGGGGGGGCCTTTCTCCCCTCCACTCGTTTTATTTTATGCGCAAACCAAAACACCCGTTTTGAAACAACTCCCCACCACGAAGAACGAATTGCTGCCTGAGAGATCTCCTGATTATGACTAGAGTACCCTCAGCCTTACTGATGTCTTCCAGCTGCTTTACACCTCAGCCTTGGCTCTACCTTATATTGGGGAACTCTCGAGTAAACAATCCTACATGTTACGCTGAAAGCTCGCACTATGCTTCATTTTATATTTAGGAGAAACACTCCTGCTCTGTCTCCCCAGCACACAGCGACTCAAGCTTATTAACACCCTGGTCGTGTGTACTAAAAGACTCTTCTCCAAAAGGCGAGTCGCGCACAGACAAACTTTCGCTGCGAAAAATAAGTTGAATGACCAGCACTGCTAATGCTCTTGCTTTTGCCCCTCTGAGTGGGTCGTTCTGAGCCTTCGGGGATCTCTCTGCTTACAGGCTGTAGTTCAACTGCTTAGACTATGTTCCCAGCCACCCGTCCCTGGGCACATACCCTCTGCCCTCTGTAACTCCCATATCGTAATGTAAAGGTGCACCATATGGGGTGTTTATGTTTCTTTAGGTATAATACAGTTAGAGTTTGTTAAGTAAGAAGAGCTTTGGTATAGTTTTCATCTACATAGGTCTGTTGCTGAATGGGAACCGTGATAAAAAAGATTCGTCAAGCTGTAAAGTCCTCACCTGCCCTGTATAGTCTTCTGTTCTGTTAGCAAACCCATAATACCGTTTGCTTGTTAAATTTAGCGCTTAGAATTGGATATTTGTTGTTAGGCCTATCTGGATAAAATAAGATAAGAGGACTAACGCAGCTGTGCTGCTTCTCATACTAACTGTCTCTGTACTAATAACCTTGTACTGTTGATCACCACCCACCAACAACAAAATACACGATGCGAGTAACACTCTGCTCACAATCCTCCCCGTGTGCTTTCCGGTCTCTCTGGTACAATCTTGCTCACCACCACGAACTTCCCAAACCCTGCTTGTTTCTCCCGTCCCCGGGTAGAACTTTGTCTTTTCCCCCCGATCAGAAATCTTGAAGCCACTGCCCGAGCCCCCCATACCGTGTCTTAAAACCTTTCTCTCTAGCCCGTGTCCTTACCTGAGGCTCGAAGTGTCTCGCGCTTCCAGCCGCATCTCTCCTCGACTATCAGGGCCCAGATCATCACCTTCCCCGCCCGCCTCGGAAGCTTTCCTTAATCTACCCACGCTTTTAGTACACTCTTCGATCACAAGCCCTCACAGAATTCAAGTTCACTTAATTTACTACATTGACGAGGAATTCAAAAAATTTTATCGACACATATTAGCTATGAATATAGCGTTGTATATACTAAGACCATGTGTTACATTGGTAATAAGGACACCAACCACTTAACAACATTCTAATCACAAGATGTTAAACTCATTTTATATAGAACGACACATTTCTACTTTGCACTTCTATTGTTTGAGTAAAATTTTGGCATTTCACAACTGATAATACTAGAATTAGGTTCCTATAAAAGTTGACGTTGCTGATTGACCTGTACTGTATCCCATTGTGCTGGAACCCACTTACGTAACACTGGTTAGAACTCACCTACACTGAGACAAAAATGCCGATAGAACCAGGACCCCCATTGCTACTAATTGAAACACTCCCTATAACAGCACCCGATCCTTCGTATGTTTATTGCGTTAAATTTCCCACCACTTCCGTTTTCCTTAATAAAAGAAATTAATTGGCACCCCACCTGTGTGGTACTGCTCCCACGATCCCCATATACCCTCGGGCAGGACACAAATAACTGGTGGAAAGGGAGGTGGAAATGACAAGCTGACAATTTAACCCGCTCTGACTGGATGGAGCCTAAAAATAGCTTTTTCAGAGAAGACTAGTCATATACAGGAAAGCAAGTTCTAAAAATACTTAAAAAAACCCATCAACCAGTTCATGTTATTAGGAGTCACAGAGAGTAAAAGCCTTTTACTCCTAAGTGTAGGTCTTCCATTTGATCTTCTGCACAAGATACGTCTAAATGGTGATTCCCTGCTCTGCTACCACACCTAATCTAATACGCACTATACTCTGATTATTAACTAGCACCAATAATGTGCCTATACACATCATTAAATGTAGAGCTTGATTTAGAAAATAAATGTTTCCAATGAAAAATACTGAATATTGTAAAAATTCAGAAAACATATATGTGAATGACCTATTAATCTTTAAAAAGTATCCATTCTGAAGAGAATGAAATTATTGTAACAAGCCTTAAACATTGTGCGACATTTATATTATGAATAAAAACAAATAGTAAGATCTTTAATTTTTGTATGTTACTTAAGTAAATAACATGTGCATTTTATGAAGTATAGCTTATCTCCTTAGTAAATAACATAACAAGCAACTGTAAATGATAATGCAGACAATATGACTATATTCCTAAAATCACTTCCTTAGAATAGAAAATACGTGCACCATTTAACTAAAAACTCTGTATAGCGGGTAAGAGGCAACTAGTCATCCCATGAAAACCACCAGTCCATAGTCAAGTTATCACCCTCTTGAGGTTCACACTAAGATAATCTTCAAGAATTGCTCCCAAACCATAATTGGTCAATTGACAACCAGAAAAATAGAATTTCACTTTAAGGTAGATTATGACTATGAGCTTACAGCATTGAACTACAGATATCACTGGGATTTGTTAATGCTTTCCTAACAAGAGGAAAATAAGCTGTAAATAAACAGAATCAATAACTTTTGTCCACTGGTAAACAACTTTAAGGGGCCCTCTCTTTCAGTAGGGCAGTGGCCCTGGTAAACAACTTAACAGCCAGGGAAGGGGCGGCCACAGGAGGAGAACAAAATGGAGTATGGGGACAGCTGTAAGAAAACAAAATGGAATAGAGGGATAGCTGTAACAGACAATCTGGAGCATGAAGAGCTTATTTGAATCATGAATTTCCACTGTTCTTACAAGATACAACTTCACAGCTCTTTGTACAATGGGTTTTTCTACATTAACTGTGCTACAGTATCACAGCTACAGTGCTATAGCTGATGCGTTGGCACCTCATCGTTTAGATCAGTGGTGGGCAACCTGTGGCCTGCGGGTCGCAGGCGACCAGTCAGGGTAATCCACCGGTGGGTCATGAGACAGTTTGTTTACATTGATCATCCACAAACATAGCCACCTGCAGCCCTCCATGGCTGCAGTTCCCAGCCAATGGAGCTGTGGGAAGAGGCAGCCAGCACATCCCTGTGGCCTGCACTGCTTCCTGCAGCTCCCATTGGCCGGGAATGGTGAACTGCGGCCACTGGGAGCTGTGGGCAGCCGTGCAAATGTAAACAAACTGCCTGGCAGCCTACCAGCAGATTACCCTGACAGGCCCCATGTGTCCTGTGGACTACAGATTGCCCACCACTGGTATAGATGCTTCCTACAGTGATGGAAATGTTTTTTTTTCTGTCATGGTGGGTAATGAAGTCACTGAGTGACGGTAGCTAGGTCATCAGAAGCATCCTTCCATCAACCTAACTGTGTTAAACTGGGGGATTGGATTGGCATAGTTACAGGACTTGGGGTATGAATTTTTGACACCCCATGAGCAATATAGTTATGTTGATCTAAATTTTAAATGTAGACCAGGCCATTGAAACTGATTTGGTCCATCTGCAGTTCTCGTTCATTAAGACAAAAATACTTCGTATTTTATAAAAAAGAGTGATGTGCATTCTGGTCTTAAAAGAGGGTTATTTTACCCTGGTGACATTTTTTTAAGATTTCCTGCAAGAGAGAAACCTGCATTTTCCAATTTCTTTTGGCTAAAGCTCACCCTCATATGCTGGAAGTTGGGTAATCACACAACATTCTTGAAGCTGTTGGCATGACAACTGCCATCTATTTAGGCTAAATGAGGGAACAATTAAATAGCCCTCTGTTTAGTGATAACTGAAACAATGGAAAACCACCTGCAAGGACTAGACCACATACAATCATGGACTTAGAAAATTCTCCCACTCTTGCCTGGGACTGACCTGCTGCAGAGTGGGACTTGGACTACACTCATAGGCTGATGCAAAATCCAAACCAGCCAAGGGACCACCAGAACCCAAAATTGGAAAAAGGCTCAAGCCTACCCAGACACGGATCCTGCAGCCCAGCAAGCTTCTCATCGCTCACCATCCTTGGCAGCAATGATGGGCAGCTTCCCTTGCAGCCAGGATTGGGCCCCCAGAAGTCTGAGTTTCCACCCAGTGCCTCTGCCTGTGGATCCCTGTGGAGGATGTGGGAATGAGGTTCCAATGGCTGAAGGGAGGTGTGATCCAGCCTTCTAGCCAGCTGGGACAGCCCCAGAGCCCAAAGAAGGAAAAAGAATCTGGACCTCTGGGACAGGGACCCTGCTGCCCAGCAAGACACCCTTGGCTTACAATCCCTAGCAGTGAGGGACAGCCTCACCCGAGGCCAGAATCAGGCCCCTAGAAGTTCATATGGTCTAAGGGGTCCCCAGAGATCTGATAACAAACGCAGGTGCAGAGAATTTATTTAATTGCAGTTGTGTGTGGGTGAGAGAGAGAAGAGCAGCAGAAACATCACATAAGCAGACAGAAAAGGTATCAAGGAAGCCACAAAAACAACCAGAGAAACACTGTAGCATGACCCTGAGAAAAAGCTTAAAGAGAGCACTTTTGGGTAGACTGCTGATTGGAAAGAGGCCTGGAACTGTAGGCAAATACAGTCCTGCTGTTTGATTCATACTGTGTTCAAGACTTTTCTGTACATTCTTTGTAAATAAACAGGATTGCCTCCGAAACTACCTAATTTCATCATAATTTTCTGCTCCTAATATAAACAACCCACAGGACCCCAAATTTTGGCTAATCACTTGGCTCAAAAGAAGTAACAACCCACTAGGAATAAGACTGATATAGGGTCTTTATTGAAACTTTCCTTGGTGGATCAAATGATTACGGTCTGTGATTGCAATCCATTGACTTGAAAGAAAATGCAATTCTCTCCATCTGGCGGTAGGGAGGAACTGTACATGAATGCCTGGACCAAACCAAAGATAGAAATGGCCATTTCTAGAACAATGCTACAATAGTTAAGAACTGATTGAAAAATACTTTGGCTCCATTTTCAAGTCAAAGTCACATCTCAAATATTTGTTTTAATATTGCTTGAAAAAAGGTATTTTTTCTCTGACAGAGGTATACTCTAAATTGCAAAAAATAAGTTCACCTTTCTAGTTACAATATTGCTGAATTAAAAAGAATACTTTAAAGTACCTTTGTGGTTATTACTATAGTCTATATGAAGTTAAAAAAAAACCCTTCCGTTTCTCTATTGAGAAATAGTAGATTGCTTCATCCGTAAATATTAAATATAAAATGTGCTGCTTCTGTATTTTACAGTCAGAGGTGATTCATGTTCCTGTCGATGAGTGAAATTCAGACAGCATAGCTTTCTTGTACATCAAGAGGAGATAAACTGTGTTGCTATCAAATGCATACAAATCAGCAAATGTCCTGCAAAACTTCTTGCCAGCAGCACTGAGACAAATGAGTGGTACACAGATTCCTCCAGGGTCCTGCAATTGGCAGGGTAGAACTCGCCCAGAGGAAAACAACACACTGTAATGAACACTTCTTCTATTCTCTGTTGGATTTCAGATCTAGCAGACTCCCTACACTGGTGGCCCTAGAGGAAATGGCATAGATTTTAGAGTCTCTTACTATGTTGCGGATTTTTGTTACTTTAGATTTGTTTATTTTTTTTTCTGTAAAAGCAGCAGAGAATCCTGTGGCACCTTACAGACTAAACAGACGTTTTGCGAGAATGAGCTTTCGTGGGTGAATACCGCCACTTGTCAGACGCAGGTAGTGGAAATTTCAGGGGCAGGTATATATAGTGCTAGCAAGCAAGCTAGAGATAACAGGTTAGTTCAATCAGGGAGGATGAGGCCCTGTTTCTAGCAGTAGAGGTGTGAAAACCAAGGGAGGAGAACTGGTTCTGTAATTGGCAATCCATTCACAGTCTTTGTTTAGTCGCAGAGTCTGATGGTGCAAATTTGCAGATGAACTGAAGCTTCCAGTTTCTCTTTGAAGTCTGGTCCTGAAGTTTTTTTGCTGCAGGGATGGCCACCTTAAGGTCTGCAATAGCGTGGCAGGAGGTTAAAGTGCACTCCTACAGGTTTTGTATATTGCCATTCCTGATATCTGATTTGTGTCATTTATCCTTTTCCGTAGTGACTGTCCAGTGTTGGGGCCGCATACGACATAGCAGAGGGTCGATTGCTGGCATTGTGGCATATGATGGCGTTATAATAATTTAGCATTGGTTGGCGTGCAGGTTAATGAACCAGTGATGGTGATCGCTGATCTGGGTTAGGTCCTGTGATGGTGTCGCTGGTGTAGATATGTGGGTGAGTTGGCATCGAGGTTTGTTGCATGATTAGTTCTAGCTAAGAGTTACTATGGTGCGTGTGCAGTTGCTGGTAGAGAATACGTTTCAGGTTGGCAGGTTGTCTGTGGGCAAGGATTGGCTGCCACCCAGACCTGTAAAGGGAGATTTTTTAGTGTGGATGTGGGCTTGGATGATGTTGGCTCTTGAGCTTTGTCAGGATGGGTTGTAGTCCCTGATGATGCGTTGGAGGGTTTTAGCTGGGGCTGTATGTGAAAGAAACTTGCGACAAATACTGAAGAAACTTGACAATACAGAAGATATAATCTGCTCCCTTTCCAAATGCAAACGGATGGACATTCATACAAATGCGGACTAAGGTAAAATCCACTGCTATCTAACATACTACACAGACCAAGTGAGAGATTATGCATGACAGGTAGCAAAGAAAACTGAGGAACGACCTGGTCAGATCATCCTATACAGCCAACAGAAAACATCAAAAAAAGAGCTCTCCACCTGGAGCTTTCATTAATAACCAAAACTTCCATAAAAAACGACTTCACCTAACAATAAGATCAGGAGATCTACAGCACTTCACTTTCACCTCTCTACAAGAAAAAGGACTGTAAGGCTGTCTAAACCTCCTACTGCCAATGGGACACACCACATGACTAACCTAGCAATATTATAGTGTTTTTGTTATTTTTTGTTTTTTTTTTCGTAATGGCACCCGAACCTGCACACTATAGTCATAAGATTGTACCCGCATCTAACGCAACATGTATCTCACACATGATATAGCACTCCCCCATCGCACTAGAATACCACATCAAGCCCTCGAAAAAGTCTTCTAGCTCGAGTGGACTCTCTTTCTGCCCTGCCATCCCCGAACCAACATGATATAGTTCTGTGGTGATGCTGGAGCCTACTTTCGCCATCTACAACTCAAAGATACTTCAGGAAACACTGAACGATGCTGATACACAGGAATACCTCCCCCAACAGCACAAGAAGAAGAACTCCACAATGACTCCTCGCTGAGGGTCGAAATGACAGTCTGGACCTATACATTGAATGCTTCCGCCGATGTGCACAGGCAAAATCGTGGAAGAAACAACACCGCTTGCCTCATACCTAGTCGTGCCAAACGCAATGCCATCACACATCAGAAACCACCTGACATTATCATCAAAGAGGCTGATAAAGGAGGTGCTGTTGTCATCATGAACCAGGATCTGACTACCAAAAGGAGGCCGCCAGACAACTCTCCAATACCAAATTCTACGGCCACTTCCCTCAAGATCCCCTGAGGAATACACTAAGAAACTGGACCATCTACTCAGGACACTCCCTACACTAACACCAGAACAAATCAGCATACCCTTAGAGCCCGACCAGGTTATTCTAATTACTACCAAGATCCACAACCCGGAAATACCTGGCACCCCATCATCTTGGGATTGGCACTCTCACTGAAGACTGTCTCGAATGATGTGGACTCTCTCTCAGACCCTATGCCACAGCACTCCCAGCTATCTCCGTGGCACACTGATTTCCTGAGGAAACTACAATGCATTGGTCACCTCCCAGAAACACCATGCCTAAGCCACCTGGATGTAGAGGCTCTCTACACAAACATCCCACACACAAATGGAATATAAGCTGTCAGGAACATATCCCTCCATGATGCCACAGCACAACTGGCTGCTGAGCTCTGTGCCTTTATACTCACATACAACTATTTCCAGTTTGATGACAATATATTTCTCCAGATCAGTGGCACTGTCTATGGGCACCCGTATGGCCCCACAATTGCCAATATTTTTATGGCTGACCTGGAACAACGCTTCCTCAGCTCTTGTCCACTCACGTCCCCTTCTTACCTACGCTACATTGATGACATCTTCATCATCTGGACCCATGGGAAGGAGACTCTGGAAAATTCCACCACAATTTCAACAACTTCCACCAACCATCAGCCTCAGCCTGGACCATCTACAGGGAGGTCCACTTTCTAGACACCATCGGTGCAAATAAGTGATGGTCACATTAACACACACCCTATATCGAAAACCTACAACTGCTATCTACCTTCATGCCTCCAGCTTCCACCGGGCACATCACACAATCCATTGTCTACAGCCAGCAGCTGAGGTACAACCGCATCTTCTAACCCTCAGACAGAGACCACACACTACAAAATCTCCACCAAAGCTTCTCAAAACTACAATACCGCATGAGGAAATAAGGAACAGATCAACAGCAAGCAGACGTGTACCCAGACGCCTCCTACTGCAAACAAACCAAGAAAGAACCAACAGGACTCCACTGGCCATCACATACAGCCCCTAGCTAAAAACCCCTCCAACACATCATCAGGGATCTACAACCATCCTGGACAATGATCCCACACTTTCACAGGTCTTGGTGCAGGCCAATCTTGCCCACAGACAACCTGCCAACCTGAAACGTATTCTCACACACTGTACACCGTACGATAGTAACTCTAGCTCAGGAACCTAATCCATGCAACAAACCTCGATGCCAACTCACCCACATATCTACACAGCGACACCACACAGACCTAACCAGATCAGCGATACCATCACTGGTTCATTCACCTGCACGTCCACCAATGTAATATACGCCACAATGCCAGCAATTCCCCTCTGCTATGCACATCGGCTAAACTGGACAGTCACTACGGAAAAGGATAAATGTGCATAAATCAGATATCAGGAATGGCAATATACAAAAGCCTTAGGAGAGCACTTCAACCTCCTGGCCACATTATAGCAGACCTTAAGGTGGCCATCTGCCCAGCGAAAAAAACTTCAGGACCAGACTTCAAAGAGAACTGCTGAGCTCAGTTCACTGCAATTTGACACCATCAGCTCTGGACTAACAAGACTGTGAATGGCTTGCCAATACAGAACCAGTTTCTCCTCCCTTGGTTTTCACCCCTCTACTGCTAGAAAGAGCCTCATCCTCCTGATTGAACTAACGCTCGTTATCTCGTAGCTTGCTTGCTAGCATATATATACCTGCCCTGGAAATTCCACTATCTGCGTCTGACGAAGTGGGTATTCACCCACGAACTCACGCTCCAAAACGTCTGTTAGTCTATAAGTGCCCAGGATTCTCTGCTGCTTTTACAGATCCAGATAACAAGGCTACCCCTCTGATACTTTATTTTTTCTGTTGCCTGTTGCAGGGTGGAGAGGAAAGTTGTTCTGATTCATATGCATTCCCTGTACTCTCAGTAGCAAAAGAAAATGGGGAGGTTTTTAAAATTTTTTATCATTAAACATGGATGTTCACTATACCTCTTCCTTTCTTAAAAAAATCATGAATTGCTTTTTCAATGAGTAATATGGTAATGGAAATGTGATATTTCCTGCATGGTGTGAGTGAATTAAGGCATAAAATTCCTTAATTTAACTTATTATTAAATTCCTTAACTTAGTTTCTCGTGATGGGCAAACTTTAAGACCAGGTGAGAAAAAGCAGATGTTAATTCACTTGAAACAGTAGAGCAAGTTTTCTACTTGAGATCAGGAGTAGCTCAAACATTTTTCTTCTATATTCACTTGAATAAGAAATGGAATTCATTTACAATTATTCATGTCTCTTTTGCTTTCATGTTCCAAAAAACAAATATTTTAGAGCCTGATCCAAAGTCAGTGGGGAAATCAAGTCTTGTGTCTGCCATTGATGCAATAGGTAGCACTACCACATGGATGGCATCCACAAGAACACAATGCTCTGACCCTGCTGGTGGAGATCCCATTTGCACCTGCATGCATAGCTGCCATATAGAGGAGACATGCCCTCAGCTCTGCATGAGTGTGAAGTGGGCAGAAGGAGTCTGTTAATGGGTATAGCTGAAGCATTCTCCTGAAGAATTGCAATCCAGGAGCCAACACATATGTGAAGAAGATGCCCCTGCTTCCCCTCTCTACAAGATTGCTCCATGTCTGTTGGCTGTAAGAGCAAGGGCCATGCATACAGACAGGGACTTGCAGACTTGCATCATTTGCATGATGAGCACCATGATCCTGAACACACACAGTCCTACTGGATACGAGACACGTGTGAAGGCTGCCAGACCATGGTTTCCCCACCTCAGCAAGAATCCCTTCTCTGCACTGTTGCAGAGCCATGTGCCCCTCTGCAGAATATACAGTTCCTCTCCACAGAAACCTGTGTAAACTTTTGTTAGGCTAGAGTTTACTTTGCCACTCTTCTCCTGGTGCTTCAGCACAATTCCCACAGAAAAGCACTTTCATGACACAGAGATTGCACTACAGTACTTGTATGAGGTGAATTGAAAAATACTATTTCTTTTGTTTATCTTTCACAGTGCAAATTTTTGTAATCAAGAATAATACATACTTTGATTTCAATTACAACACAGAATACAACATATATAAAAATGTAGAAAAACAGCCAAATATTTAATAAATTTCAATTGGTATTTTATTGTTTAACAGTGCAATTAATTGCAACTATTTTTTTAATTGAATTTATTTTTGTGAGTTAATCATGTGAGTTAACTGTGATTAATCAACAGCACTAATAATGATAATAGCTTTATTTCTACTAAGTAACAAGACTACTTCATAATGCACATACATTATCCATAGTTATACATATAGAGAAAGAAAAATAAAGAAATTAAATCTAAACAAGTTACCCCCCACAAAAACACAGTGAGGAATAACTCAAAAGCTTAGGCTGAGTTCATGTGAGTTTCAGTTAGAGTCTTTGTTCATCAACTTTAAACTGTTTATTGAGTCAGAAGTACTGCAGTAATATATTTCCTCCTACTGCTTGCAGAAATATCCCATTGGAACCTACACAGACTCTTTCTCCCCCTCTGCTGGCCCATGGACTCACTCCATTAGCTTATCCTCTAACTGATTAACCAACCAATCAGTATTCAGTATATACATGAATAATATTGTTACAAGAAAAATACAAACCCAAAAACTGCAAACTATAGATGACTCTTTCTCTATTACTATAGTTAAATAAGAAAAGAGTTAGTGAACCATACTGGTTAAGACAAGTTGACTAAAACAATTTAGCTAAAATTAAATAACATTTTGGATGCACAATTAAAATAAAAGAGGTTGGTTTTCCTTCCCAATTTCCTCTTTCTATAATTCACACTGCCAGGGCTTCCCTGTTGAAAAGTTAACAATGTCACTAACATGCAGCAAAATGCTTCAGAAATAGGGAGGAAGCAGCCTGTTTTTTGTTCCTGTGGCTCAGATTCTCTCTATTTTGGAGTCTCAATCCATGCAAGTCACATATCCTTTTGTAAAGCAGCTGGTCTGACTACTTGCCCCCAATGGAATCTATTACTTTAACTACAAGAAGCCTATTGAGCATGCCCAAAACTATCACACCCAGTTCAAGAAACTTCTGGGCATAGAATGCCAATTGTGCATCTGCCTAGCAACAATAAACCAGGTACAACTCATTTCTGATTGGAGCACTCGTGTAGAAGAGCACTAGTGTAGAAAAGCTACTGGCACACATTAGTCTGCTCAGAGAAGATATAGGTAACATGATCACTAAAATGTTGGCATCTGTAGAGGTTATGGGAGGGGAAAACAACAAGAGGAATGTACATAAGCCAAAATAGGGGAAAAATCAGACTAACCATTATCCCATTTCAAGAAAAAAGTTCCTCTAATTGTTGTGGGAGAAGTTTGTACCCCAAATGCATTCAGAAACCAAGAACAATTATTTACTGTTCAAATAAGGACAAATAAGATATTTAAAATTCAGTGCCATAAAAAAAGTTACTTTAGCTGTGTTGTGAGAAACATTTATACCCAAATGCACTCAGAAACTAAGAACAACTCTTAAATGTTTTAAGTGAAAAAATCTTTATTTAACTAGCAAAATGAAAGAATTAGCCAGAGTCTCATACAATGTGAACCTATATGCAATTTTCACAAATGGGCATCAATTTGGAATGGTTAATTGCATACAAATTCACTGCATTCGCCTCACTGCTTGCAGCTGTTCCAGTCAGCTGACCTTGGACAAATGTGGCATTGTCCACTGCTGAGTTTGCTAGATGCTTTTGTGGTGCCTGGTTTTCAATGATACCCAATGGACAGGAGTGCTGCTTTGATGGACATGGTGAGATGATGATATCAAAGGCTTTTCTCTTTATATGTGCATCTACAAGGCATTCTTCTAGATTGACAAGTAACAGGTACCTTTTTTGTCTTGTTAAGAGTGATGCCAAGCAGATTTGTTGCTGACCCAAATGATGAAACTTGTAATGCCACTCTAGGGCCAATAGTTCATGAGTTATCTCAGCATATATGAGTGTGTAGTACTACATTATGCCACAAATGCAGATGAGGGATAAAGAGTATTTGTATGGTAGATTTATTCAAGTCAAGAGAGTCTGATGAAATTCACCATAGGGTACTTAAGGAACTAGCTGAAGCAATCTTGGAACTGTTAGTGATTATCTTTGAGAACTCACTGAGGTTGGGTGAGATCTTAGTGCACTAGAGCTGTATAAACTCTAAGGATGACACCAAGCTGAGAAGAATTGTTAACATTTTGTTGGACAAAATTAGAATTCAAAACAACCTTGACAAACAGAGAACTGGTCTGAGTTGAACAAAATGAAATTCAATAAGGATAAATACTTCATAAAGGTACTAAATAAAATACTTCACTAAGAAAGAAAAAAATAAATACACAACTACAAAATGGGGAATAAATGTCTAGACAGAAGTACAGCAGAAAAGGATCCGGGGGTATATAGTGGATCACAAATAGAATATGAGTCAAAATGTGATGCAGTTGAGAAAAAGGCTAATATTCTGGACTGAATTAACAGAAGCATCATATGTAAAACTAGGGAGGTAATTGTCCCACTCTACTCAGCACTAGTGAGGCCTCAGCTGGAGTACTGTGTCCATTTCTGGGCATCACACTTTAAGAAGGATGTGGACAAATGGAAGAGAGTCTAGAGGAGAGCAAGAAGAATGATAAAAGGTTTAGAAAACCTGATCTATGGGGAAAGGGTTATATATACTGGACATGTATAATCTTGAGAAAAGAAGACTGAGGGGGAACCACTGTGATTAATTGTTCTCATATCAAATGAAGATAGGGCAAGAAGCAATCAGTTTAATCTACAGCAAGAGAGATTTGGGTTAGAGATTAGGAAAACCTTAATCAGTGGAACAGGCTTCCAGAGAAAGTTGTGGAATTTCCATCATTGGAGGTTTTTAAGAACAGGTTAGAGAAACACCTGCCAGGGATGGTATAGGTGTACTTGGTCCAGCCTTAGTGCAGGTCTGGACTTGATGACCTATCAATAGTTCTTCCAGCACTACATTTCTATGATTCTATGAATTCTGAGAGGACCAAATCACCCCATTTATCTCAATCAGGGTTCCATTGACTCTGTGATCCAGTAACATCTGGCATTTTTCCACAATTCCATGAAATTTAGTATTTCATCATTTTGCTGAGGTTATGCAACCAATTCCATTGCATAGTTTTCTGTCTCCCTAACTGGATTTGACTTGCCTTCAGCTAGCTTATTCTTGTTCTCTAGCTTTCTTCACAAGGGCAATTTAGTTAGGTTGCAGTATGAACTCCCTTCACTGTTTCATGGAGACAGCAGGATAAATTCAGAGACTTGGGCCTGGAGTCCAATCTACAGCCAGGAGCAGGGAGAGCCAGAAGTGTATGCTGGTGAGCTGGGATATCTGGAGAATAATGCAACACCAGGTTTAGGGAGATGAGCAGCTGAAGTGAGCTACAAACTCCCCACTTCCTTGACACAAAATAGAGATGGAAGTGATGAGTTTCTTATCTATGTTGTCTGGACATCGTAGAGGAAACTGAGGCCTGAGGATTGGACACAGATTTCCCAGAGATTGTAGTAAGAACAGACCCCCCCCACAGAAAGATAACAATTGTCAAAAATTATCATCAATATTTTTATTGCCATTTGTTTGTACAGGGGAGAAAAATGGGAATTAAGGGTATTTCTTAATGGGGAAAAAACTAAAAAATATTGCCATAAAGTGTGGATGTAGCCTTCTGGTTCAATGAGTGCACTATACTAAAATCTTTCTGGACATGATTTTGAGTCACCAATCACATGCAGGAGCATCTCGCTTCAACATGAGTGAAAAAGACTCCAGGCTAGATTCTCAGCTGATGCAAATTGATGTAGTTCCATTGTCTCCAACAGAAATACCAATTTACAACAGCTGACTCTGAGAAACTGGCCCTACCAAATCAGAAAGCTGTAGTCTTTTGCAGCCCTTCTGCTTTCACTTTGCCAGTGGCTATGCAAGGTAGTGATGACTAAATCCCAAGGAACAAAGAACTCTGTAAAAAAGGATTATTTGCATTTGTGATTTAAGTATGGCATTACTGATGGCTTTGGCTCACCACATGTAACCACACTGCGAGAACAGCATCATCACATTATTAGAGTACCACTGGCTAAGAGCTGGGTCCTCACTGTTGTAAATAACTTAGAAAAATGAGAGATTTTATGGGCTAATCACGGTAAAAATGGCAAATGTCACAATTTAATAGAAAAGGGTATAGAAACACAAAATGATGTCGTTATCTTGAGCAGGAATGATTACTCAATGCTTAGACTTGTTTTTAATAAATATAAACAACTAACATGAATGCCAGACTGAGCAGGTTCCAATGTTTCCATTTTAAAATGAGAAAAACAGCACAGATTAATAATAGTAAAGGGACTGAACAATTTTCAGTGTAAGGTGTCTCCTCAGGGGTTCCTGGTGCTGACAAAGTCAAAAATACTTTTCTATAGTCCAGATTTTATACATTTCTCTCTCACACACTCGCATACCCCATAATATTTCTATGCTGGACAGAGAATTTCAAAGAGTTTATAACTACTGAGAGGATTTGCACAGATTTTGATAATAACACACAGTGAAAATTATAAGATTAAAATCCTTAATCTTTTTTTTGTTTGTTTGTTTTTGCCTCCCCATCATTTAGGCAATCTGTGAGCAAAACAAGTACAAATTGTAAGTAGAGCTAGTATGTGGGAGGCACAGACACAGCAGGTCTGATTCTCATTTTCACTAATGCTCCTTCTGGCAGTGTAAAAGTGCCTTAAAGTGGATGTAAAGTAATTTTAGCATACTCTGAGAATTAGGTCCAACATGGTTCATACTTGCTGAATATTTAACTACTGTTGATACAAACCTAAACTTGTGTTGACCCAGCTGTACTCACAGACACTGCAGAATACCAGTTTTGAGCCTTTTTTTAAACTCAATCTTCTCAGTTTAATGCGGTGGTGCACAATGTGCAGCCTCTGGCCTCATACAGCCCGTCAGGGTAATCCGCTGATGAGCCACCAGGCAGTTTGTTTACATTTGCACAGCCGCTTGCAGCTTCCAGTGGCCACAGTTCACCATTCCCAGCCAAAGGGAGCTGTGGGAAGTGGCACGGGCCAAGTAGTAATAATAATTAATAATGTAACAACAATAATTAATAGCAGGAAGACTCCATTGCAAAAACCTATATGGTTGTGATCCAAAGCCCCTTGAAATAGGCAGGGAGTCTTTGAGAACAGAAGTCTACAAAGAACTTTGATTACTCTAATTTCAGAGATATTGATGATGAAGGAAAACATAATTTATTTTCAGCAATCAGAATATTTGAAATCCAAATGATGAACAATTAAGTTCTTCAGATAGCAGAAAATATATTGTCTTTTATTTTGCATATGCCCAGTGTGATAACTGATCATCATACAGGTAGTTCTGCCCAGTTAACAGTAATATTGTTGATAATTTATTTAAAGCTATTTCTTTTTGTCATTAAGTTATGACTGAAGATGGGGAGGTGTTGTTGAAATGAAATTCAGTATAGTTAAAAACAGACGTTTCCAAAAATAAAGATGTGGTGTTTTTTTTACAACAAAAAATAAGGCCACAAACCCACACAATTAAATAATTTTTCTGCTCAAACGGACCATCTCTAGAAAAAAACATATCATTTTTTTTGCTTGTTCTGCCCATCCAATTTTTCGCTCTCTTTGCGGTTCTGGGGGGGCCCATTCCAAGTTTTTTTTCATGCCAGAAACATATTTGTTGGGATATTTTATGGCAGTATTTGTGAAATTCGCTCGTCATTAAATGCCTTTAGCCGGATTAAGTTTGCTTTAAACATGAATTGAGAGTTGGCATGCTGGCCCCAAATCGAAGGGCAGGATTTTAATTTTTCCATGAGCGGTTCAAAATTTTCTTAAAAAAAAACTTTTTGTTGTTTTTCCATTGGCGGAATGTTGAAGAATTCACAAGATAAGGGTAATTAACATTTTTTCTGGGCGTTTTTAATGGGAACAATTTGGCCTTTAAACAAAAGTGCCAAAAAAAAGGGGTGAAAAATAGAATGCCTGGGGATTTGGCGGCTTTGGCCCATGACATTAATTTTTTTTCCTGGAGTGTAGTGAAAAGGCCTAAGCAAAACAGGAAAAATAAGAAAGGTTGGAGAATCGATGGATTTGCTAAAATGGTTTGCTTGAACATATCTAAAAATTGGGAGTTCCAGAACAAAACTTGGATCCACCAGCCCTTATTTTGAAAAAGAAGTGTGCAATTGCCAAGTTTTGCTTTTCCCCAAACCACCTTTAATATAGGGTGAACAAAAACCTTTTCAAGCTGGGGCCATCGAACGCCCAAGTTTCTAATCTTTCGGAATTGGGTGCAAAGGTGGCATAATTTTGGGATGTGGAAATGTGGAGTGGATGGGTTATACTAACAAAGAAAAAAAAAATATTTAGAGATTTTCCATACACCAGGTTCTGTTATCAGCCTCTTCTTTCCAAAATCCGGGAAAGGGCTTATTTTAGAAGCGCGATAACACATTGGAGTATGTTAATTTAAAGTTGAAAAAAAAAACTCATTGCCAAAATGCAAGAACCAAACCATTTTTCTTTTTCCTTGCAGATCCTATTAGGCTTTGTTGCCCCCCAACTTCCAACAAGGGAAAGATTTTGGAAAAAAAACACCCCAGGTTAGGATTTTTGGGAAAAAAAAATTTATAACTAGTGGATTTATGGGAAAAAAAAAATTCTAAAGGGGAAAACAATGTTGTGCATTTTCCTGTGTTAGTATCAAGGCAAAGGGGGGAAATTGAAGGGGGACATGCTCAGGAAACCTAAAGACAAAAAAAACTTAAGTTGGCAAAGGCCTTTAAAAGGTTAAAATTTTTTAACAATTTGTATTTAACTTCTAGTTTATTTTTCATTATTTCCTCATTTCTTTTATGTTTGCTCAGACTTTTTTCCTGTTTGTTTCTTTTTTCCCCTTTTCCATAATTTAATTTCTTGGCTTTCTTCTCCCATAATTAAAAAGAAAACATAGGATTAATTCACTCCATTGTCCCAAAGTTTAAAAACTTTTTTTACATTGTCCTTCCCTTTTCACAAAAAACCATTTCTTAAAAACCCCAGGCTTAGGGGCAGGTTTTCCCAAAACTTCAAAAAAAAAAACTTTTCTCCTAAAAAAAGGGCAACCCCTGGGGCTTTTTTTTTCTGGGAAGAAAAAAAATTTATTTTTCAAAAATTCAAGGGAAATGGCTTAGGAAACATTTAGGTATTTTATGTAATTGGTTCAATTCCTGAAATTTTAAATCCGAAATAAATGTTCCTGCATGAAAAACAAGCAAACAAATTGAGTAAAAACCACATCTAACCTGGGAAATTACCAGCCACAGTTCCCAGCCAATGGGAGCTATAGAGCTGGCACTGGGAGTGGGGGCAGCACGCGGAGCCCCCATGACCACCCCTGTGCCTAGGAGCTGGACATGCCAGCTACCTCCAGGAGCTGCATGGAGCCAGGGCAGGCAGGGAGCCTGCCTTAGTCCCGCTGCACCACCAACCGGACTTTTAGCGGCCCAGTCAGCAGTGCTGACGGGAGCTGCCAGGGTTCTTTTTCTACCAGAACATCCCTGACAACCCTAGGGATGGGGTGTCTGGGCAGCGAGCCTGACTGCTAGCCACACTCCTCAAATGCTGCGTGCTGTTAGAATTCCTCCTCCATCATCATCAGCTGTTCTTATCTTCCTGCTGGTGGTGATTACTGTTGTAACTGGACTTTTGGTGTCCAGTCAGCAGTACCGACCGCATCCTAAACAGGTCCACTTTCAACTGGACTTTCCAGTCAAAAACTGGATCCGGGGTCAGCGCGCAGCCCCGGCAGCCCGGGGCGCTCCCGGGTCAGGGAGCCACAAGACCCACGCGGGGGGCGGCGAAATGTCCCGGCGCCTAGGGCGTCAGAAATCCTAGCGCCGGCGGTGATGGTAGCAACCATTGTTAAATTATCCATAGCTAATTGGCATCTTAATCTGAAAGAGACTATTAAACACGTTCTGGACTATTAACTGGTTCATATTTTAGATGTTCAGCTAATTAGACATTTCCTAAACTATTCATTTATATTTGAATAATTTGTCCCCTATATCCTCTATTATAATTAAAATTTCTGTGTTTTCCATTGCCTATCCCATGATAAAATTCACTCTAAATAAGGAGGTTGGAAGTTCCTCATACACGGTATAGTAATTAAATTAATCTGTCATGGTATCTACAGAACAGGATAAAATAATTAGCCAGCACTCTCAGTTGTGAATTTTCTTACATGGAATGAAGCCTCTTTTCTGTTTTCATTTACATCCATAGAACCTCTCTGATTTCAATGGACTTTACAGCATTGTGCTCCACATTCTTTATTTTTATATGGTAACTGTAACATTAGGTCAACCAAACAGAAGCCTAAAATCTCATTCATTTGGACCTGCTGGGAATATTGATAAAAGTAAAAAATAAAGGCTCTGTTTCAACAGATTTTCTGTTTTAGTTTCCCTTCTGCTTAATTTTTGTCCCCACTAACTGCATGAGAAGTAGGGGTCATGTAATGCCATATCAAAATGCAGGACTGCAGTCATCTACACAAAAGTAGAGCGGACAAAGGAGGGAGTGTGTGTGTGTGTATTTGCATACATATTCTTAGATAACAGCACAAATGTCGACACATTGCAGAGAAAGCATGTTACTTTTATTTCTCTAAATCTTCCATGTTCCAAGCAGTTGCACTGTATTGCCCTCATTGGATCTTTAAAAGTATGTGGTTCCGTCTGCTTACCTAGAAGTATTTTAAGCTCCAAACCTATTTGCTGTACATTCCCCTCTCTTAACTGGAGCTGGACAAACATTTTCAGAGAAATAGTTTGTTCACTGGAACAGGCAGTGTCAATTAACCCAAAACTCTTTGTGAAATGGACACAAAAGTCGTATCTGTATTTTTTTGGCCAGGAAAAATAACAAACTCTAGTTAGATTCAGAAAGCAGCCAGAAGAAGGAATGGTATCTCCTCTTCTAAACCAGTGGTTAGTGCACTGATTTCAGAAACCCAGGTTTGAAGGGCTGCTCTGCAGCAGGGATTTAAACTGAGGTCAGCGTGACACTTCCCAGGGGCAACCAGGGTTGTGAGACACCTCCCTACCATCTACCCTCAGTGTGAGGGAGACTTGTCTGTGCCTGCCAGGAGTCAGCTCCCTCACTCTCCCAGCCACAGATAGCACAAGCACTGTCCCCTAAGCCCATGTGGGCTTCGCTATCCCTCATGCAGGCTAGCGATAGTCACACTGTAACCACCAAGTGCTCTGAGCATCCTGTTGTGGCATCCCGCCCCACAGCTTATTAATTACACCCTAGAATAGAGCTCTGTTTAATCTGCTTTTACACTTAGCTCTCTTTATAGAGAAAACAAGTATAAATTTATTTAACAAATAAGACACCAAACAGAAATATTGGAAACAAAGGTTACATATCTAATAAAATCATAACATGCATCCTAGAACCTAAACTCAACTATTTAAGACTAGAAGAATGGCCATACTGAGTCAAACAAAAGGTCCATCTAGCCCAGTATCCTGTCTTCCAGCACTGGCCAATCCCAGGTGCCCCAGAGACAATGAACAGAACATGTAATCATCAAGTGATCCATCCTCTGTCACCCATTCTCAGCTTCTGGAAAACAGAGGCTAGGGACACCATCCCTACCGATACTGGTTTATAGACATTTCAGCAATGATATTGTGCTTCAGATCACGTGCTCCCACTCTGATTTTAATTTTGAGTTTCACATTTGAAAAATCAAAGTAAAAATCAGTCAAAGTTGCCTATTTTCATGTGGTTTGAATGAGAAGCCAGAAGAGAAGAATAGGGTTTGCTAAGAACTTGGTCTAGTTGTATTCGAAATTCAGCTTGAGCTTGCTCAAAGGATCTGAAAACTTTGGTAAACTTTTTGATGGAACTGGACTGGATTTAAGTTTGTAACAAAAACTGAAATTAGGCAAAAATTGAAAAAATTGATGGACCTATCCTCCATGAATTTATCTAGTTCTTTTTTGAACCCTATTATTGGCTTTTCACTAAGGAAAAAAGTTGATCTAAGCCACGTAATTTGAGTTACGTGAATAGCGTAACTCAAATCAACGTAGCTTAGGTCTACTTACTGCGGGGTCCACACTACATGACGTCAATGGGAGACAGTCTCCTGTTAACTCTCCTTACTCTTCTCGATCTGGTGGAGTACAGAAGTCAACGGGAGAGCGATCAGCAGTCGATTTTGTGGGTCTTCAATAGACCCACTAAATCAACTGCTGATGCATCAATCGCCGCAGCATCAATCCTCCAGTAAGCATAGACAAGCCCTTGATCTTGGCCTTCACAACATCCTCTGGCATGGAGTTCCACAGGTTGACCATGTGTTGTGTGAAAAAATACTTCCTTTTTTTTTTTTGTTTTAAACCTGCTGCCTATTAATTTCATTTTGTGGCCCCTAGTTCTTGTGTTATGAGAAGNCATTAAAAAAGAAATGTTTTTCATTTTATATTTTTCCAAGTAAGTGAGAAAACACAATTCTTTGGGTTTGGTTCTACTTTCACATAACAATCACTTTTATTAGGCCCAATTCACTGCTGATGCCTGTTATGTATTTCAGAAAGATGTGCATGGTTTATGAGGTGCTGAGTTTTAAATTACAGCCAGTACAGCTTTGTTTTCTCTGAACATTGATAGTATATAAACTGACTTAATTTCCACTAGTCAGCAACAATGAAGATGGGATTTATGAACATGCCCCTAATTGAAACAGGGGAGAAAAACAAGAAGGTATTTTCAAATTATGCAGTAACCAGGTCACACAATGGTAGTTGTTCTAAGTGTTTGCCTTTGTGTTTTCCCTTCATTATTTTCTGTTTAACAGAAGAGTTATTTAAGGATATAATTATTATATTAAGGCTCTGATTCATAAAAGCTTTTCACACCATTTAAGAGGGATGTTCTTTTTCTGAGTAATTACATTCTTTTGCTATATGCTGAATTCCTCTTTCTGTGCACTCAAGCAGCCATCTAGCCCTTCTGCAAACAAGGTTCATCAAGTCCAGAGAGGGAAAACAGCTTGCACAGACTTGGAAATGCTATGCAGTCTAGCAAGTGTTCATCATTTGCATTCCAGTTTACTCTCTTATTAGTTAAAAGTACTTACTGTAGCAATTTTTAAGAAAGAGTGAACTTGGAATAAATCGTAGTTAAGCAACTACTCAACTGTTTACTCCTACCATCTTTCTTAGAGTTCTTTGAATTTTGATTGCTTAACTGAAGAAAAGAACCCAAGAGTTGAATTTACTTGTATAAAGTTTTATTAAATATCCTTAACAGATCCTAATAGTATAGGGTATAAGAAGGCAAAAATGCTACTGGACTGTGATTTGGCTAAGACAAACTAGAAACTTGGTCAATATAACATTTAATTTTCAGAAGCAAATCATACAACCACAATAGAAAATAAGGCAAAAAAGATAATTGTTCAAGTTGCCTCTATATGGGACATGGCAACTCTTTTCAAATCTTTGGTCTCTGCTGTGTTCCTCCCCTATGTCTTCTCCACAATCCTACTGTCAATTACCTCTTTTATTCCCTGTTCCACAATTTTGTGCAGACTCACTTTACCCATCTGAATACCTATCTATTCTCAACTTGGGCTCTTGCATAAAACACAATCAACTAACCTAAACTAGTATATTTTGCTTATCCTGCTAAAACTTAATTTTAACTGTCTACCTCTGTCATCTATTCTTTGCTGTTAACACCACAGGTTCTACCCATTTCTTATCTTATTGGTCTCTTTTTGTAGCCTTAGGTGGTTACGTGTTAGCTTGTTGCCCAATCTTTAGATCATGTACTAATTATATTGATTATTTAAGAATCACCAGTTATCACTTTGAGGGTTGACAGGTTCTTGTCCCAAGATCAGGCCCACTATTATTCAATTTATAATATATTTAGGAACCCCGATGTGCACCGTTGCAAGACTCACACTATAGAAACTCTTTTATATTTACAAATATATACTTTATTAATACATTTAGCACAGTCACAAATACCCCAACTCAGTAAGGTGGATAGAGATACTACAGAATGTACATCTACACATCCATATACTCATACCATTTCCTGTAGAAACACCTGACATTTTAGCCATCATCTTCCTCATCACAATCACCTTCCCTGTCATCACCAGCAGCCATCATTCTGGCACCTCCCAAGGACTACACCTCTCTCTCTTACTCACCTTAGGCTGGGATGCCACTTTTTAAATATGTTGTGTTTGATGCATATTCAATAGGAGATTTTTCCCCTTTCTCTTGTTTGTATTTCCTCATCTTTCTAATGCTGGAGTTTCTTTTTTCCATAGGCTAGTATATCAATGATCTCAACTTATTATCATACATATCAACGTGTTACCATGGCCTTTTTATGGATGGGTATCACATTTGTTAATTCTGTCCCAACCTGTTCTTTCAGTTCTTTCCAAGTT
>NC_133771.1:43548505-43558782 GCF_003597395.2 Chelonoidis abingdonii
ACGCAGCCCGGGGCGTCCGGGTCAGGGAGCGCGCGGCAGGCCCGCAGCCCGGGGCGCTCGGGTGCAGGCGAGCCACGACCCGCGGGGGGGCCGGCCGAAATGTCCGGGCGCCATTAGTGGCGTCGCACATCTGGCGCGGCGTGATGGGTAGCAACCATTGTTAAATTTGCCTTAGTATATTGGATCTTAATCTGAAAGAGATTATTAAAATGTTCTGGACTATTAACTGGTCATTTTTAGATGTTCGGTATTGACATGTTCTAAATATTATTTATATGTGGTGAGAATTTGTCCCTATATCTCTTTATATTTCAAATTTCTGTGTTTTCCATTGCTATCCATGGATAAACAATTCACTCATTAAATTAAGAGTGTGGAGACGTTTCATCCAACCCGCGTAAGTATAATTAAGTAATTCTCCAGTTTTAGCCTGGTTTTTTTCTATTGCAGCTTCAGTTGGATTTTCCTTACATCATGGAATGCCAGCTCTTTCTTGTTTCGTTTTACATCATAGCACTCTGTGGTTGGCTTCTCATTGGACTTAACTAGCTTGTCTCCATTCTATTTTTTATTGGTAACTGTAACATTAGGTCAACAACAGAAGCATAAAATCTTCAGGTTCGAGATTTGGACTGATGGAGAATATTGATAAAAGCTCACATCAGCCTGGAAAGGCTCTTGTTTCAAAAGCAGATTTTTGTTTATGTGTTCCTTCTGCTGAATTTTTGTCCCATACGATGGAGTTAAGGGGTATGTATGCTCTAGTCAATGCGGATGCAGTCATTACACAAGTAGGCGGAAAGGGGGAGTGGTGAATGTGTGTTATTTGCCTACATAGTTTAGTAAGCACAATGTCGAACATTGCAGAGAAGTGTTCTTTTATTCTCTAATCTTCCATGTTCAGCAGTTGCACTGTATTTGCCTCTGTGGATCTTTATAAAAGTATGTGGTTCCGTCTGCTTTACCTGAAGATTATTCTTCCAGCTCCAACCTCCCCCCCGAATTTGCGTACAGTTCCCTCTCTTAACTGGAGCTGGACAACATTCTTCAGAAGAAAAGGTTTGTTTCCTGGAAAGGCTCCTGCAGGGCTAGATAGATATATACCAAAACTCTTTGTGAAATGGACACAAAAGTGCGTATCTGATGTTTTTGGGCAGGAAATAACAAACTCTAGTTAGATTCAGAGTAGAGAGGAGCAGAGAGGTGGGATCTTTTCCTAATCAGTGGTTAGTGCACGATGTCAGAACCGGTTTGAAGGGTGTGCTCTGAGCAGGGTAGTAAAATGAGGTCAGGTGAACGTGCCGGGGAACCAGGGTTGGTGAGGACACCTCCCTACCATCTGACCTCAGTGTGGGGAGATTGTCTGTGCGCCAGATCGTCCTCCTCCTCTCCACCCATAGTGAGTTACCTTAGCCATGTGGGCTTCGCTAGCCTCATCAGGCTAGCGTAGTCACACGGTAACACAGTGCTTGAGATCTCTCTCTTTTGTGAAAAAATACTTCCTTTTTTTTTTTTTGTTTTAAACCTGCTGCCTATTAATTTCATTTTGTGGCCCCTAGTTCTTGTGTTATGAGAAGGAGTAAATAACATTTCCTTATTTACTTTCTCCACACCAGTCATGATTTTATAAACCTCTATCATATGCCCCTTAATAGTCTCTTTTTCAAGCTGAAAAGTCCAAGTCTTATTAAACTCTCCTCATACGGCAGCCATTCCATACCCCTAATCGATTTGGGGGTTTTTTTTTGCCCTTTTCTGAGCCTTTTTTTCAATTCCAATATATCTTTTTTGAGATGAGGTGACCACATCTGCATGTAGTATTCAAGATGTGGGTATACCATGGAGTTAATGATTCCTGACAATCTGTTCACTTTTTTGACTGCCGCTAACTAGAGACCCTGTTGTTTAATAAGGTACTGCTTATCCCAATGTCCTTTCCACAGTGTTTTTCACCAGAATTGCCAAGACCTTTCTTTTATGACCCCAAACCCACTGGAAATTTTCTCCCCTTATGAAAGTTAACTGGTGGTCCATCTGCACCCCAGAAATAGTTACAAAAGTTAATTGTCTTTACTCCTAACCAGGATGTTTTTTTTCCTACAGGCCCCATAATCTATTGATTATTATTTTGCTGAAACTTTAAGTAGACTTCCATTGTGGACTATATAATACTTAGTTTGCACATGACCAGCCAGTGTGAGATAAGCATGTCTTCCCCACCAAACAGAAGTGTGTGGATTACCTTTTGGAGATTTGCCTTAATTCACAGACCTTGACAACATGATTTTTATTATACATACACATGATTCCTCCAGGGCTGCCCAGACGGGGAGGGACAAGTGGGGCAATTTGCCCCAGGCCTCGGGACCCCCAAGGGCCCCCACAAGAATATAGTACTCTATACTATTGCCACTTTTTTTATGGAAGGGGTTCCTGAAATTGCTTTGTCCCAGGCCCCCTGAAACCTCTGGGTGACCCTGGATTCCTCATGCATTTTCCATACATGGATCTCAGAATGATGACCAGCGTGACACAGGCTTTCAGTGAAGATCTTACATGACATTCTTTGGCAACCAAGTATGTAGATCCCTGACGTAGGGGATCCCTGTAAACTTTATGTACCCCTCTGCCAGTTGGCAAAAAGAGGACACTGATCACAATCAATTACCACCTCTGTCCACTTAGGTGAGTTCCCTAACTACTGGGTTATCCTATGGTAGGTCTCTTTAAATTTCTCCTATTGAAGTTGTTCCACTTTATGTAAATAATTAGGTTTTCAAGCATGGGCTTGAATTTGGGTCTCACATGTAAGTGCCCAACTATAAAGTCATTCTCACTTTTGGCCCCAATGACTATTCAAATAATTGATACAAAGTGGACAGTTTCAACAGAAGAGCTTTAGAGCACTACCTCCAAATAGCCTGTAGCCTAGAGGCTAGGGTACTTATATAGAAATGAGGGGCACCTGGATTCAAACCCCTGGTCCTGTGTGGGGCTTTGAGCCACAGCCTCTCACATCTTAACTCGCAGGAGTTAATCAGCAATAATAATCAGGAATAACTCCATGTGTAGACAAGCCTGTATTCTAGATTTACACTGAGGTAACTGGGAGGTTATTATTGCCTGATTATTTCACACTCCTGATTTACACTGGCAGGAGAGGAGAATCAGGCCCATATTATATATCTGCTGATAAATGTGCAAGTTATGATGCAATGTTTAGGATATATGATCATTCCATGAACTTTTCCTGGAGATATTTAGTTCAATAAAAGCACAAGAATAGAGCTGTACATTACTATCCTATAATCCCAAACTGGTTAGGCATCTAATTCCCATTTATTTCGGTGGGAGTTAAGTGTGTAGGCACTTTTGAAAATCCTGCTATATGCCTATCTGGAACTTTATGCATCTAAATACTTTTCAAAATCTGACCCTTCAAAATCTAAAGCATACTCAACATAAGTAAGGCTATCAGAATCTGGTTCTAACTTAGTACTTAAATTGAATTGCTGTTATGTTTAAATCTGCCCCCATAGTTTTCTAATGTGTCTCATGGTCCAGCATCTAAATTTAAAGTTCAGATATTTACCCAAAACACAGACTAATAAAGATTCCCAATATAAAACCACATACTTTCACACACATTAGCTTGAAATAATTGAAACAAAACAGAAGAATTACTACTATTTTCTTTCACCAAACTCTTCTTTGGCATTAAATACATTAAAAAAGAAATGTTTTTCATTTTATATTTTTCCAAGTAAGTGAGAAAACACAATTCTTTGGGTTTGGTTCTACTTTCACATAACAATCACTTTTATTAGGCCCAATTCACTGCTGATGCCTGTTATGTATTTCAGAAAGATGTGCATGGTTTATGAGGTGCTGAGTTTTAAATTACAGCCAGTACAGCTTTGTTTTCTCTGAACATTGATAGTATATAAACTGACTTAATTTCCACTAGTCAGCAACAATGAAGATGGGATTTATGAACATGCCCCTAATTGAAACAGGGGAGAAAAACAAGAAGGTATTTTCAAATTATGCAGTAACCAGGTCACACAATGGTTGTTGTTCTAAGTGTTTGCCTTTGTGTTTTCCCTTCATTATTTTCTGTTTAACAGAAGGGTTATTTAAGGATATAATTATTATATTAAGGCTCTGATTCATAAAAGCTTTTCACACCATTTAAGAGGGATGTTCTTTTTCTGAGTAATTACATTCTTTTGCTATATGCTGAATTCCTCTTTCTGTGCACTCAAGCAGCCATCTAGCCCTTCTGCAAACAAGGTTCATCAAGTCCAGAGAGGGAAAACAGCTTGCACAGACTTGGAAATGCTATGCAGTCTAGCAAGTGTTCATCATTTGCATTCCAGTTTACTCTCTTATTAGTTAAAAGTACTTACTGTAGCAATTTTTAAGAAAGAGTGAACTTGGAATAAATCGTAGTTAAGCAACTACTCAACTGTTTACTCCTACCATCTTTCTTAGGGTTCTTTGAATTTTGATTGCTTAACTGAAGAAAAGAACCCAAGAGTTGAATTTACTTGTATAAAGTTTTATTAAATATCCTTAACAGATCCTAATAGTATAGGGTATAAGAAGGCAAAAATGCTACTGGACTGTGATTTGGCTAAGACAAACTAGAAACTTGGTCAATATAACATTTAATTTTCAGAAGCAAATCATACAACCACAATAGAAAATAAGGCAAAAAAGATAATTGTTCAAGTTGCCTCTATATGGGACATGGCAACTCTTTTCAAATCTTTGGTCTCTGCTGTGTTCCTCCCCTATGTCTTCTCCACAATCCTACTGTCAATTACCTCTTTTATTCCCTGTTCCACAATTTTGTGCAGACTCACTTTACCCATCTGAATACCTATCTATTCTCAACTTGGGCTCTTGCATAAAACACAATCAACTAACCTAAACTAGTATATTTTGCTTATCCTGCTAAAACTTAATTTTAACTGTCTACCTCTGTCATCTATTCTTTGCTGTTAACACCACAGGTTCTACCCATTTCTTATCTTATTGGTCTCTTTTTGTAGCCTTAGGTGGTTACGTGTTAGCTTGTTGCCCAATCTTTAGATCATGTACTAATTATATTGATTATTTAAGAATCACCAGTTATCACTTTGAGGGTTGACAGGTTCTTGTCCCAAGATCAGGCCCACTATTATTCAATTTATAATATATTTAGGAACCCCGATGTGCACCGTTGCAAGACTCACACTATAGAAACTCTTTTATATTTACAAATATATACTTTATTAATACATTTAGCACAGTCACAAATACCCCAACTCAGTAAGGTGGATAGAGATACTACAGAATGTACATCTACACATCCATATACTCATACCATTTCCTGTAGAAACACCTGACATTTTAGCCATCATCTTCCTCATCACAATCACCTTCCCTGTCATCACCAGCAGCCATCATTCTGGCACCTCCCAAGGACTACACCTCTCTCTCTTACTCACCTTAGGCTGGGATGCCACTTTTTAAATATGTTGTGTTTGATGCATATTCAATAGGAGATTTTTCCCCTTTCTCTTGTTTGTATTTCCTCATCTTTCTAATGCTGGAGTTTCTTTTTTCCATAGGCTAGTATATCAATGATCTCAACTTATTATCATACATATCAACGTGTTACCATGGCCTTTTTATGGATGGGTATCACATTTGTTAATTCTGTCCCAACCTGTTCTTTCAGTTCTTTCCAAGTTCCAAGTTGTGGTGTAGCTGTTAAGTTTAAAAGAGTATGAACTTAGGAAGCCTCCTATGACAGCCTACTTCAATGCATACTCTATCTTAAAGGTTTCCACCATATGTGGACCTTATGTTTTAGCTCATCGCCCTCTATCTAGGTGAAAGATCACAAACGTATGTATGCTAAATTTGCCTTAGCTCAACATACAGGATGAGGCTTGTAGGTCCCGTGCGTTACAGCCAAAACTATATTCTAATATAAACCTATTACAACAAAACAAATAATCAACCCCATAAGAAACTTATGAGAAAAAGATATAGGCAAGCAAGCAGGATAGCCTTAGCTGTATCTCATGTACATGTTATATGTGTCAGTTCATTTCCAGGACACTTCTGTGGTTGAATCATGTACCTGTGGCCAGAACTTCCCCTTAAACTCTATTTTCAGCTCCCCAAATACTTGGGGGTTTCCGCTGGTCCATTCATTTGTGCAAAATTTATCTGTTAAAAGTTCACAGGCCTCAAATCTTATGCTAACTTGATGAAGCTAATATCTTACAGGATACAGGCCTGTAGGTTTCTTGCATTACTGCTGATTACAATGCGAAGCAGAATATAATGCAAAGTGGTGGATATAAAACTTTTATTTAAGTGAATATTTGAAGTGAAATATACATGAGTTGAGAGGGAAGGTACTGTACATCTGGGTTCAGGCTTGGGTTATGGGGGGTTACAGATATCATTTGCAAGGATGAAAAGATACATATATACATACCGGTAGCAGGGTGGACCACTCCTCCGGCCCTGAAAGGGTTAAAACAGCCCTGGATAAGGGCTGGGGCTGGACAAAGCAGCCTTTTAGGCTGGGCTGATTGGGGGAAGTGGCAGCAGCTGGGGCCATGCCTCAAACTGAGCAAGAGGCCCTATATAAGGCAGAGAAGCCAGGAGCAAAAACACTCTCTCTCTCTCTAGCTGTAAAGGGAGATGGACCTGGCTGCAGGGAGCTGGAGACTGGGTGCCTAAGTGGAGCAGGGCTGGGGAAGGCAGAGGAGCTGGGGAGCTCCTGCCTGGAGCCCAGGCTGCAACCTAGCTGTAGGCCAAGATGTGCTGGGGGTTGCAGAAGGTAATCCAGGGGTAGACAAAGGGCAACAGGTCCAAACCCTCCTTGTCAGTGATTAGTTGGCTGATACTGCAGTCTGCCCTAGGGCGTGGGGTTAGACAATGACTGGCAGTAGCCACACACTGAGGCAAAGTGGGAATAGAAGGCAAGGGTTCCCTAGGGAGGGGAGACCCTGAGAACAAGGGTCACTGCCAGGGGGCAGCACCCTATGTAAAAGGGCACCGGGGTCCAGGGAGGGACACAGGGCCAATAGCTGGAAGGCAGATCACCGGCCAGCAGAGTGCGCTCTGGACACTGGACTGAGCTAATTCCCGAGGACAACCAGTAGGAGGCGCCGCAGGGGTGAGTCCGGCCTGGTTACAATACTGCATAACCGGCATAGACCCATATTGGGGTGCAGGGGTTTTTAAACTTCAGTGGATAGGTGGGCTCGGGTACACCACTCATTAAATGAATAAGGAATCCAAGTCAGTATAGGTGTAACGGATAAGTATATGGGTGGGGTGCGTCCCTTGGTCCGTCCAGGAAGGAAGTGGGTTATTTCCCTGGTCGGCGGTCTCGGTTACTCAATGTGGTATTGGTAGTGTCCAGTGATGTGTTATGTATAAATGTCTCTGGATCATCTGATGGTGTTGGACACCATGAACTGTCTCATGAGCCGGGCATAGCATCGATCGACTTCACATGCTCTCAGAATCAGCTCATTGCGGGGGTTCCACGATCCCAAAGCTCCCATGATCAGGGAGTGTATCCGGACTTCGTAGCCCTGGGCTCTCAGGGTCTTGGCCAGTGGGGCGTACTTCGACTCTTTCCGTGCTCAGGCCTTGTGGAAGGCTGGTGACCAGTTTTTGAAAGGCACCGTGATGTCTACCGGGAGGACCTTCTTCTTTTCTGTATCCATCATGACGATGTCGGGTCGCAGTCGGCTGTCTGTCCTGGGGATGGCGGAGTTGAGGGTGATCTTCCCCAGGGACGGCGGGATGGCTTTCGCCAGCCAGTTGTGGATGGCATTGTGACAGTCCCACCAGGCTCCTGAGTGCTGCTCGCATCCACACAAGATGTGCGGCAGGGTGTCGTTTGCATAGCCGCACTTCCTGCAGCGCTTGTCCCTGTTTTCGTGGTTGATGGTTCCGTTGAGGGGAACGCAGCTGAGTCAGGCCCTGTAGACGAACCGCCAGTGGGCAAACCTGGTGGATATAATAAAGGCAAACTAGCCCACTGGGCTACTTTGGGGGGAAATGTGGCCACTGGAGCTTGACATTCTTCTTCACCCTGTTCAAATAAGTGATAGTCACATAAACACCACCCTATACCAGAAACCTACTGACCGCTATACTTACCTAAATGCCTCCAGCTTCTTCACTTTGTCACTAAACTAATAGAAATCAATATGGAAAAAAAAAAAACCTTTAGGATTGCCCATGAAGTAAACTTGGTCATTAAAGTTTACAATATTTTGACCAAAGCTGTACCATTTACAGTCATTCACTTTTATACATATAACTTTGTTTAATTGCCATATTAGATTCCACCTAGTTCTCGATTTTTCACTGCTGTATCTGGCACACCATATAACAGCTGAATGTTTGACATTATTTTTAATTCATTCATTCATGGAAAAAAAGGAAATTTCTTCAGTGGCAGCAAGAGTACATTCTTGTATTGCAGAGACTGTAAGTTTACTCAGATAGCCCCAAGAAATTTTGCCATTTTTTTTTTCTCTCTCAGTCCTCTGTACTATCTTTTCTACACAGCCTTTATGCCTGGGCAATTCTTAAATAGTAATAATTCAAACCTTTGGGGCTTTCATTACAACAAATTGCATTATTTAATTAATAGATTACTATTGTGAAGTACATTTAAAGAATAATCAGCCTATAAATGTCTAGCTCTTGAGTTATATGGGTTTAGGGGTTGTAAATCTGCTTGGCAAACATAAGGCAAGGAGGTAATATCTCAAAGGTAATTTCCCTCACTTTGGAGGGAAATGGAAGTTATAAGCAGACCTGAATGAAGCCACAAGTATAAAAATAATGCAGGCAGAAGTCCAAGAGCAGAGTGGGGGGTTATCCAATTTATTGCAGCATATATGATCACCTGCATTATGGCAGGTAGCGTATGAGTGCCATTAGAATTGTCAAAGGTACAGAGAAGGGCAACAAAAATGATTAGGGGTATGGAACAAATTCCATATGAGGAGAAAACAAAAAAACTGGGATTGTTCATCTTAGAAAAGAGATGAATATGGGTGGGAGGGGATATGATAGAGGTCTATAGAATCATGACTGGTGTGCAGAAAGTTAATAAGGAAGTGTTATTTACCGTCTTCACAAAACAGAAGAGCCGGTGTTCACCTTCTGAAATTACTAGGCAGCAGGTTTAAAACAAACAAAAGGAAGTACGTCTATATAAAATGCACAGTCAACATGCGGAACTCATTGCTAGGTGGTGTTATGGCAACCAGAAGTATAATTAAGTTCAAAAAAATAATTAGATAGGTTCATGGAGGATAGGCCCAACAATAGCTACTAGTCAAGATGATCAGAGTTGCAAACCCATGCTCTGGGTTGTCCTAAGCCTCTGGCTGCCAGCTGCTGGAACTGGATGGCAGGGGATGGATCACTCAATAATTGCCCATTTCTCTTCATTTCCTCTGAAGCATCTGGCACTGACCACTGTCAGAAAACAGGATAGTGGGCTAGATGGACCATTCGTCTGACACAGTATGGCCGTTCTTATGTTCTTGTGAATAGTTGGAGGGAAATCGTAGTTATAAGTAGAGCTGAGTGAATACATGATTATTTTTTTTCATTGACCAAACTGAAAAATGAGGAGGAGGGCATGTGGGTCTAGTAAAACATTTCATTTGACTCTTTTTTGTTTTGTTTTTCATTTTCTTTCATTAGGTTTTAGAGGGTATTTTATTTTTATTTTCAAAACAATTATAGTTAAATTTCTAAACAAAATTTAATTTTGAAATGAAAACTCAAAATATTTCATTTAGAAAATATCAAAAAAATTTTTTTGACTTTTTTAGCATCTCTTATTTGGTGAAAGCTAATGCTGATTTCAGCTCAAATTCATAAATACTTTACATTTCCTCAAAACCACGTTTTGCCTAATAAAATATTCTACCAAAAATTTCACCCAACTCTAGTTATAAGGGAATCTGTTTAGGGGAAAAGAAGGACTAGGGATAATGTATTGTCAGAGATTGCAGTGGATGCAGGGGAGCTGGGGAATCATTTCTGTTCTTAGAGGTTGGGAAGTAGCTTGCAGAGATTTGGGGGAAAATGAAGAATAGGGGAAAGAGATGTGGTAGTCTAGGAGAGCCTGCTAGGTTAGAGACCTGCAATCATGTGCAGTATCATAGTGAAATCTGGAGGAAGGACACAAAGCCGTACATGAGAATGGAGAAAGGAGAGAGAAAGAG
>NC_133771.1:43560463-43592887 GCF_003597395.2 Chelonoidis abingdonii
TATTTCTAGGAACATGTCAGCCTCAGAGACGTATGAATTGTATCACTTGATATGCACCATTTGCTAAGCATTTCAGATAATGTTATATGTTGCACCTTTTGCTAGATGGCTGTATGTCAGTCTTTGCTGTGGTCATTGCGATGATGGGTTGATTGTTTTAATTCACGATGAGCATAGTACAAGTGAGATTCTGCTGCTCCTTATTACAAGAGCTTTTGTGGACCTGCTTGAATCCCCTGAGATTTTTATCTGCTGGAAAAATAGGTTAATATCTGCTTCATTGCCCTTCTCCTTTTTAGGTTGTTTTAATAAGATCTGAGGGATCATCTTCTCTCAAAGTGTCAGGATCACAATTGAATTATAATTCACACTTGCCAACTCACTAGTTTTGCTCACAATAAATGGAGATCATCACTGCTTGACACCATGTTTTCCCTGGGTTGTCTCATTCTTTTACTACGAGCGCTGTCTTGGTCCATGAATGGCATTTGTTTTATTTAGAGTATGTAAAGCCATCAGAGGTTTCTTCATTTTTCAAAATCTCCCTTCTAAGTGTGGCGTTAGTACGGTGTGGATGTTCCTGCTGCTGCCCGTTGTACTCTATTGTGCTACTTGACTACAATTAATTTTTTTTTTGCTAGGTGCCTAGCAAAGAGGTTATTGATGGGAATCTACGTTCTAATTGTGCTAATTTTAGAATCCATTTAATTCAATGTACTTTCCATCAGATTGTATTGGTGGCGGTATGTACTCCATGCTATGGGAACATCAAACTATTCTCCATGGCTACTGCCAGTTCCATTTTGAATTCTTCATGGTCCTCAATCCTCACCATGGGCTCATTCTAGTACTCAGGGGTTCAAATGGATGCAATGGGATACTTTGGCAGACATCCTGAACTGCTGAGTGCCTCTATCTCAGGATATGAGATGGCAGATTCGAACTTTAAATTGTCTCTTAAATGGCCAATTACCTTAATTATTTCAGTGAGGCTGCTCCCTGAACTGATTGCTGAGGGAGCAACTCTGTTGCTGGACTTTGGTTGATTTGATGGAGTTCATGCTGGTATCTGTGTCGATCGTGATCTGGTTATCTTCCTGGGATTGGCTGTTTCACATCCTCGGGTCTAATGCATCCTATTTGGGGTCAGAAGTTCTTTAGGGTCTGGGTTTTGCAAGGTCTTGGGTTACTGGTGGTTTATCTGTAACTTGAAGTCTTTATTAACTCGTGATTGAGATTCATGTAACTCAGTCAGAGGTTGAGGGTCTATATGGAGGTGGGTGGCTGCAATTCAGGATCAGACTAGATGGAGATGGCCTTAAAGTCTTATGAGTCTAGAGATAGGCCTTGTTGGCAAAAGCTTACTCACATGGTATGATATGGGAGGAGAAGACAGGTCTTTGTTGATCTGGAAGAATAATTCTTGCACAGACTGTATTCATTCTTTGATGGATGATATACATATTAATTCTAAAAGGATGGAGGAATCATTTATATGCTAATACTCTGACACAAGTGTATGTTTTTGTCAGGTCCTTCCCTATTTTTTGTACAGATGTGGGGTCCTGCATGGCTTTGCTTTTTAATTACTTTAGATCTGGTATTGCTGCCACCGTCCAGTCCTTCTCTCCCCCTTTCCAAATCTTCCCCTCCTAGGGTAGCCTTGAGAGACTTTTTCACCAGTTCCTGGTGACGCGATCCAATCCCTTGATCTTAACACAGGAGAATTTAACCATCTCCTTCTTTCCCACCAGTTCCTGGAGAGTCCAGATCCAATCCGCTTGATCCCAAACAAGGAAATCTAATCAGGTATAGAAAGGCTTTTAATTATGAAAAAAGGTAAAAGAACCCTCTGGGAGAGATTAGCATCCAGCTACTTTCACAGACAACAGATTCAAAACACAGAGGAGGTTCCCTGGCACAAATTTGTATCAAAAAATACCATAAACCCAATTTTATTCCCTTATGACCAAGACAAGTTACAAGAAATATACCTATTTATCCTTTCTAAAACTTACTATCTGATAAGGGCTGGTTCCTTGACTTTTTCACTCCAGCTGAACTGTCTAAGCAAGGGACTTCTTTTCCTTTGAACATCTTGTTCCCCATTGGTTCCTCTGGTCAGGTGTCAGCTAGGCTAGGTGAACTTCTTAACCCTTTAGAGGTAAAAGAGGCATTAACCCTTAACATATCTTTTTATGACAGTTTTTACCAAGCTTATAATTATCTGAGCTCGAAGACATTTTGTTTACCATATAATGTTCACAGTTCAATATTTTAAGTTCTGATTACAATATGGCAACCGACTATTATATCTCATGTTTGCCATGTAAGACTGAACTTTTTACAATAATATATGCGTAGCCCATTATTCATTGGGTTCCACATACATCTTTGCTCAGTGTACTTTCCTTGCTTTTATGCCACCTGAAAGTAAAGGATATAATTAAGATAACTATATCCTAAACTGATCCCACTTGTTTCGTGCTCCACTACTATTTCAGCTGGATACCTCAGCCTGAGAAAGGCCCTCTTCAGCGTTTCGTCGGGACTGGATATTCTGAAAGCCTTCGTTCTTCAAGGTATTCCCTAAATGTAAGCTATCTGTATTTGAGTGGACTTACACTGAAAGTCCTCTTATGTGTTCCTGGCTTTAAGTGAATTGTTATGCTTCTTACATATAAAGAGCCACTGTTTTCTCAGTCTAGTGACTTTTATTTCAGATTAAGGAAGGCAAGCATACATATATTAGATGCAGTACACAAATCACATTTTCGTTACACAGTACTTTTGCCATTATAACCAGTTACATACTCAATCTAACTACCCAACAGTTGCCTTGTGAATATATTTGGGTTTTCATTTTTATGTTATTGTATGGACTTAGAGAATGGACTGACACATATCTAGATCTCATACCTCGTGAATTTGTCTGTATTCAAAATCTAAACTCCCAAACATAGATCTGAATTTTGTAGGGCTGTCAAGCAATGAAAAAATTTTGTGTAATCACAGTTTAACATATGAATATATCTTATTTAATTTTTTGGATGTTTTTTACATTTTTATATATATTGATTTCATTACAACATAGATAAAGTGTGCTGCTCACTTTATATTTAGTTTTGATACAAGTATTTGTATGTAAAAAAAAATATTTTATTCACTATAATACTGTAGTGCAATCTTTATTGAACTTAACTTACAATGTAGAATTTGTACATCTTAATTAATCTCTGTGTTTTTGCAAGTTCGTTTTTTTTATGTCAGCGCAACTATTTTTGGTTAAGTATTTCTCAAGTAAATGTTTTACTCAGACAACAGTTTGTTTACATTTGGAGCAGATATGATGCCTTCGTTTTACAATGTCACTGAAATGAACAGGCTGCTCTTGTGAGTTGTAGCTGAGTCGAAAGTATTTACGTGCCGATGTGCTAAAGATTTGTATGTACCTTCATGCTTTTGCCACTGTTCAGCGGACTATGTCCATGTCGATGACAGGTTTTGACCGAAACATCCAGCAGTGCAGTGCTGCATGTTTCATTTCATTATCTGAGTCAGATGCTCACAGCAGAGGTGATTTTCTTTCTTTTTGTTCAGGTTGTGTTTCTTCATCAGGTGTTGCTCTTTTAAGTTTTTGACGTGCTCCACTTCGTCCCACTCAGGTTTTGGAGGCTTTCAGTTCTTATTGGGTGAGGCTTGTAGTGTTTTTCAAAATCTCACATTGGTACCTTCTTTGCATTTTGTCAAATCTGCTGTGAAAGTGTTCTTAAAATGAACATGTGCTGGGTCATCATCGAAGACTGCTATAACATGAAATATATGGCAGAATGTGGGTAAAACAGAGCAGGGGACATAAAATTCTCTCCCAAGGAGTTCAATCACAAATTTAATTAATGCATTATTCTTTTAATGAGCATCATCAGCATGGAAGCATGTCCTCTGGAATGTTGGCCGAAGCATGAAGGGGCATAAGTATGTTTAGCATGTGTGGCACGTAAATACGATGCAATGCCGGCTACAAAAGTGTCATGCAAATGCCTGTTCTCACTTTCTGTTGCCAATGTAAATAAGAAGAGGGAAGCATCATCTCCTGTAAATGTAAACAATCTTCTTTGTCGTAGCAATTGGCTGAACAAGCAGTAGGACTGAGTGGACCTGTACGCTCTGAAGTTTTACATTGTTTTGTTTTTGAATGCAGTTATGAAACAAAAAAAGTCTATATTTGTAAGTTACGTTTTCACAACATGGAGTTTGCACTAAAACACTTAATTGGTGTATTGGAAAAATACTATTCCTTTTGTTTATCTTTCACAATGCAAATATTTGTAATCAAGAATAAACTACACTTTGATTTCAATTACAACACAGAATTATATATATATATAATATATAAAAAATGCAGAAAAACATCTAAAATATTTAATATATTTCAATTGGTATTCTATTCTTTAACAGTACAACTAATCACGGTTAATTTTTAATCGTAGTTAAGTTTTTGTGAGTTAATCATGTGAGTTAACTACGATTAATCGACCGCCCTAGAATTTTGTAAATGGTGCTTAACCCTACAGAGGGCCAATTAGCCAAACCAACACTCCCAGATCCAAATATGTGTTCAAATTTCAAATTGTACATCTTAAGCCTCTTTTGACTACTAGATTCAACAATGATGGACACTTTGAAAAAACCTAGGGCATATTTATTTGAAATCATTTAGCTTCTAGTTAGAACTGTGTATTGCCCCTAGGCACCAGTAAACATTCAAGACAATAGTGAAAGTCAAGCACTGGAAAGAGTATTATATTTAGTAGGTAAACAACTGACTCCATGTTTGTAGGACATCATTACCACAATACATGAAATAAAACATTTGCCACACAATAATCTATATATGTATATAAAACTTGAACAATGTGGTGACAGAATCACGTAAAGTATTTTCCTAAAGGTGATTCTTAAAAGTAGCTTAAAATTTAAAATGACACTAGAACGTTATGTTAAGTATATGTCACCTATAGAATTCTAATAAAAGCCATTTTGAAGGTAGTCAGGTGGCTTGCTCTCATGAGAATGGATGTTACTTTGTGCCAACTGAATTCCAGAATTAAGGTGCCCAAACACACAGAGACCAAAATTGTCAAACTTTGCTGTCTAAGGTAAGGAAATTTAATTGAAGTGGCCTTGATATGTAACAATATGAGACTTGTGCTGGGGTTATTTTTGTAGGCCTAAGTGATGGTCCTCTTCACAGAGGTAAATTTCACCCCAACTGATCAAAGTGGGTCAAAGCAAAATAATAAACAAGTCAAGTGGAAAAACGAATGAAAAAAATTATGAAGAGTCTAATGTGTTTTCTCTCACACACCTTCTCTCTCTTGTTACCATGGCTTCTCAGCGTCTCTTGACTCTGGATGTTGCTTCTTAATTATCCTTGTCTAGACTCTTTGCCTGTCCAATCCTCAGATTAATAATACATTACTGGAAATAGGCCTAACTTTGTGCAATTTCAAATCCAGCTGAAATTAGGAAGTATTGCAAATCTTAGGTGAGCTCTTATTTTCTTGATTTTTTTTAATGCAGTTTGCCAATTGCGGGCTGAGGGGATGAGAGGAGACAGAAAAAGAAGATGTAAAGTCATGTTTAGATGACGCTGTATTGCAAGAGTATTATAGGCATCCTATTTTTGTTACTGTGTCTCCACTCGGACCCACTTGATTGTTTCATCTCCTGTTATGTCTTGTCTTTTACACTGTAAGCTGTTTGAGGCAGGACCTGTCCTTTTTATAGCATCTTAAAAATGTAGGAATGGAAAGGACATCAATAGGTCATCTAGTCCAGACATCTACACGGAGGCAGGATTAAGTTTTATCTAGACCATCGCTGACAGGTGTTTTTCTTAACTGTTCTTTAAAACCTCCAATGACGCTCATTCCACAACCTACCTAGGTAATTTGTTCCAGTGCTTTACTACCAGAAGTCTATCCTAAATCTCTCTTGCCGCAGTTTAAGTCCATTACTTCTTGCCCTGCTCTCAATGGCTAAGGAGAACAATTTATAACCCTCCTCTTCACAACATTCTTCTATGCACTTGAAGACTGTTATCATGTCTCCCCTCAGTCTTCTCTTCTCCAGACTAAACAAACCATTTTTAAAAATCTTTCCTCATAGGTCATGATTTCTAGACCTTTAATCATTTTTGCTCCTCTACTCTTGACTTTGTCCAGTTTTCCCAAAGTTTGGTGCCCACACCTGGATACAATACTCCAACTGAGGCCTTATCAGTGGTCACTGGAATTGAAGAATTACTTCCATTGTCTTGCTTAAAACACTCCTGCTAATACATCCCAGAATTATGTTTGCAACAGTATTACATTGTTGACTCATATTTAGCTTGTGATCTAGTATAATCCCCAGATCCTTTTCTGCAGTACTCGTTCCTAGGCAATCATTACCCATTTTCTCTTTGTACAATTGGTTATTCCTTCCTGAGTGTAGTATTGTGCATTTATTCTTATTAAATTTCATCTTATTTATTTCAGACCATTTCTCCAGTTTGTCAAGATCATTTTGAATTCTCATCCTGTCCGAAGTGCTTGCAACCCCTCCCAGCTCAATATCATCTGCAAACTTTAGAAGTGTACTCTCTCTCCCATTATCCAAATAGTTCATGAAAATATTGAATCGAACCAGGTGCAGGACAAATCCCTGAAGGACTGCACTCGATATCCCCTTCCAGCCTAACTGTGAACCATTGATAATCACATCAATTACATTGATAAGTACAGTTTTCCAATCAGTTGTGCACACATCTTATAGTAGGTTCATCTAGCTTCAGTTCGTTTATAAGAAGGTCATGTGAGACAGTACCAAAAGCCTTACTAAAGTCAAGATATATCATATCTACTGTTTCCTCCCATCCAGAAGGCTTATTATGCCAGTTTGGTAGTTTGGTCAAAATTTGGTGAAAGAAAGATATTATTTTGGTTTGACACGGTTTGTTTTTCACATTTCCATGTTGGTAGTTTGGTCAAAGTTTGGTCAAAGAAAGATATGATGTTGGTTTGACATGTTTTGTTTTTCACATATCCATGTTGACTGTTTCTTATAACCTTTTATCTTCTAGGTGTTTACAAATTGATTGTTTGTTTGCTCCATTATCTTTCCAGCTACTGAAGTTAAGATGACTGTTCTATAATTCCCTGGGTTGTCCTTATTTCCCGTTTTATAGATAGGTACTGTATTTGCCCTTTTCCTGTCCTCTGTTCTCTTTCCTGTCCTACATGACTTCTCAAAGAGAATCACTAATGACTCACAGATCTCATCAGCCAGTTTCTTAAATATTTTAGGATATACTTCATCAGGCCCTGCCAACTTCAAGACATATAACTTGTCTAAGTAATCCTTAACTTGTTTGTTCCTTATTTTAGCCTCACATACTATCCCATTGACACTGATGTTCTCTTTGTTAGTCAGCTGATCACAGCTAAACTTTTTGTGAAACCTGGAACACAAAAGGCACTTATCACTTCAGCCTTTGCTGTATTTTCTGTTTTTGCCTTTCCCTGCTCTTTGAGTAATTGACCTACCCTATCCTTGGTCTTTCTCTTGCTTCTAATGTATTTATAAAATGTTTTCTTGTTACCCTTCATGACCCTAGCTAGTTTAATCTCGTTTTGTGCCTTGGCCTTTCTAATTTTGTGCCTACATGCTTGTGTTGTTTTATTTATATTCATACTTCATAATTTGACTTAATTTCCACTTTTTGTATGACTCTTTTTGAATTTCAGATCATTGAAGATATCCTGGTTAAGACAGCGTTTTCTACTACCATACTTCCTATCTTTCTTATGCATTGGGACGGTTAGCTCTTGCGTCCTTAATAATATCTCTTTAAAAACTGCCAACTCCCCTGAACTCTTTTATCCTTTAGATTTGTTTCCTAAGGGATCTTACCTACAATTTGATGGAGTTTGGTTTTTTTGCCACTGTCTTTATTCTACTGTTTTTCTTCCTACCACTCCTTACAGTTATGAACTCTTAATTTTTCGTAATCACATTCTCCACTCTGCCTTCCACCTTCAAATCCTCAACCAGTTTCTTCCCATTTTTCAGAATCAAATTTGGAACAGCCTCTCCCCTAGTCATTCTCTCCACCTTATGCAATAAAGAATTGTCTCCAATGCATTCCAAGAACCTGTATAATCTGTGATCTATTGTGTTATTTTCCAACAGATGTTTGAGTTGTTAAAGTTCCCCATCGCTGACAAGTCCTGTGCTTTGGATGATTTTGTTAGTTGATTTAAAAAGCTTCTTCCTCCTATTCTTTCGGGTTAGGTGATCCATAGTAGACCCCTACCACGACATCACCCTTGTTTTTCACCCCTTATATCCTTACCCAGAGACTTTCTACAGCATCTAGCACAATGGGGCCCCAACATAACTGCAATATGAATGTTAAATAATAGTAATAAATAACAATAAATGCACTTCCCAGCAATGGGCCAAATAGTTGGTATTCTCAAAATAAACAAGGCATTCCTAGAACTTCTGCAATTTAGAAAAAATACTTTTCATGACTGGAAGATGGCGAAAGGTAGCAACTAGTATAGCAGTAATAAAAAATTCTAGAGCACAAATAGTCTCTTTCCCTGCACCCATATTTAAAAAAGAAAAAAAAAAAGAGCCTACTGCATTTATTTGGGACCTATGATCTCTATTTTATTCCAATTTCTGTACAGGTACCAGAGTTATATCAGTCTCTCTCTCTCTTTCTCTCTCTCTGAGACAGAGGGAAAAGAATTATTGGCCGAATTCAGTATTTAATAAGCATACGCCATACTCAATGCAGTGAAAATCACTGCTTCTCTCACTGGTTTAATTGGATGTCATCTGGATTTTGTCACATTGAGTATCAAGTGAGTATTGTTTTAGCTCCTTAAACTTTTCATAAATTCCAGGCATATAAATACTGTTCATTTCCACAAATTATTCATGTTTCACAAAAAGAATGGAATATTGCCTACAGAAAGCTCATTCGTGGTATGACTCTACACAGCTGCACATGGGAAAAGAGGTAAGTCCTGCCTTTCCATCTCACACTCGTTTGGCCACACATAGCTTGGAAGTCTAGTTGTATGTGTGCTCCGGGGAACTGTTTCCAGGGAAGATTGTTATTCCTGCTACAGCAAGTAAATGGGTGAATCAGGAAGAAGGGATGTGGGACCATGACACTATCATAACCCATCTCACTCCTCCATGTTCCAGCAGGCAGAATTGATCGTGCATAAAGGAGGGAGTGTGATGCATCTGACAGTAGACTAGTGCAGGAGACATTCCACCCAGACCATTCCCCACTTCCCACTCTCGGCAATATGGGCACTTAGAGAATTATCACTCACAGGGGTTGTCACTGAGTTGCAGTTCCTTTTTGGAGTTCTCCCTAGGCTGGTGCAGCCATGTGCCACTCCATACTAAAGGATACAAGGAAAGTCTTGATATAGCTTTGCCCCCTGTCCCTAGTCTTCAGAGCCTGAGGTCCAGCCTGAGCTGCAACTTCAAAGCTCTGTCAATACAGCTATTTTTAAAATGCTAGTGCAAGCCCTGCTACCCAAGTTTGTCAACCTGGGCTGGGATGCTTGCTGCAAAATGCTGTGTAGACATACTCAGAGTGACAAACCTACTCTTCCTTAGGAAGGAGCAATACTAGATATATTTTGGCTCCTCTTGAAAACATACGTGGATTCCTGCTAGCTAGGAACCTATGAACCTTTCCAACCCAGGCTGTGTGCTTGGTATAGTGTCTGGACCCAAATGAAATGGATGTTCCCCGTGTAGGACATGAAGGTTCTTACTTATCTCATTCCTCTTCTCCTCCAACCCATGACAGGATGTAGTATCTTGTTGTTTAGCGATAGGCTGAAGGAGCTCAATCTATTTAACTTATCATTGAGATGGTTAAAAAGTGACTTGATTACATATTATAAGCCCCTAAATGTGGAACTTAAATTTTTATAATAGAGGGTTTTTCAGTCTAGCATACAAAAGTATCGCAAGTTCCAATGGCTGGAAGTTGTAGCTAGAAGGGAAAAAAGGTGCAAATGTTTAACAATGAGGATAATTAACCACAGGAGCAACTTACCAAGGGTTATGGTGGATCCTCCATCATGGCCAATTTTTAAATCAACATTCAATTTTTTCTAAAATATATGATATTGTTCCAGCGGGAATCATTTCAGGGAAATTCTAAATCTCTGTTATACAAGAAATCAGACTAGATGACCACAGTGGTGTGTTCTAGCCTTGTACTCTATTAATTTTGTTGCTAGCTGTGTAGTCTCTGGTAGTATCCAGTCCTTTGAGATTCATGTTCTTATAAGAGAGAGGAGATAGAGGAGGAGGAAAAGAAGAATTTTCCATTCAACAAAACTCAAGTGTGGCTGTGTGCATTGGGTGAAATCCTGGTCCACTGCAGTCAGTTCCGCCATTGACTTCAGCACTGGCTGAATTTTACCCATTGTCTTCTAAAAAAATCATTTTTAATTAAGATGTTCAACCAAAAAGTAAATAAAAGGCATGGAGGAGAGATAAATGTTGTTTTCATTTTCACACAAGACACAATATTTAAATCCTTGAAAAGAGATAATGCTATCTCTTGTTAAATCATTATCCTGAAAATCGATTCATAACGTTTCTCATTCTTGTTATAAACTTTCAGATGAAGAAGCAGCATCAGAGAATTGTAATATTTAGTGTGGAGTGGGAAAGACTATCAGCTTTTAATATACTTATGGTAAGACAGGGACATTAACTTCAAAACTGTCAGGATTTTTATTGTCTGGTCATTCTCAAACTCGTCCTCAGATTACTGATGCTGTAAACGTTTTCATTACAATTTTTAAATCGTGATCTTGTGGTTTTCTTCTGATGCCATATTTTCACGGTCAGATAGACCAAACCCTTATATAACATGTCTGCAAGGGACTAGCAAGGACTAACCATCCCCTTTACCTCTATCCCTTTCTCCCCACCTCACATGCATATACCTTCCACCATTGGCATTAGGGTTGCCTGAGTCAGAGCACTGGTGCTTCAGAGAGCACAAGGGCTGCACCTCTGATACTTTCTCTTAGGAGCAACTGGGCAGAGAGATGGAGAAGACAAAAAGGCTAACTTCACAATAAGGAGTATATTGTACCCACAGAGTGGTGCTGCAAACCATTTCCTCCAGTACAGCCAGGGAACTTTGAGAGACATTGCTGATCTGAGGCACAAAGCATACCAGGGCTGCTCCTAAGGTGGAACATCTTCCCATAACCCCTCGTCACAGACTGCAGACTGAAAACATGAGCTAAGGTAAAATTTTCAAAAGTGCTTAAGAGATTTAGGTAAATAGGAGACAGATTTCTGAAGGGAATTGGGTGGTTTTTGCCTGAATAAACATCTATCCCTAGGCAGCCCACCACCTAGGGGAATGTTCAGCCCCATGTAAGGCAGCTCTATGCTTCCTAGGATCTCTGTAGACTGAATGGGGAAAGTTGACCTGCTAGAAAGGAATTCTTCTGAAGCCAGCATGCTGAGAAAAGAGTGGCCTAAGATAGCCAGAAGTGAAATACAGAGAAGAGGGCTGAGAAGTGGGGCTTATGCACCTAGAACAGTGGACCTTGTGTCCCTTCTTGGGACTGATTACAGCAAAAACTCTATTCTAAATTAAAAGTGTGTATATGCCTTTCTATTGTAAGTATGTATGTACCAGTGAGATTTACAATAACATATACAAAGGATCAAGGCAGAGGTTCTGAGCCAGATTCTGATCTAAGTTATGCAAAGAGAAATTTGGAGAAACTCCACTGACATCTGTATTTTTTGCAAATTTACACTGATGTAAGGGAGTTCAGAAAATTGGAGTATGTTGTTCCCCTGTGGCTACCAGGAGAGAGTAAATAGCAACAGAAGAAAAGTCAGTGACAACAATTTTTTACCAATGATTGGCAGAGACCTACTGGCTTAGCCAGTTGAAAATAGATACATAAAATCTCTTGACTTGTGCAAAAGAAAATATTTTATCTTTGGAGCTCTTGAAAATGCATAAAAATGGGAAGAACAAAGATTCGTTATTTGACATGGGAGAGGTCACTGCTAAGTTATATCAGAAGAAGAGCTTAAGCTAGAACAGAAAGAGTGGAGGGAGGAAAGAAGCACTACTATTAAGAAATGACATATAGATAATGGGATAACATTTAAATAGGTGATGTAAAGGCAACAAAGGGAAAAGTGAAGAAATAGCTACTCCACATGGTACACTAATGGAATGGATAAATTAGCGTGGGATCAAGTAGCAGAAAGAGTGTACAGCTGGCAAAAGCCATCAACAGCTATTTTCCTGAAGTGTATAGAATGCTCAAAAGCTACCTGAGGGGATACGAAAGAGGAATGATTACTTATAACAGACAAAAGCACATTGTCTATAACTTAGAGTTCAGATGCAAACAACTATAATTACATACTGTGTTCATGTACAGAATGGACATTGTGTATGAATGATAGTGCTGCAACTATCTTTATCAGACAGGGAAGCAAGAGGTTACCATGGTGCTGGGTTACTAGTAGAAGAGAAACGAGTGACACAGACATGGGGTATTTTCTAGTATCACTTCATCATTTACACAATGTACACAAAACCTGTTTATATTCAACAAAGGTAATCAGAATTACACATAGAAAATCCCATTTGCAGAAACCTCCACTAAAACACATCTGTGTCAAGCTATGATACTTTTTTAGGCAAAGTTATTACTGAATCTTTTTTTCCTCCTAGCTTTCTCTCTGTGTGTGTGTGGGTGGGTGGCGGAGGGAATGAAGGGCAAGAAAATGACATATCTAGAGTTTTGTTTGGACTTAATTTTTTTCACTTTATCATTTTTCTTTTTGCTAATCTGTAACATATCAAAATTTCCCTCAGCAAATTGCAAAATTACAGTGGTTTGTTTGCCCTTTTAACACTGTGACTTTTTGCAAAGTTGGAGAAGTTTTGAAAAGGTACAAAGTGAACAAAGGAAAAAATAAAATGTAAAAAAGTGCAGTCAAAACATAAATTTAGACCGAATTCATTCTATTACACTGAATGTCAAAAAAAAAAGAAAAGGAAGGTGAAAGAGGGAGAATCCAAAATTTGGAAAAAGTTCTGGTTTATGAAAAAAACAAACAACAAAAACAAAAAACAGAAAAATTTAATTTTAATTTCATAGCTCATTTATCACAGAACCTTTTACATTTGTTATGAATGCAACTCCTTTTGTTACCACTGGGTGAATCCTGAGGACCCTATTGAAGAATAACTGTCATGTAAGAAAAGGTAGGCAAGATTATTGCAAAATAAGTCACTGAGAGATTCAAATGAGAACTGGAGAGGAAATTAGGCAACAGTATCAGAGGTGCTCTGAAATGGAAAATAGCCATAGCTGAAGAGATTGTAGTACAAATGAAATTACAGAGTGTAATAGATTTATAGTGTAGATGACACAGAACAAACAAAGCAATGAAGAAGCCAAGAGAAACGTTTCAAAACAATGTTTTGAACAACAAGACAAATATAAGTCAATAAATTAATATAAATAAAGAGGCAATGAATTTGGAAATATGGAAGATGAATTGTGATTGGTTTCAGCTTTGCTTCCTCTTGAAAATGGCATTCCACAGACTGTTGCTCAAAGTTTTGTATGAGATGATGACATATGGAGGAACATGGACTTTGTGAAATCCTCTACAATGCATTGATGTACATGATATATTAATGCCAACACATCAAGCCTGCAGATAGCTCTAGTTTCCCAGAACAGATGTATTTTAAGTGTAATTCTTAATCTGTTGCTTCTTCATGGATCCCCATTGCCCTTGACAGAGCAACTTTCCTGTGAAAGTACTTACTAATTAGCATGATAAACTGACCCAGTTCTTTAGCAACCTTTGCTTTAATAAGCCACATCAGCAGTCAAGATGTGTACTGTGATATTTTAATGATGAGCAAGTAAGATTCTGATTTGTGCCTTTATTGGTAGCAGTTGTGGATTTCAGCAAAGCTAAATAAAACTTTTTAAATAGCCTACCTGTTTAGCAAATACCTCATGACAAGTTATAGGTAGGGCTATGTTTATGTCACCGAGGTCATGGAAGTCACGACCTCAGTGACATTCTCCTGCTTCAGCCCTAGGGGCTGCAGGACTCTGGAGCTGACAACCAGTGGGGCCCTGGCAGGGTTCAAGCAACAGGTGGCAGCAGCGACAAGTGATCAGGGCCCCCGAAAAGTTACAGCAACAGGGGGGCCTCCTCAGCTACGGGAAACAGCCTTATGCAGGAGGAAGGAGATACCTTGGGCAAGCACCTTCGGTGTTCGTTTTTCTCTTTGGGAAATATTGTCACCCTGCAGCTCCCAGATGCCATGGATGGAGGGGGAACCCCACAACTCCCAGCTACCACAGTGGTGGGGGGAAACATGCAGCAGCAAAAGTCACAGACAGATCATGGCTTCAGTGAATTTTTCTTTATTGACAGTGACCTGTCCATGACTTTTACTAAAAATAACCATGACAAAATCTTAGCCTTAGTTATAGGGCATGATAGATTTTAAAGCAGTCAAATATGTAATCTATCATTACTGGCAAGCATATAAATGGCCAGAATGTTATCCATGCATGTAGATAAAAAATGGACTTTGAGTTAGAGACCATGGGTCTTATTCTGACTATGAGCCTCACAATTAAGGGATATCTCCATTGAGGTAAAATTGGTGTCACAGCAAAATAAATCCCTATAATTATAACCTTTATACCAAACCTAGATACTTGGCTGGGTTTTTTTAATTAATAATTTATATAGCACCATCATAATTAATACTCATGTTCTAAGTTCTCTACACACAATGTGCTCCCTGAAACCTTGAAGGTGAGGGGCTGCTTTGTCTGGCCAGCAGGAAAAATGGTCTTATGGGTCCTTTAATGGTTTTCCTGGGGGTGGGGAAGGATGCAGGAAAGAGATGTCAGGACTTGAGTTAGGGGGGAGGGGTAACTGGAATGGGCATCAAGTAGGCCACCAGCACCTGCACACCTGGGGGAAAAACAGAGCCATTTTTCATTCCCAGATCATCAGCACTCACTCTCCCGCCTAGGTGATCAGGATAGGGTTGAGTTCTTGGTCTGCTCTAGGCATTACACTAGTGGGATATATTTTTTTCCCTCACTGCCAGATTGGACAGGGCAGGATGAGTTTTTTCACCCTCCCTGCAGCAGCTCACTGGAGAAGATCAAGAGATTGGGTTAAAGTTCTTGTGATTTAGCAGCTGTCAGGTGCCTAGTGCAGGTACACATTCTATAAGAGGTCTATTTCCCTGATAAACCAGAATTGGAGGTAGACTGGAAGTCATCGCCTTAGAGAAGCTGGAAAATGAGGTTGGGTATCCTAATGTCTGATACAGTGGGGAGACAACCCTTTTTCCCAGCCTCTTAACCTTCATACATGGAAAGGTTTGGGAGTGGTGAGGAGAGGTGGAAATGCTTAAGGATGGAATCATGGCCTTAACTGTGTGATTTATTGCCAGATAGTTCTCAAATTAATTAATGCAGCTGCAGCCAAAATAAACCACATCCCTTTTCTTTCTTCCTCCATGACTCAGACAGAGTAAGACACATTTTTTTGCTCTGAAGAACTTGCAATCTAAGTAGACAAGTCTAAACATCAGACAAAGATTCAGGTAAAAGGCAGTGAAGAGAAAAAGATAGATTTTTTTGCAAGAAATTCTTCTTTAGATCATCTTTGAAAGAGTGAAAGAATGTTGGAGGGCCAGGAATTGGAAGACTATTCTGCATGTAGGGGATTGGTTGCATGACAGATGGCACAAAGTTGAAAGTGGGAGAAGATCTATTTATCATAGGTAATAGGTTTCTAAAGCACTATTACCATGGTAGCTAACAAAGCTGTAATGAAAGGGTAGCACAGAAAAGAAGAGGAGCACATATGAAGAGAACACCTGTAAATAGAAATCAGATTGTGTAGGACCTTGAAGGGAAACAATGCTTAAAACACACACTGACGAGAGGTGTTTGAGAGGACACCAGATTTATCCGCAGTTCCCTTACAGTGATATGGGAGAGATGCAGATATTGCCTAGGCTAAGAATAGTGAAAAACAGTTATAATTGTCAGCTTGTTAGCACAGACTGCATGGCAGAGTTCTGGAGGTGGTTATTCTGCCAAAACTTGAATTGATTTTTAGTGTTGACCTCTATGTGAGAGAAGTCATGCAGGTACACTGCAGCTCTCTGTAAGTTTTAAAATATTCAGTTGCATATGCCCAGTAGCTAACTTGGAATCATTCAGAACTTCACTACTGTCTAGTCAAGTCATTTTCAGACATGCAGGTACTCCTTAGTGAGAGATGGTTCCACACTACGTTTTCAAAGGGCAGCTCCTTTGATTTATCTATATGACAACAAGTGTGGAAAGGCATTCTTATAACTAGCAAAAGTATAGTTATTTCACTGAATGAAGAATAACAGGATGAAGAGAATTTCCTCAAACTTTTAAAGTCATCTTTTTGGCAGTGGAAGATTAAGGTAGGGAAGATTAAGGTAAATTATGTAAGAAAACACAGGGAATTGCAACCTGGAATATAGCATTAACTACCAAGCAAATGCTGCAAATTTTAACTGATTGTGATTTTTTTCCTTTGTTTATTAATCTTGTTTGTACTGTGAAAGTGTGTTTAGGTATCAATTAGGAGCAAGTCCCATTTATGCAGGACACAGTGCAAACATCATAAAAGATATCCCTGTCCCAAAGCTTGTGTTAGTTTTGAGTACCATGCATTCCACTGGGAACACTTTGACATAAAACTCATGTTTTAACAATTTTTCTACATTTTGGGGCTTCATTCACTTCTAATACAGGTTACTGGTAACAAAATTCACATCACTCATATGAAACTTGAGTAATCAGGGAGCATGAAGGTAAAATTTGGGGACCGGGGAGCAAAATCTATACCTCTTTACCCGGAGACCAATCATGAGGCTGCAGTACTCAGCCTACTGTTTGGTGTAGTGCCCCCTCTCCTCTACATGGTATTATGACCATTGTATTTGCCTAATTGCAGATTGGTGGCACTTCCTCTGTCTTGCCACTTGCTTTATCTGTTGCTGCCCTCTATAGCAGTGGTGGGAATGGCAAATTACAGCCACTGGGAGCTGCTGGGAGCTGTGCCTGCAGACGGTCAATGTCTGCAAAATGTCTCGGGGCCCACAATCAGCCTACCCTAATTGGCCGCATGTGGCCTGCGGGCTATGGCAACCAGTGGTTCTTCCTGTGCCAGCCCACAACAAGATTTCAGTGGTGTGGGAGGCCTTGGCTAGGGTAGGGTGAATTTTGCCATCATATTATTACAGCCAGATCCTCAGCTGCTGTAACTCAGTCCAATTCTATTGAAGCCAATGTAGCTATGTGTATTTACACCAGCTAAGGATCTGACCCTTATGTTGGATAGGATATGAGCACCCACTAGATGGCATGTGAGATGCATATCTATTCCAACCCATATCTTTACTTAATGGTGAATAAAATGGTAACTAAAAATGTCTGATTTTTTTTTCTTTCCAGCAAACATTAATAACATCTTGGAGAGAAGGGAACAGAAATAAATTATTCTCACTCGCTTAAACCAATGTTGCTGCAAGTTCTTTGGATCAAATTAATCCATGTCCATCTAACCTTTGCATGCACTTCTGGAATTCTCATACTTGAGTTATTTGAAAAACTTTGGCAGCTGAAAAAAATTAAACTTATATACTGAAAAAAGTTCATTCCTTCAAGACTACACAATAGAACAAATTATCTAATGGATTATAGAATATCTTGACAAAGGCCAAGATATACATTTTTGGAATAAGCAATTTGCTAAGAATTAGAACTTTATCATCAATATTTTCCTTTAGAAATATTTCAAATATTTTCATCAAATTTTGTCTCGTCCGAGTAGCTATTTCCTATATTTCACAATCCTACTGCTTGACAAATATTTCAGTCTTAAAGCCAAAATTTTTATCTCCATGCAAAATGACTTGTGTTATTTTATAGCTGTCAGAAGCTGTCCTATCTTTCATTAGGAAGAATGTTTCATTATATATTATATATATTGTGTTTTCTCTGTTTTGAGATTTGTAACAAGTCTAGAATTACCAGGAAAAATGAGCTAGCAGAGCACACATAAGATGCACAGCACTTAATGCTTCTTACTTCAATTATTTCCCAATGAGCAAGATATCAGTCATTTGTATTTTGTGCAGTGCTCATGATTTGAGGGACAAATCAGCAATCAGAATGCAAGTTTCACTGTCTCGTCAGTAACATTTGTAATGATGTTCAAAGGAACGCTTGAGCTACTGAATCATAAGATCGACAATTAGTATGTGGTATAAAACAGACTATAAACACAAGGTAAACTGGGTTAGAAAGGAAACATTATTACGCAAGCTCCAAAAAGGCTATAAACATCTGATGGGTATATATATAAATTTCACATGTTGTTCTAAAAAAACCTGAAGAGTTGTAAAGGGTCACATGCCTTCAACCAACTCTGTGTTATAGAAAAATTAAAGACAGGAATGTCTATACAGTCTTCCAAACAAATATAATACAGCACAGCTGGTGTGCAATAGGAAATGTGTATATATAACATTTATACCTGATCCCCCATCAGGCTAGAGGTTCCATAACAGAAATAATAAATGTCACATGTCAGTCCATCTCTAGTAGGGCAGACTGGTGAACAAGCTCGTCTCCCCACAATATGATGAAATTTTTCAAGGTATTGCACTGTCAACACCAAAAAGAATTTAAAGAGCCATACATATTGAATTTTTCTAAATGATTAATTTATGAGTAATTTTGAAGCCACAATGTTCATTTGTGCTCTTTGCTTAAATTACATAACGTGTTCTTTTTTCCTCAGTGTTTGCAAGCCTCTGCATCAGTCTCTGAATTTGCAATATATACTGAAGAAATAAGATTATGCGCAAATACTTTTTGCATTATCTAAATTTCATTTTCATGGGAAAATGCATTGCAATTCATTTTAAAAGGAGTTACATCGAGGTTGAATTTGGCCCAGCCTATTTCTTTGCATTGAGTAGCTTGAAATCCATGGTCAGATTATTTAAACCTTTTGTCTTTAAGACAAATCAGGAGAGACTCTGTCTGCAATATTTAGCCAATATTTACATGATATTGTAGGGTTTTTTAAGTCTTAAATATAGGATCAGAATTTGTATACATGCACACAGTTCTACAGCAGAAATGGCATTTCTGTTGGACAGACCTTACATATAAAGGTATTAGGTTACAAAGTGCTTGAGACCAATGGCTTAGCATGTTGTATCTCAAAGTTCTGAGTTTGAGAAGTATGAATGAGTCAGAATGATGGGATTTAGAGATAGTGTTCACCCACCTGTAACCTCAAGCATAAATTGTTCTCCAGCAGCACAGAGAAAGTATGAAAGCTGGGATAACTGCTTCTGAAGGTGACATGTTGACAGATACAACAACAGAAAGTTTGATATTTCCATCAGGTTTTAAATTACACTTTCAGTAATGAAAGCAATGTGTTGACACATTTAAATGTTCACAAAGCCATACACCTTTGCCACTTTCCTACTCTTTTGCTTCAAAGCATCTCAAATCTCCCCCCCCAGCCCCAAATACAAACCTCTCTTTCTTTCAAAACAATTTTAACAGTGGTGACCAATAATACAGCTCCAAAATAAATATAAGTAAAACTTTCTGAGACTAAAGTAGAGCTGTTTTTTGTGCAGTTAGAGGTGGTGTTCATACATTTTAATGGGGATGAAATTTGTGTTTGTAAACTATGAATTTCTAAACTGCTGCTAGCCCAACTTTCTGAGATAATTACACACAAAATAACATCTGACATTGTTTTACATAAATCAATGTCCCTCAATATGTCACAGCAAATGAAGGTCATGCTTCCTAATGTGCAGACTAGAATACATATCCCACACTCATTCAAAATATTAAAATGAAGAGAAACAAATGAATTTTTCATTAGTGTTCATAAGCTTTACTTGTAGTTTTTTTAGGAGTCAAGCAAGTGGTTGTAACAGTGGGAAAGAGAACATCCATCACCATATTTTAAAGATCCTATTATAATCTAGGTAGAAAACAAGCACCAGGTATTTAAGGGTGAAAACCTCACCATACAACTTCTTGAATTCTAAAATTAGATTAAAACTTGAAAATAAAGTAAAATGTAGTTCACTCTGCTGTGTTAATGTTTTGAGAAACTATTGAAACTAGTTGAGGGGAGGGAAAACACTTACATTTTAATGGAGACTTCTTGCTGTAAAAGGATGCGTATGTCTTTTACATGGTAAAAAGATAATGATAAGTTTTAGAGGCACAAAACATGACCTATCTTGAAAATACCATTCTAAATGGGGGGTGGGAGCGGGGGACACAATTGTTTTCAAAATATCCAGATTCAAAAATTCTGATCTTAGAAAGTAAAACAACTTTTTGTTAGGTGCACAAAACAACTCTTCTGGGCTCTGTCTGGAGCATTTTTTTTTATCAGAATACAGCTTCATTTTGGGAGGCAGTTCTAACCAGGCCAGGTCATCTAGCTCATCTCTCTACATCATGGAAGGATTGCATTTAATTATTCCAAGCCCATTCCAAATATATGGGTGCCTAGTCCAGCCAAGACTATTTCTGGTGAGGGGAAAGTTATTCCAGAACCTCCTTTTGGAATCTACTTCAACTGTCTATAACAGGAATTGCAAACTCTGGCATGCAGCTCGCAGTGTAAGCACCCTCGCAGGCTGGGCCAGTTTGTTTACCTGCCACATCCACAGGTTCAGCCGATCGCAGCTCCCACTGGCCATGGTTTGCCGCTCCAGGCCAATGGGGGCGGTGGGAAGCAGTGGCCAGCACATCCGTCAGCCAACGCTACTTCCTGTGTTCAATGCTGCACTGTGCAATTACAAAAGAAGGAACTGTCTTTGTCCCAAAGGTTTTACACTCCAAACAAAAACCTTATAATCCCCAGTTCCATCTTCATTGAACAGGGAATTTTTAATGTTAACTTTACCCATGGCTATTTGCTTTTCCCTCTGGAACAAAAGTTGCCATTGACCAGAGACAGATTAAGGTTATTGGGACTCTGAGCACAAAGAATATTTGGGCCCTGCACACCCTATTAAAGTCACAAATGTATCAAAATACATTAATACAAAGACTTCATTCAATGCTTAAACACTGCATTAATAAAGAAAATCATATCCCAGTTCATTATGCCTAAATTAACTACTGAATTTTTCCACATGGAAAATGAATATAGCTAGATATTATCCACACCATTACACAAAGGTGTTCACTGCTAATCTGGACAACACTGGTGTTAAAGAATCAGTAGTCCACAGGTCAGCAAGTGATTCTTTCATTGCCTGCAATTTTCTTAAACCTGACTATTACACATTTTTTCCACCTATTGATCCTGTTACAATCCAGCTTTTTCTACTGCAGAAACAAATATGTCGGAAAGACATCAGTCACAATTCCAGAAAGTAATTTGATTAAAAGAAATAATTCTAATCTGAGGTAAAATTACTCCATTATTAAGAATTTTAAGTTACAGCCAATAATGAGAACTAGGTTTAAAACAATATTTGAAATTGATCACATAAACTATGAAAAACTGTTGAAAGAATCTGATGTATACTACAATGACTCTTTTGGCTTTCTGCCAAAGGCAATTCATGTCAAACCATGAGAAAGTTGACATTTTACCAATTAGGTTTAGGACTAACTTTTTCAGCTAATCAGAAAATAGTTTATACGTACACATTAAATCTCACTTTTAAGAATAGGTCAGATTCTGATTAGCCAGAGCACACAACAGGATGGTTAATCATTACTAAACCATTGAGAATATAGTTTCTCTAATAATACTACAGAGAGAGAATATTCATCATTATACTAGTGCCTCATAATCAGTGTAATGGAGGGAAAAAAGTCACCGGAACAAAAGGTCCACACAAGATTAATTACTCCCACTTCTATAACTATCTGGATTTCTCCTTTATGTTTTATCCCACAACCAGGCTGGGCTTTGGCATTCACATAGCAACAGACTATTAGCTTATGACAACAGTTGATTCTACTGACCACCTTTGTTAAGTAAATTTGGATGGGCCTATCATAAGCCTCTTTCCCATATCTGGACCTTAGCGTCCAAAATCTGGGTGCTTAGCATGAACCCTTCTGAGCTTAATTACCAGCTTAGATCTGATATCGCTGCCACCAATCAGGATTCTGAGTACCTGATAAACTCTCTGGTTCCCCAAACCTTTCCCTGGGGGACCCCCAAGACTCAGATGCCCTGAGCCTCCAACAAAGGGAAATAACCCACTTCCCTTCCTGCTTTTTACTTCCTCCCAGATTTTCCCGCCCTGGGATACTAGGAGATTTCCCTGCTTCAATCCTTGAAACACAAAACAGAGAGGACGATTTACCTTCCCCCCCTCCTTTTTCTCCCCCCTCCCAGTCTTTCCCTGAGAGACAGTACTCCTGGCACCGAGATTCCTATTCCCTTGCCTTAACTAGGAAAGAAACCCAAACAAGTTTTAAAAAGAAAGCTTTATATAAAAAGAAAGAAAAAACACATAACATGGTCACTGCATCAAGATGACAAACACAGGGCTATTGCTTAACAGAAAAATATGTATAATCAGCCTTATTCAAAAAGATATCCAATTTAAACATTCCAGCACTCCACACATGTAAATACAAAATATAATATAAACCTATTGCTTTCCTTTTGTACTCACAACTTGGGAACAGAAGGGTAGAAAAAAGCTTGGAGATAGAAAAAAAGCTCTTCCCTCATAGCCGAGAGAAACAAACAGGCAGAACAAAGACAAACACACCAAAGAGTTCCCTCCCTCACTTTGAAAAATCCAGTTTCCTGATTGCTCCTCTGGTCAGTGTTGGTTCCCTTTGTTACCCTTTACAGGTAAAAGAAACGTAACCCTTAGCTATCTGTTTATGACAGGGCCATAATTCATTTGTAAATTCACAGTTGAAGAGTTGGATCTGGAAGCTGTGGACAGTGTAAACATGCCACAGCCATCTATGCTGGGTGAAGGGGGCAATACATGTATAGATCTGAAAAGTACAGTCTGGGGTAGATAGCATTACAGGATTTCATCCAATGCTAAGTGGAAGAATTATACTGTGGAAGGCCTTATATCAGCTGAGCAGGCAGGTACATAATGCCTTATCCAATGTACAATGCAAGAATCCACACTAAGGCCAGGTCTACACTGCGACTTTAAATCGGTTTAATGGCCGATTTACCGATTTAACACTGTATCCGTTCACACGACGTCGTCATTAATATCGAGTTTAAACGCTCCTTAAATCGATTCGGAACTCTCCCAACGAGAAGGAGTAGCGCTAATTCGATAGTGATAACTCGGATTAGGTTCGTGTGGTGGAAATCGACATTATTGGCCTCCGGGCGGCATCCCAGAGTGCAGCACTGACCGCTCTGGACAGCAATTTGAACTCGATGCAGCGGGCAGGTAAACAGGAAAAGCCCCCGAACTTTTGAATTACATTTCCTGCTTGCCAGCCTGCGTGAGCTCTGATCAGCACGGCTGGCGATGCAGTCTGAAATCCAAAAGAGCTCCAGCATAGACTGTACGGGAGATACTAGGTCTGATCGCTGTATGGGGAGACAAATCTGTTGTATCCAGCTCCGTTACAGAACACGAAATGCCAAAGCGTTTGAATAAAAAACTCCAGGATACACAGCGCTGCGTGACAAGCGTAACGGGAAGCCAGAGACTCAAATGGATGCTCATGAAGGGAGAGGGGGGTACTGAGGACTCCAGCTATCCCACAGTCCACAGCAGTCTCTGAAATTATTGCATTCTTGGCTGAGCTCCCAAGGCTGGTTCAAACACAGTGTCTGCATAGGATGTGTTCAGGGAACAGCTCCTCAGTTTATTTCCCCTCACCATGTGAAAAAAAGGGAAAGATGCTGTGCTATGGCGTTTGCTCATGCACTCCATGAAAAAGGCGCCAAAGGGTTGTCTGCTGCTTCACAAAGGGAGGGGTGAGGCTGTACACAGCACCACCCGGGGCAATGTTTTCTGCCCCATCAGGCACTGTGCTCTCAACACGGAAGTGGGAACTATGGATAGCTGAGGAACAGCTACCCACAGTGCACCGCTCCTGAAATCGATGGTAGCTTTGGACCATGGACGCAAACAATCGATTTCGGGATCCCACTGTGGACGCGCTAAACCGATTTTATTAGATCTGTTTTGTAATATCGGTTTAAGCTAATTCGAAATAATCATGCAGTGTAGACGTACCCTAAGATCCCAAGGCTGTGAACAACATGCATGGGGAGGTAGGAGCCACAAAGGTTTCAGAGGTGGGGAGGTGAGGTAAACAGGGCTACATCATGACATATTAGGATGGGGTATATAATGCTGCATTGTGAGATGCAGGGATGGGGCATCTAAAGGATGGAGGCATAAAAAACTGAAACAAAGCCTCTGTCTCACCATATATTTTACAATCACCAAAAGACACATGAAAAAAGTGGAAGAGGAGGGGAGAGAGTAGGTCATGCCCTAGGGAGAGAAGTGAATGAACACTGAGAGACAAGGAAGAGGCAATGGCTTCCACAATATATGGGGGGTTGGGGATTTCCATGTCCCCCCCTTGAGCAGGACAGCAGAGAGTTCCCTCCACCTTTGCTCCCCATTCACTTGTAGTGGTTGCATTTCCTTTGGGGCTGCATCTGTAGGTAGAGAGGATTTCCCTGGCTCCTCCAGCTGCAGGGAGCTCTCCATCCCAGAGACCCACTTATTCCTCTTACCATCTATGTTGTTCCAGTCATACCCCATGTCCTCAAAGCTAATCGCTGACTTGGAGCAGTAGGACTCCAGCTGGGAATTGGCATTCCTGTGCAGCTTGGGGCTGGAGAAGTTACAGCAGGAGATTGTGTTCCTCATTTTCCTTCACCGCCAAGCCCCAGCTGCCTGGCCAGGCACAGGAGGATGCAGGAGGAGCCTGTCACCAGTGGTGGCTAGAAGCCATGGGCAGCAGCGAAGAAAACAACAAGCAGGAGAGGATGAGACAGCAGCTTCTGTTGCTCCCTCCAGTCACACTCACAGCTGATCCCGCCCACAGGCTCATCCAAGAAACCTTGGCCCAAGCACTGCCAGCCTGTCCAGCAAAGCAGAGGATGCAGCAGCTAAATCATCCCGCTACATTGGCCAGGGCCCCGTGAGCCCATGCATAAATCCGCCACTGCCATTGACACAATCCCAGAACATAATATGTTTTCTGTGTTTCTCTATTCTAGTTTTCAAAGAGATATTTGGGTTAAGTGCATCATTACAATTCTCTCCTGTGATTTGCACACAGCTGGCAATATGCCCAAGCATCAACTTTGTTCACTACCTTTTCCTGATTTAGTGATCTAGAGCATGCCCCAACCACAACCTATTGTTCTCGCTCTAATAACACTGATTGATAACGCACATGCCAAAGAAAGTTGCATTGCCTTGAAGCAATGCTGTATGGGCCATGAAGCAGATATGCGGTCAATAAAAGTAGAGCAAACCACTAAGATTCAGATAAATCCCAGCCTTTAATCTTGGTTAAACCGGTGTGTAATATTGGGCAAGTTGCTTGAACCCCTTTATGTATCAGTTACAACAATGTAAGAATGGATGAAGATAAAGATAATTCCCTTAAAAACCTATTCGGGCAGTAAATAACAAATTACAATTGAACACTGAAGGTTATTAGAAATACAAACTGTAGTAATAGTTTCCCTGACACTCCATGAGTACATAAAGCCAGAACACAGAATAAAATCTGATGGGTCCAATCTTATAAAGTACTGAATACCCTCAGCTCACACTAAGGACAATGGGAATTGAGGGCACTCAGCACCTGCCTAGAGATATTTGGCATTTTATGGAAAAATGGTTGCAAAATAAATTTAAAAAACTACACGGTAGGAAAATTTATGACAAGTTGATGGTTTGTTACATAAAGTGGAGTGTAAAAACATATTCCAGATATAGACCCAATCCCGCGACCCCACCTCCCACTCTCCACTTCCATGTGAAAACCAATGGACTTGATTCTCCTTTGCATTGTACCTTATATAGCCTCCTTTGGACTTGTGTAACTGATTATGCAAGGTGCAGGTCATAGAGAATCAGAGCCACCAACATCAACTGGATTCTACACAGGCACAGGGGTCCGTGCCAGCAGATTGTACTACAGGACGGTGGACAAAAATAATTGCTGGACATTGTCCTTTATATAATTTGAGGAAAATGTACATGGATGTTTTAATGTAACATCCTTGTTAAGTAAGAGCTAAGGCTTGTTCTCCATCATTAAAACAAAGTAAACATAAACCTGAAGGTGAAATATTTCAGTGAAGACATTTAGTCACCCTGTTCAGAGAGTCTATATAAAACAGCAGGGAACTGAAGAGACCTGAAATTGAAACCTCTGAAGTGTGAGTAAAAATAATTACAAGCAAAGAGCAGAAAGGTAGCTGCAGTCTAAAAGTTTTGGGGGCTGAATGGATTTTTTCTAACTGACACCTTGTACTGTATGTAGGAATTACTATATATTGCAAAGTTTGTACATACAGTAACTTCCTCCCTATTGTCTTGTGAAAGCCTGAACCTCTCTGAACATCATTTTATTGCTTTTGGAAACTGCGGCAAACTATGGCAAATTCAGCAAGGGCTCCACACATTAGACTTTCATGGGTATATGACACCTAGTGGTTCAGCCAAGGATGAGGGGTTACAAAATGGTGATAGGCCTTCTCCACAAACTTTGCGGAATGAGGCAATGAAATCATGTTGTCTAGCATGTACTTCAGTTCAAGAAAGTTGCACCAAAGAACATTAAATGAGAACTTGACATAAATAACACAACTAAAAATGTTCAAAGATGTGTCAGTGAATAATTCTGTGGTCCACACCTGATCAAACACCCACAGGCCTATGTTTTCTTTGGTAGGATAACACACTTAATAATACAAATAATTTCCAAATAGGAATTCTTAAGTCATTAGTGCACATCTGTTCTGGTCATACATGTCTTCCTACAGCTACCCTACTTCTGGATCTCTGGGCTGAATCTCCTACTGTCTCACCTCTAGATATTTTCTACAGACTGGAGCTTTGGACTTCTGCTCTCTTGAACTTCCCTCCAAGGTTAGACATCTAGCTCCACTTGCTTCTTGAAGTATTGAAACACAGATGTGCTTAGCTTTACTCTTTGAGCAATTTTAACCCTCAAAGGCTTTTTCCTGCACACAACTTAAGGCTGAAGCTTCTTTTTGGGGGTCTACCTCACCAGCAAAGGCCTAACCTCTCTGGTACCCCCTGACTCATTGTTGGTTGCGTATGAACTTTAGTACACCCTTCTCCATTTTACCATTTCCTGGGTTCTTTCTTGCTGGCCATCCCCCCAAAATGAAAAGCTTCATTTTACACAGCTATCTTAAGCCTTCTGTTCCTAAACACTTGACTATTATAGCACACACACCCAGGCCTCTCAGAGATAAAGACATACTTAATACTGATTAGTGCCCCCTTAGCTTAATCCTCTGAGGACTGCTTCTCTCATTCAAAGAACTTGAAACACTGGGCTTGTAATTATCAGATGCACACAAAGCCTAGCTGATGGCTAAGAGAGTGCATTTTACATCCCTTCTTCATCATGACTGGCTGGTTGAGGGAGTGACTTCCCACAGGCAGACTATCCTGAAGATATTGCATATTTCAGTGAGCAGTCCCCATAGGCCTGGAGCAGTGAAAAGCAGCCAGTGGGAGCCGCAATCGGCCGAACCTGCAGATGTGGCAGGTAAACACACCAGCCCGGCCCGCCAGGGTGCTTACCCTGGTGAGCCGCATGTCAAAGGTTGCCAATCCCTGGGATATGCCCTTTACTTAATGAGAGTGGAAAGACAATAACAGAAAATGTGGAAATGGAAGACATGCTAAATGTTTTTTTTGTTTCAGTTTTCACCAAAAAGGTTAGTAGCAATTGGACATCTAACATAGGGAACACCAGTGAAAATGAGGTAGGATCTGAGGCTAAAATAGGGAAAGAAATGCCCTTCTGTCTTTGCAAGATCTTTTGTTGCAGTCCATCAGTTCTCTGGCCAATGTCCCTGGTATTGATGGGCTACAATCTGAATTTTATAAACAGTTTTTTGGCATTTTATTGGTTCAACTTCTGATTTTTGCTGGTGGTGTTGGAGTGTATTCAGGAGAAGGAGCTTCCCCTCGGTCACCAAAAGGCAGTCATCACTCTGCTGCTCAAGAAAGGGAACCTTTGGGACTTTTGAAACTGGAGACATATTTTCTTTTTCTGTTCTGATTATAAAATCCTATCTATGAACTTAGCAAATCAGCTGAAGAATTATCAGAACTCTTTGATAAACCTTGATCAAATGTATTGCATCACTACCTGCTGTATTTTTGATAATTTATTTTTAATTCAAGATGTTTTTTCTTTGAGTTTTTAATCTGGACATGGGGTTTATCTCAATGGATCAGGAGAAAGCATTTGACAGAGTTGACTAGATGTATCTTTCTAAAACATTAGAAGCACTTATTTCATAGTTAATAATTGTAACATAAGGTTTTTTAGTGTTTTAAAGATTGATGTGGGTCTTGGCTATTGCTTCCCACTACACAGAAGCAGGGGCGGCAGGTTGGTATAATTTTTGGTTGTGCCCATAACAGGTCCAAGTCCCGCCCCACCCCCGCCCCCACATCTGCCTTGTAAGCTGATACATATTTTTAAAAATAGTGTAAAATGTGAGGGCTCTGGGGTGGGGCTGATGATGAGGGTTTTGGGGTGTGGCAGTGGCTCAGGGCTAGAGCAGAGGGTTGGGGTGTTGGGGGGAGTGGGCTCTGGCTGTGGGTGCAGGCTCTGGGGTGGGGTGGGGCTGGGATAAGGAGTTTGGGGTGCAAACATGCTGCCCTGAGGCTAGATCCATAGAAGAGGACTCCCCACAGCCCTCTTCCCGCCAGCAGCACACTCACCTTGCACTACTGTCACTGCATGTGCTCCTAGTACCCCTCTCAGGTCCAGGGAGCCCTCTTGCCTCACCTGTGGTGGGTGCTGTGGGGGGAGGGCTGCCATCACATGTGCATCTCTTCCCCTGCTGCTGCCTCTCACTGTAACCTCCCTGGGGGTGGGGGATAGGACTGCCCCTTGCCCAGTGTGGGGCAGGAGCAGTGACTGTGGTCAGGGGGCGCCCACTGTGCTGGTGGAGGGTCCCGCTGGAAAAGGGAAGGGTCCGAGGTGAAAGGGCAGGGTCAGCCTTCCCTGGCACTAGTGGTTGGGGAGTACTAGGAACCTGCAGCATCAGCTGATGCTAGGAGCCAGCAGAGTGCAGTGCAGCATGGAGTTGCAGGGGGGAACCACTGGCTTGAGGCAGGGATGCTCGGGGCCCAGGGGAGGTGCACAGGTGTCAGGGGACACTCTGGGAAGACGCACAGAGGAGGCAGGTGGGGACGGGGGAGAGACCCGGCCTCAAACATTGGTGGAGCTGGGCCCCCAGGCCCTGAATATTGCTGGAGTCCGGGCACCACAGGCACATATAACTCACCACCCCTGCTTGAGCGAAGTGTTCATCAGGGGATGCTGTCGGTCTGGGACATTATATGCTCTGCACAAGGAGTCATTCTTGCTCCTCCTAAGAATCAGAACAACTAGTATCTTTGCACAGGGGGTGTTGGATGCTTACCAGATTGTCTGTTGGTGACATCTCCATTTTATCCAATCTGAGGGTGAAGTGCAGGCATTTTGCACCTGTTCATAAGTTTATGAACAGGCAAACTCTGTCTGAATCAACTGGTCTAAGAACAATTTGGTCTTATTGGCCTCTTGGCAGTGCAGCAGTTTCTCGTTTCTTCCCCAGCAACTGCCATGGGGCACCTTTGAGATCTTATTCTCATTTCCTTCCACCACAGTAATAGGTTTTTCAAGTGTTAGGCACATGATTTGGAAATTTTTATCCCTGGTGAGATCTTCTGTGTTGCACAATTCCTCCAGGAGCTGGGTTTGGTGTTTCACTGCAGTAATATATATCTGGGTTGTTGGAATAACCCACTTGCACATACAACTCTTGTTCAACGGTGATTTAAACATCTCCATGTTGATCTATCCTTCTCCTTGCCTGTGGGAAGGTATTTGAGAATGTTGATGTGCATTTTGATATCCTCATCAAGCAATTTGAGTTTTGTAGCCATCAGTGATTTTTTTAACCAGTTCTGTTGCAGCTCAGAAGCTGAGCTGTCATTTCAAACCAGGATATGGCCAAGTAGTGGTTATCTGATATCTTTGAGCTGTCATAATCATTCCATTTTATTTGTGATTGCTCTTCTCATATCCAGTGAAGTGACTCTGGTTAGACATTTTGTTGGTTTTAGACATCCTGTAATTTAGCCACAGCTGTCATTCAGGACAGGATCCAGACTCTTTGTGTGAGCTGATTTTTCCCACTTTAGGCATGTGTATTTGGCCACTGAATAGCAAAGTGCAAGTACAGTGGCTCGTGGCATTGATAGGTTGGTTCCTCATTTTTAATTTACAGCTTCCTGAGTATGTTGTTCTGGGTGCTAACTTTGCCTTTTGTCTTCTTCACATGTGCCTTGAAGAAGACAAAGTAGACAGGGTTCCGGCAGTGGGCAAGCTCTACTCCAGTACTGATAATGTTGAGCTGTCTATTGGCCTTACAATTCTGAAGATGAAAGAGACTCACTTGCATTTGGGCTATGTGGGCATGCAATTGGTTCTTGGTGTAATAATCTGAGAATGCAAACCGCATCAGCATACTGTCAATCTGCGCAAGAGTCTGATCTTGGTCAGCAATGCATAGAACATTGGCAAAAGACAAAATATCCTGTACTGAGATGGCTCAGTTGATCATGCATATAGATGCTGAAGCGTGTTGTTAAGATTATGCTTCTTTGTGGTGGGTTGTTTTTCTGATGCCACCATCAACTCTGCTTCCCGCATAGTTCATTGTAAAAATATTGAGTCTCTAGTAGAGATTGTATCATATGTATAAAGTTATGATCTTTTGTTTTGGCATATATTCTAGTGAGGAGCCTTTGTTGATTTATTCTGTTATATGCTTCTGATAGGTTGACAAATGTGGTGCCTGTTACCACACACTTTTCAAAGCCATCTTTGATGTTCAGAACTTGACTGGTGCATGACTTGCCTGGGTAGAAGCCACCTTCCTCTGGGTTTAGTTGCCTTTTGGTGAGTGGTGATAGTTGATTAAGGATGGGCTGCCCATATAGCTTGTAGAGGTGTCATACTAGTGATAGGGACTGAAAATTCTTTGGCTGCATTGCAGCCTTCCCTAGTTTCAGGAGTACCACAACACAGGAGAGTGGTGAAGCACTGGAATGGGTTATCTAGGGAGGTGCTGGAATCTCCTTCCTGAGAGGTTTTTAAGATAAGGCTTGACAAAGCCCTTTCTGGAATGATTTTGTTGGGGATTGGTCCTGCTTTGAGCAGGGGATTGGAATAGATGACCTTCTGAGGTCCCTTCCAGACCTGCTGTTCTATGATTGTTTCTAGATCCTAGGTACTTTGTATGTAGCTGAGCATGTTTTAAACAACCTGAGTAACCAGTTCTTTATTGCTGGTCTAAAGTAGTTGATTTGTTCAGTACACGTCATCTAGACTGGCAGCTTTGTCATTTTTGAGGGGGTTGATACTGGAGGTTAAATTATTTACTGTATAATGTACTCCAAAATTATATGTCTCTTGCTTTTCTTGTCACTTAAACTGTATCTTAGTTTGTTTTTTTGGTGTCCTGGCATTTTCCAGGAGTTGATGTGCAACCTGATCTGCAGTAACTTTGGTCTCAGATTAACGTTTTGGATTTTTCTTTATTGTGAACAATTATATGTTAAATAATTTGAAGGAATCTGAGGAGGGGAAGCGGGGCTGGCTGCAGAAATGACACTGGCTCCTTCCGAACTTTCTTTTAGGAGGGGTGTTTTGGTTAACAATAACTTCATGGCCTAAGAGTCGTGGCACTGACTGGTGTGTCTGGCCTCTCCCCTGGAGCTCCTGGAACAGATTCAGAGTGACATTGACCCCTTTTTTTGGCATGGTTATCACTGGTTGCACCTTCTGTTGCTGATCTCGCCATTAAATGAGGGATTCATAGAGTCATAGATTCATAGACTCTAGGACTGGAAGGGACCTCGAGAGGTCATCGAGTCCAGTCCCCTGCCCTCATGGCAGGACCAAATACTGTCTAGACCATCCC
>NC_133771.1:43592912-43623586 GCF_003597395.2 Chelonoidis abingdonii
CTGCAATCAAAAATCGATTGCTTCCGCCCCTAAGGTGCCAAGGCTACATGCGTATTTAAGGAGCGGTGCACTGTGGGTAGCTGTTTCCTCAGCTATCCCATAGTTTCCCAACTTCCGTGTTGAGAGCACAAGTGCCTAATGGGGCAGACAAACATTGCCCCGGGTGTGCTCTGGGGGCTTAACTAGCCTCACCCGCACCCTTTGGTGCCACGGCAGCGGAGAACGTAGAGTCCTTTGCGCGACACTTTTTCGTAGAGTGCCTGAGCAACAGCCATATCAAAGGCACGAGGAGCAATCTTGCTGTTCCCCTGGTTTTTTTTCACTTGTGGGAGCGAGGGAGTAGAATAAACTGAGAGAGCTGTTACCCATGAACCTCGGCGCCCAGCACACTCGTGGTCTATGACATCAGACAATTGGGGAGCACAGCCTACAGAATGGAATACACTTTCAGAGACTTGCTGGTGGACTGTGGGATAGCCGGTCATGTCCTCACTAACCCGCCCTACGCAATCCCTCCCTTAGATGAAGGCGTAACCACTTTTGAAAGTGGTCATGGCTCTTCCCGTTACGCTTGTCACGTCTAGTGCTGTGTAATGCCTGCAGTTTTTTGGGTACTTCAAGAAGCGGCTTTGGCATTCGTGTTCGTGTGTAAACGGAGCGTGGCATTACATACAAGATTTGTCTCCCATACAGCGATCAGAAACTAGTATCTCCCGTACAGTCCATGCTGGAGCTTTTTTTGAGTTCAGACTGAGGGCAATCGCCTATGGCTCGCTGCGGATCAGAGCTTGGCTACGCTGGCAGAGACATGCAGGAAAATGTAATTCCACAAAGTTCGCAGGGGCTTTTCCTGTTACCTGCCCGCTGCAATCTCGAGTTTCAGATTGGCTTGTCCAGGAGCGGTCAGCTGCGTCAGCATCTACTGGATTCCCCGCAACTCCTGGAAGGGGGTTGAGGACCAATAGATGCGATCGATGTTCCGTCCAACTACGAAGCCGCGTAATCATTTTGCCCGAAGTTATCACCAATCGATTTAGCGCTACTGCGCCTTCTCATCGTTTGGGAGGAGTTCCGAAATCGATTTTAAAGGAGGCGGATAGTTAAACATACGATTATAAATAAGACAGGAAGTCATGTGAACGGATACAGAGCACACGTCTAAATCGGTATACTGTGAATCAACTGGGTCTAAGACAATTCTGGTCTTATTGGCCCATGCCATTAAAACCATTTAAAGTCGCAGTGTAGACCTGGCCTAAGTTAAGTACCCTGTTGTACATCACTGCATAAAATACCATAATAAACATAGACCATTCAATAATGTTTTCACAAGGGAGCAAACTCATCAACTATTTATTCTGCCTAGTGTAACATTGAACTGCAGTCACAGATACTCAATGTGCCAACTGAAACAGGCAGGCAGGCGTTTGAACATAACCTTGTTATAACAGCAACACTGCGACGTGACTGAAAATTTTGCTCGCGCTCTCAACCAAAGTGGTAGCACATGTTGTGTATGGCAATGACAGAATCTTATTATCTACGAACAGCCTGTGTGCATTCACACAGTTTTGTACATACAGTTATTTAGGTTTGGAGGGAGAGGAGGGATTTTTCAACTCAAATATAATTGTGGGTACAAGCCTATTGTTTTGTCAAAAAAAAAAATAGTGGGTGGCCTCTAAATGGGGTGTCAGGGTAAGCATTGGTACAAATTATAACTAGTGTGAAGTTCTTCCTCCGATAGTCTTATTCCCTTCCTGTGCAGGATAGCTTATACCAGTATACAAGCTACTTCATACCAGATTAAAGTAATCATGATCCACATTGAGTATGGGATATCTGGCGGTTTAGAAATCTAATCGTATAAACACACAGTGAGTGCCTGGCTGGCAACCTTAAACGACTAGCAGATTTATTTGCGGCATAAACTTTTGAGTTACCATGGCATGAAACTTAATGCGCCAAGGAAATCTGTTAGTCTTTAAGGTGCCATCTCGTAACTCCTTGTTGTTTTCACTGTGGATACACAACTGACAGCCAGCTATCCCCTGATATATTTATACCAAGAAATTTTATAGTGAACTACAGCTGCATGTCAGCCAAGGGCTTTTTATTTTCTAACTTTAATGTAGGACCATTCATTATAAATACATAACACTGCCATCACTGACAGACAGCATACGCATGGTCATTGCCTAAGGAACTGGCACTTGAACAGTCAGTGGAAGCTTAGGCGTCTAAAGCCTAAGATCACAAAGGAGTAGTGTTGCACACTCACCAATGTAAGCTAATGCCTAGGGGCTACACCGCTGGCTGATTCAACTGTCCTGCGATCAGGCACTGTAAGCAGAGGAAGTGGGGGCCTTTCAGGGCCAGGATTCTCAATATGAAACATTGACCAGATCATTATCGAGTCATAGCTCTGTGTGCGCGACTGACAGTGCCAGAGGGAGGCATTGCCCTTCTACACTGACGAGTTCCAGCCTAAACTTTCTGGAGTTAGGTCCTAAGCCATTTCTACTATGAAAGCAGAATGAAGAGTGAGAAAACATCTAGGTGGTGAGTAAAAAACAACTTTTTGATTCACCTATAAAATCACAAGAAAACATTAAAAAATTATAAGTACTTAAATATATCATATTAATATACAAATAAGCAAGGCATAATAAAGATAAATAACCCGACACACCATTAACATGGAGCCATGCAGGAATCCCCGATCATCCAGTCACCACAAACACGATTAACACACCAGGTACCAAAAGGTATACAAATTACAAGTCCCATATTCTGACATGTAGTCTTCTGCTAATCTAGAGTGGCAGGTCAACTGCCATTCAAGCATAAGAACCAAGGTAGTCCAGTAAAATTGAAATCCAGTAACCTGGGTGCTCCGATCTGCCGACTCTTTCATCATTGGCCTGACCCAGTTAAAAAATTGGTCGCAGCATGCACAAAACGCCCATGTTCATAAATCGATTGTAATAGCTCACATCCAGAATAACAGGACCCTTGGACAAACCGCACGCCAAAAAATATCAAATTCAGAGAATCAAACAGGAATTATCTGTGGGGAGGAAAAAGAAACAGTACTGAGGCCCAAAACAGGAGCACTGCATCATTACACAGCTGTGCAAGACCGTGTAGTCCACTGCAGTCACTCAAATGCATTTAATTTGCTTCTGAAAAATTGTACCAGCATCGCTTATCAGAAACCCACAGAGAGCTATGCATATCGCGGTGGGAGAAGCTGGGCACATAGCAAAATCTCAGCAGCGATGACAGGGAGATCAGAAAGAGCGTTGTTGATAATGCCACACCTTGACATCATTCAACACCGTCACATACATCCAGGCTTAATTTGATCATGGTACTGGGGAAACAAGGAGAATTTAATGATCAGGGTCCCTTTCCACAGGAGAAACGTGAGCTACTCACATTGTGCATTGAGCGACAAATCTTGTGCTGGTGTGTAGCAAACAGGTCTGGCGGCAGAGACAGCCTTGGGAGGAGGGGTGGAGGGAAAGAGGGTTAAAAACTCAGTATCGCATATTCCAGAGCCATGGCCATGAAAAATGGCCTTTTTTGGCTGAGCTTGTCGCAGGAGTTTCCCAAAGCATCTGAAAAGCATTTCGCAGAATATGTTGCAGCACCATTCAGGTGCATTTGAAATGCAACCATGGGCCTAGCAGAAACAATGTGCGCAATCAGTTCAAATAGCCCATTCCACACCTAGAGCATGATGGGAAGTAGATGCGAGTTTAGGCTGACTTCAGGGTCAGCACAGATAAAGCCAGAGGACAGCAACGCAGCTGAAGGACTAACAAGTGTGATAAAGCCACTTGTTGCTCGCTATTACTGTCCAGATCAAAATGAACACAACCTTCGGACTGTCCATCACGCATAGGTACAAGGTAGGCCCCACTGCTCATGAAGAGGGAGAACCATAACAGAGAAACTTGGAAATGACAGAGACTGCTGTATACGAGATCATCCTTTTGTTTCGGTTTCACTGAGAATCTGAAGAAATGTCTACATACAGAGTGAATGCTGTATGGGAATCGGTGTAAGGATCTTAGAAGAAAATAGAGAAATATAAAAAAAGAGCAAGTTAAGAAATCACCTTAGAAAAGACTAGTATGCTCTGCAAGTTCTTCCAGGTCTGATGGAATGGTTCCTTAGAGAATACTCTCAGTGATGGAGTTAATTAGAGTGCGCTACTGCAGCCTCCTAGTTAATCTTATTTCGGAAAGTTTCATCGAGGAGAGTGGGAGAACCACAGAAAGACTGGGATAAATGAAGACAATATAATATGGCGTCGCCACATCCTAATGAATAAAAAGTGGAAAGACTAAAGAAAACACAAGGGTAAATCATAACAGACCAGTTAGTTTAACTTCTGGGTCGAGCTGGCGAAGATAATGGATCAAGTAAGTAAAGGAGATCATCTGCAAACACGTTGATGAAGGATCGGCTAGAGGTGATAGGGAATCAGCAGCCAATGGATTGTAAGAAAAATCAGTCTATAGCTCAATCTGATCTACGCGATTTCTTTTGATAAGGATAACGATATCTTGCTAGGATAATGGGAGAAGCAGTTGGATGTGGTATTATCCTCTAACTATTTAGTAGCATTTGATACGGTCTCCAGCGTATGACATCTTATCGAAGATAGAACTAGGGCAAAATACAAATTTAGAGGGGCTACTATAAGGTGGGTGCATAACTGGCTGGATAACCGTACTCAGTAGTTGTTTGTTCTGTGGTTGCTTTATTATGGCATCAACAATACTCGCTGGAAAGTATTATTGCCTTACAGTTGTAGGGTTCTCCCGCTCAGGGGTCTGTTTCTGGGACTGCTTCTGTCCTCAATATCTATTCCATCAACGAGATCGTTAGAGTGTTGGCATACGACAAGTAACGCTTATGTAAAAGGTTTTGAGCAAGGACAGCACATACACAGCACACAAACTGGGAGGCGATTTGCACAACTGAGCGTGGGAGGACAGAGTGCGAATTATTCAAAATGATGCGTCAGGCAAGATTGGAGAAATAGTCTGAGGTGAGAGAGCCGATGAAGTCTCAAATAAAGACAACTTCTGCAATAAAGCTGCCTCCACTAGGAAGGAAACAATCAGTTCACTACATACAGAATGGAAGACTGTCTAGAAGGAGTATGGCAGAAAGCAGATCTACGCGGGTAAGTGGACACCAAGCTACATAGAGTCAAACACTGTGCATAACCGGTTGCTACAAATAGCGACACGTGATTACCTGGGATGACATTGACTAGTGTGGATGTTGTTAACAAGACACAAAGAAGTCATTCTCCACTTCTAACCTGTGCGGGTAGGCTCAACTAGGAGTACTGTGCCAGTTCTGGCACCACATTCAAGCATAAGATGTGGACGTACATTGAGAGAGCAAGTAGCCAACATGAAGATACGGTCTTGAGAACATCGACCTATGAAGGAAGGCTGAAGGAATTGGGTTTATTACGTTTTGGAAAAAGACGAAGACTAGAGAGGGGAATATTGATACTGCATGTAGTTTCAGGATGTATACTAAAAGAAGAGCGTTGTCATGAGAGAGACGAAGAAAACTATGTTCACTTAGCTCAATGATACGACACATTGCCACGAAGTCAATTTGGGCTTAAAGCTGCAAGCAAGGAGAGAGTAATGTTGAGGTTAGACATTAGGCATGCAAATTCTTAACTGTCAGCGTAGGATTTAAAACACATAGAATTAAATCTGGAGAATATGTAGGGAGGTGTGGAATCACTCCCGCCCGGCCATATTTACGAGACATAAGATAAATGCTCTATCCGGGATGGTCTACAGAACTCAGGCTATTTGGTCCTGCCATGAAAGGGACCATGGGACGGACTCGCATTGACCATCTTCCAAAGGTCCCTTCCATCCTAGAGTCTAACTGATCTATGACTCTTGATCCCTCATTTAATGCCGTAGCATCGCACGCAAACAGAAGGTGCAACCAGTGGATAGTAACTGCATCTTGCAAAAAAAGCGGGTCATGTCAGACGCTTCACTGAAATCTGTCCAGGAGCTCCAGGGGAGAGCACACACACACCAAGTCAGTGCCACGACTTCTTGAGCAGTCACATGAAGTTATTAGAGTAACTGGGCAAAAGATCCAAACACCAAACCTAATAACGAAAGTTCGTAAGTGGACGATCCAGGTATCATTGTCCTTCTGAGCAGCCGAAGCCCACCTTCCCCGCCTCAGATACCTTCAAATTATTACATATATGTTCCTATCAAATAAAGAAAAATCCAAACGTTAATCTGAAGACCAAAGTTACTGCGATCGCATCAGGTTGCACATCAACATCATAATGGGAAAAATGCCAGGGTGCTACGCCAAAAAAAACAAACTAAGATACAGTTTAAGTGCACAAGACAAAGCAAGAGGACATATATTTTGGAGTACATTAGTACGCTAGGTAAATATATTTATAACACAACCTAGTATCAAACCCCTGCCACTGATCAAAGCTGCCCAGTCTAGATAACTGCTGTACCTTGTGGAACAAGAGAAACTACTTAGACAGCAATAAGAGAAACGGTTTACTCAGTTGCTTTTAAACTGCTCGACTACATAACAAAGTACCTTGTTTAGGGATCTTACAACAATGAATCAATGACAGCACGGTCTGGAAGGGACTAGAAGTCATCTATCCAATCCCTGCTCAAGCAGGACCCAAATCCCAACCAAAATCAATTCCAGAAAGGGCTTTGTCAAGCCTTATCTAAAAACCTCTCACGGAAGGAGAGACTTTCCATCACCTTCCCTAGAATAACCCCATCCAGTGCTCTCAAACTCACCAACTTCTCCTGTGTTGTGGTACTCCCCTGAAACTAAGGGAAGGCTGCAATGCAGCCACAGAATTTTCAGTCCCTATCACCTTCAGTATGTGTACACCCTTCACAGCTATTGGGCGTTGGCCACCCCATCCTCTAAAATCAATCTATCACCACTCACCAAAGGCAACTAAACCCAGAGAAGGTGGCTTCTACCCAGCGCAAGTCAAGCACCACTCAGACAAGTTTCATTGAACATATTCAAAGTGGAAAAATATTGGAGTTCTAGTAATGAATTGTATCATATATAAAAGTATAATCTTTTGTTTGTGGCAATATATATCTAGTGAGGAGAACCTATGTTGATTTCTGTAATGCTTATCTGCATGGAACAATGTGGTGCCTGTTACTCACACACTTTTCAAGCCATTTGATGTTCAGCGAACTTGAACTGGGCATGCTTTTGCCTGGGTAGATAAGCCCAACCTTCCTCTTGGTTTAGTTGCCTTTTAGGTGAGTATGGGATAGTTGATTAACAATGGGTCTGGCCAATGCTTGTAAGGTGTCATACTAGTGATGGGACTCGAAAAATTCTTTGGCTGCAGTTGCACTTTCCATAGTTCAAGCGAGTACCGACACACAACAGCAGAAGTGGTGAAGCAACGGAATGGTTACATTAGGGAGTGCTGGAACTTCTTCCTGAAGGTTTTAAAGATGAAGGTTGACACAAGCCCTTCTGGCGAAGATTTTGTTGGGGATGGTCCTGCTGTTGAGCAGGGATGGACATAGATGACTTCATGAGTGGTTACTCTTCCATGCACAACTGCTGATCTTGACGTCTGTTATTTCTAGATCTTACGGAAATAACATTGTATGTAGACTAGTAGCATGTTTTAACAAGCCTGAGTACACGAGCTTCTTATGCGTAGTCTAAAGTAGATTGATTGGTTCTAGTACACGTCATTAGACTGGCAGCTTGCATTTGAGGGGTGATACTGTAGAGAGTTATACGTGTATAATGTACTCATAATTATTATGCTCCAATTTAGCGTCTCTGTCACGTTCGTTGCATTAACCTGTTTGTTTTTTTTTGGTGTCTCTGCATTTTTCCAGATTAGATGTGCATACCTGATCTGCGTAACTTTGGGCTCCAAATTAACGTTTTTGGATTTTTCTTTATGTGAACAATTATATGTAATAATTTGAAGAATCTGAGGAGGGAAGGGCGCGCTCCGGCGAAAATGACACGTGGCTCCTTCCGAACTTCTTATTATGAGGGGTGTTTGTTAACCAGGGACTTACTTCAAGTCGCCGGCTAGAGTGCCTGGCAACTGCGACGGTGTCTGGCCTCTCCACTGGACCCCTCCTGGAACATTCAGAGTGAACATTGACCCCTTTTTTTGGCAGATGTTATGCACTGGTTTGCACCTCTCTGGTTGCTGACTCGGCCATTAAAGGAGGGTTCTAGAAGCAGTCGGGAGATTCATGAGACTCGGAGCACCTGGAAAGACCTCGAGAGTCAAGCCTGTCAGTCACCTGCCCTCCATGACAGTAGCCACATATACTGTCTAGACCATCCCGATAACAATTCATCAAACCTAAACAATCTCTTAAAATATCGCCGAGAATACGCGAGATCTACAACCTCCACTACAAATTATTCCAAGTGTTTAATACCACTGACAGTTAGGCAACTTTTCTAATGTTCAACCTAAATCCCTGCTGCAAGTTCTAAGCCCATTGCTTCTCTGTTCTATCATTAGGGCTATAAGGTGACACAAGTTTTCTCCCTCTCCCTGACACAAACACTTTTTTGTAGATACTCATGAAAAACTGCACATATCCCTCCAGCTCTTTTACTTTTCCAAACTAAATAAACCCAATTCCTTCAGCCTTCCTTACATATCAGGTCATGTCTCAGACCTTTAAACTCATTCTTGTTGCTCTTCTTCCAATTCTCCACATCTTTCTTGAAAGGTGGGCCGAACTGGACACAGTACTCAGTTGAGGCCTAACCAGCACAGAGTAGAGTGGAAAGAATGACTTCTTGTGTCTTGTTAACAACACACCTGTTATGCATCCCAGAAACACGTCGCTTTTTTTGCAACAGTATCACAGTGTTGACTCATATTTAGCTTGTGGTCCACTTTGACCCCTAGATCCTTTCTGCCATACTCCTCCTAGACAGTCCTTCCATTCTGTTGTGTGAACGATGTTCCTCCTCAAGTGGAGCCTTGCATTTGTCTTTATTGAACTCATCCGTTTACCTCAGAGCTATTTCTCCAATTTGTCCAGATCATTATTTGAATTTTGACTCTGTCGCTCCAAAGCAGTTGCAATCCTCCACGTTGGTACAGTCGTCGACAACTAATAGCGTACTTCTATGCCAACATCTAAGTCGTTGATGAAGAATATTGAACAGAGCAGAGTCCAAAACAGACCCCCTGCGGAACCTACTTTTATATCCTTTCCAGCAGGATTGGGAGCCATTAAACTACCTCAGATACGGTTATCCAGCCAGTATGCACCACCTTATAGTAGCCCTCCTAAATTGTATTGCCTAGTTATCGATAAGAATATACGAGACCGTATCAATGCCTTACTAAAGTCTAGTTACACATCCACTGCTCTCCCTTATCCACAAGATTCGTTATCTATCAAAGAAATCTATCAGATTGGTTGACATGATTGTTCTTTACAAATCTTGCTGGCTATTCCCTATAACTGTCAGCTTCCAAGTGTTTGCAGATGATTTCTTTACTTACTTGATCCATTATCTTCCCTGGACAGAAGTTAAACTAACTGGCTGTAGTTCTGGGTTTTTTCTTATTTTCCGCTTTTTATAGAGGGCACTATATTTGTCCTTTCCAGTCTTCTGGATTCTCCCATCTCCATGACTTTCCAAAGACTAATAGCTAGAGGCTCAGATACCCGCCTCTATACTCCTTGATGTATTCTAGGATCATTAATCGAGACCCTGGAGAACTTGGGCAGCATCTAACTATCTAACTTTTCTAAGTGATTTTTAACTTGCTCTTTTTTTATTTTATCTTCTAAACCTACACCCTTCCCATAAGCATTCACTATGTTAGACATTTCTTCAGACTTCTCAGTGAAGACCGAAACAAAGATGTCATTAAGCATCTCTGTCATTTCCAAGTTTCCTGTTATTGTTTCTCCCTCTTCACTGAGCAGTGGGCCTACCCTGTCCTTGGGCTTCATCTTGTCATTGATCTGGACAGTAGCGGAGTGGCTTTTCACCTTTAGTCTGTTCAGCTGCTGCTGTCCTCTGGCTTTATCCTGACCTGAAGGTCCCTAACTCACTCTTCCCATCATGCTAGGGGAATGGGCTTTGACTTTCACTTGTTTCTGCTAGCACCTGGTTGCTTAAAGAGCCTGAATTGGCTGCCATTCTGCAATGGCTTTTCAGTGCTTGGGAACTCCTGCGACAAGCTCAGCCAAAAAAGGCATTTTTCAGGCCATGGCTCTTGGAATAGCTACAGTTTTTAACCCTCTTCCCCTCCACCCTCCTCCCAAGGCTGTCTCCCGACCAGCCTGTTTTCTACACACAACAAGATTTGTGTGCACTTGGGCAAGTTGTTCTCCTGGAAGGGCCTGATATAAATTCCTTTTCCAGTCATGACCAATAAGCAGATGTATGATGACTGTGTCAAGGTGTGGCATTATAACACCGTTTCTGATCTCCCTGTCATCCTGGATGATGCATGTGCCCCTCGGTAACTCTAGCTCTGGTCTGAAGGATGCTGTACAAATTTCATCATCTTAAATGCTTGAGTGACTTGCAGTGGACTCACGGTCTTGCACAGCATTGTAATGATGCAGTGCTCCTGTTTGGCCTCAGGTACTGTGTTCTTTTTTCCCTCTCCAGTATTCCTGTTTGATTCCTGATTTTGATTTTTTTGGACTGGGTTTCTCCAGGGCCATGTTTATTCTGGATGTGAGCTACAATGTTTGCACAGGGCCTGTTTTGTGCCTGGACAATTTTTTAACTGGGTCAGGCCAAATGATGAAAGAGTGGCAGGGGCACAGGCATGGATGTACTGGGGTTTTTGTGTGCATTGACTGCCACCTGATTGCAGAATGACTACATTGCTCAGAAATGGACTTGTAATTTGTATACCTTTTGGTTAACCTGGTGTGTTAATAGTGTTTTGGGTGAACTGGACGATGGTGATTCCTGCATGCTCCATGTGTAATGGGTGTCTGGGGTTTATTTATCTTTATTTATGCCTTGCTATTTGTATATTTAATATATTATATTTAAGTCTTATAACATTTTTTAATGTTTTCTTTGTGAATTTTATGGTGAATAAAAAGTGTTTTTTTACATCACCCCTTTTTCTCACTCTTTCATTCTAGCTTTTCATGAGAAATGGCTTAGGGACCTAACTCCAGGAAAGAGTTTAAGGCTGAGACTCATGTGTAGAGGGAAATGCCTCCCTCTGGCCTGTCAGTCAGGCACACAGAGACCTAGATCAATGCAAATTAGGTGGCTAAGTATCTTGAGGAATCTAGGCCCTAAGCCCCACCCCTTTCCTCTGCTACAGTGCCTGACTCAGGACATTGAATTCAGCTACGCGGTGGAGCCCCTAGGCATTAGGCTTACATTGGTGAGTGTTGCAACAACTACATCCCTTTGTGAATCTAGGCTTTAGAAGCCTAAGCTCCACTGACTTTCAAGTGCAGATCCTTAGGCAATGGACCATGCTATGCTGTCTGTCAGTGTGTGATTATTTATAATGGAGTGACATATATTAAATTAGAAATAAAAAGGCCTTGGCTACATGCAGCAGTTGTATCACTTAAATTTATTGGTATAACATATCAGGGGATAGCTGTGTTAGTCTGTATCCACAAAAACAACAAGGAGTCCGGTGGCACCTTAAAGACTAACAGATTTACTTGGGCATAAGTTTTCATGGGTAATCAAAAGCTTATGCCCAAATAAATCTGTTAGTCTTTAAGGTGCCACCGGACTCCTTGTTGTTTATACTGGTATAGTTAAAGCACTATAATCCCCTCCTCATGTGGATGTACTTATACTGGTATGAAAGTGCTGATACTGGTATAAGCTATTCCTGCACAGGAAGGGAATAAAGACTATCGGAGGAAGACACCTTCACACTAGTATAATTGTACCCAAACTGTTACCTACACACATTAGGGCACCCCACTTATTTTTTTTTTTGCAAAAAAACTAGGCCTTGTACCACAATAACTATTCTAGTAAAAAAATCACCTCCTCTCCCTCCAAACCTAAATAACTGTATTGGTACAAAAACTGTGTGTGCACCAGGCCTTCGTTAGTAATATGTCATTGCCATACAACAATGTACCACTTTTGTTAAGAGGAGAGCAAAATTTCAGTCACGTCAGTGTTGCTTGTAAACAGGTTATGTTCAAACGCTGCCTGCCTGATTTCAGTTGGCACATTTGAGTATCTGTGACTCAGTCTCAATGTTTACACTGGGCAGAATAAAATAGTTTGAGAGTGCTGCCTTTTAAACATTATTGAGTCTATTGTTTAATTATGGTATTTTAGCAGCTGATGTTACTACAGGGACTTAAACTTAGGCCAGGTCTACACTGCGACTTTAAATTGGTTTAATGGCCGATATACCGATTTAACGCTGTATCCGTTCACATGACGTCGTCATTAATATCGAGTTAACCGCCTCCTTAAATCGATTTCGGAACTCCTCCCAAACGAGAGGAGTAGCGCTAAATTCGATGGTGATAACTCGGATTAGGGTTCGTGTGGACGGAAAATCGACGTATGCCCCGGGCGGTATCCAGAGGCACCATGCTGACCGCTGCGAGGGGGCAGGGAGGCGAAGCGGGGGGAGTGCAGCGGGCAGGTAAACAGAAAAGCCCACGCGAACTTTTGCAATTACATTTCCTGCTTGCCCAGCTGAGCTCTGATACACGGCTCGATGCAGTCTGAAATCCAAAAGAGCTCCAGCATGGACTGTACGGAGATACTGCCTGATCGCTGTATGGGAGACAAATCTGTGTACCTGCTCCGTTACAGAACACGAAATGCCAAGCGTTTGAATAAAAACCTGCAGGATACACAGCTGGCGTGACAAGCGTAACGGAAGCCAAGACTCAAATTGGACGCCATGAAAGGAGGAGGTCTGAGGATCCCGCTATCCAACAGTCCACGCAGTCTCTGAAATTATTCCATAAGCTGAGCCAACTGTCTGAAGTTACACACAGTGGCTGGCGGGGTTCAGGGAACAGCTCCTCAGTTTTCTCTCCCCCCACAAGTGAAAAAGGGAAAGATTGCTGGCTATGGCGTTTGCTCAATGCACTAACGAAAAAGCGAGCCAAAGGTGTCTGCTGCCTTCACAAAGGGAGGGTGAGGCTGTACCACACCACCGGGGCAATGTTTCTGCCCATCAGGCACTGTGCTCTCAACACGGAAGTGGAACTAGGGACGCGAGAACAGCACCCACAGTGCAACGCTCCTTGAAATCGATGGTAGCCTTGGACCAGGACAGAACAATCGATTTGGTGATTGCACTGTGGACGCGCAAACCCGATGTTATAACATCGGTTTTAATATCGGTTTAAACTACTCGAATTAATCGTGCATGTAGGCTAGCATAGATGAACCCAGAGTGAAAAAAGCCATTGGTGGTGTCATAAATGGTGTTATGCCTCTTTACCTGTAAAACACCTAGCCGACTGACCAGAGAACCAATGGGGAACAATGTTCAAAACGAAGGAGGGAAGTTTTCCTTTGTTCGAGAGTTTTCATTTCGCCAGAGTGAAAAAGTCAAGGAACCAGCCCTCGATCGAGTAGTAAGTTTTAGAAAGGAAAAATAGTTATGTTTATTTCTTTGTTCCTGTCTGTGGCAATAAGGTAGAAACAAATTGGGTAGTTGAGTATTTTTTTGTAAACTAATTTGTGCCAGGAGGAACATCCTCTATGTTTGAATTATTGTTCTGGGGAGTAGCTGGTATGCTAATCTTCCCGAGGGTTGATTTTACTTCTCCTTTCCTTTATATAGCCTTTTTATCTAATCTGATTGATTTTTCTTGGTTTTAGATCAACGATTGGATCTGGACCAGGGTTGGTGGGGGAAAAGGGGGATGATAATTCTCCTTCTTTTAAGATCCAAGGGGTTTGGATCTGTGTTCACCAGGGAATTGGTGAAGTCCCTCAAGACTACTCAGGGAAAAAGGGGGTCCTTGGGGGTGGTGGCAGCGATACCAGATCTAAGCTAGTAATTAAGCTTAGAAGTGTCCATGCAGGTCCCCACATCTTTATCCTAAAGTTCAGAATGGGGAAGGAACCGTGACAGGTGGTTAAATACTTCACTTCAGCAACTGACGTATTCATTGCCCCAACTCACTGGTGTCATAATCTGTATCTAAAAGGTGCCATGTAAGGTAGCATAGGTGAATTGGTAACATGCTAATAATTAATTTTATGACGGGGGCATATGTATGGACGATATATACAAATTATGACTATGTTTGGGAAGTAGTTCCTTTAAAAGTGTTTGGCAAGTTCAGATGACATCACCTCACCCTTGACCAAGGAATACGATCCCATCTGCTTGAATGTGTCCCGAATGCAAATTAAGCAAGGAAGGACAATGAAAGTACATTTACATAGAAGATAAACTAAGCCATTACATTAACAAGTGGGAGTGATGGCCTCTTAACTAACTTGATAAGGAGAGGAGCCTGCAAAAATTAACATTGTGTCAGCTTTCTGGTAGACACAGCATGTTGAGCCCCCATGAGGGCTTTCTGACTTTGAAACCAAAGATAATACTTCGAGGTTACAAGCAGAGCAAAAAAGATTTTTTGGCATCCTTCACCTGAAAAGAGTAAGAAACCAAGCACTTTGAGTTCTCTTTATGTTGGGTCCTGGCTAAAGAATGGCCAGCCATGCTGGTAGAATGACTGTGATGAGAAAAACATATTGAACAAAACATTCTAGTTTGCTAAGTTGAGTTTTAGACTTAGAAGGACATCTTTACTTTTGTTTGTAACCATTTATAGTCTTATTCCTTCTACTTGGTATCATTTAAACCTATGTCTTTCTGTTAATAAATTTGTTTGACTTTTACCATAAACCAGTTCAGTGCTTTGATTGACGTAGTGGTTTTGTCAACACCAGTTATATTACTAAACTGCTGCGTATTGTCTTTTTAATGGAGCAGAAAACTTGATAAGGTTTTGTGGGTGCTACAGTTACAGGGACTGCACATTGAAGAGAAAGATATTTGGTGTGTGGGGTGGAACAACTCAGGCCTGGATGGGTCAATGAGGTCTTCCTGCAAAGAGTAACTGGGTGGTAGAAGCCAGTGTGTGTCCTGCATGCATGTATACTGGCTCTTGGTGTCAGGCTCTGACCCACATCAGCATAGCACTAAAGGCACCCAGAGTTACAAGGCAAGATTGACTGAACCTCTTACTGGCCTGAATAAACCCCAAAGTGACACTCCAGGGAAATCAATAAAAACACAACACTCCTCTGCTCCTTTGTGCATGGAAAGACCTGTATCTGCAGAAGGCATTCTGCCTCTAAGACCTGCATAGACATATTAACAGCAATAGGAGTGAGCTAATACAATGCCATAGAAACCACCTCAATGTAAATGAGATATTGAAACAACTCTTAATATCAGAGTGATCAAAATTATTCTATTTTTTTTCTTATACTTTCTCACCACGGTGTCAGGGATAAACTTGAAAAGAAGTTGTTCCTAAACCTTTGGGAAGAGCTCTTCTAAGAAAAATAAAAAAAAGCAATCAATTATTTAATCTGACATACTTGTTAGAAGCACCCATAGCTGATTTTTTAAAATGGGACATGTTTACGACAAACAGAAGAAGTGACTGTTAACTGCTGTTTATTCTTTAAATAGAAAAGGTTTAGAGAGGGAAGCAAGAGTCTAGCTACCGATGTGACTTCATGATGGATGATTTTAAGGCTGTAGAAAATCTCTATAATCCCTCAATGCTAACATTCAGGTTTCCCAGACATTACCTGGTAAAGCTGCCTATCGTCTTGGGCCAAGGAATTAATAGGGAGTTAAAGACAAGAAGGAAGATGTGTTAGGTTTCTTTAAAAAAAAAAAAAAAGCAAAAAAAAAAAGCTATGCAGAGCACTGTAACAAATACTTCATTGTGCTGAAATTTAATAGGTGAATGTCACTTTACAGAACCAGGTCGCTGATTTGAAAAACTAAAGCAGCAGCGGTGAACCTGAGGCAAACCTGCCGGAGGAGATACAGTGCCAAGCTATGGAGGAAATGAAGAGGTGTCACATTCTCATTGGCCCCCTAGACTTAAAGGCATAAAAATAAAAGTACATGCAGGAAAAAACTGGTATTAAAAAGACTTTGTTAAGAGACAACAAAACCATTTGGCAACTGCTGCAAAGATAGTGTATCCATTCTGACATGAAAGGAACCTTCATCACAAAAAAGCCTAAATTCAATAAAAGCTTCTCCCTCCTTTTCATCAGGTGACATATGTTATGTCTTTACTATCGTATGAGAATATCTGGAGAAGAAGGGCTATTGGCATCTAGCTTTGAGTTCAAAATGACTGCTATCAGGAAATAAGTTCCCCCAAAGTCTACTCATGATTCTACAGTGAGTGAGATGTGTAGAGAAAAATGTTCAATTATACTCTAGCTTGACAGGACAAGTGTTAAAGTGTGGTTCTTGTTTGCAAAGACCTCTTGGCCTTCTGTGCTTACTGTGACTGAGCGATTTGCTGAACAAAAGCTCAAAACACAAGTTAAAAAAAAGTTCTAAATGACATCCAAGCAAACAACCTGTGTTCTGAAAGCTGAGCAAGGTGCTGTCTCTCTCACACACAAGAACTACTACGAAAATGCCTGCAGTCAAATTATCCCTGTGTCAAGGTTCCTTCCCCACTCTGAACTTTAGGGTACAGATGTGAGGACCTACATAGACACTTCTAAGCTTAACTACCAGCTTAGATCTGGTATCGCTCGGATGCCCCTTCACAAGCATCCCTTCCTTGGGTAGCCTTGAGAAACTTCCCCAATTCCCTGGTTGAACACAGATCCATCCCCTTGGATCTTTAAAAAGAAGGAGAAATACCATCCCCTTCCTTTCTCCACAACTCCTGGTGGATCCAGATCCAACCCTCTTGATTAAAAACAGGAAATCAATCAGGTAAAATTAAGAAAATAATTACAGAAAAGAAAAGTAAAAGAACCCTCTGAGAGAGATAGGATACCGCTACTCTCACAGACAACAATTTCAAAACACAGAGGATGTTTCTCCTGGGCAAAAATCTAATTATCAACAAGAATACTCAAATTAAGTAATTTCCCTTAAGCTGGGTACCAAACAAAAGTTATAAAAGAAAATAAACATAACGTATTTTATCCCTTCCTAAAACTTACTATTCTGATAAAGAGGCTGCGTTCCTGGTCTTTTTCACTGAGGCTGACTGAAACTCTAAACAAAGGAAAATTTCCCTTCCTTCCTTTGAAACATTCTTGTTCCTCATTGGTTCCTCTGGTCAGTGTCAGCTAGGCTGGTGAACTCTTTAACCCTTTAGAGGTAAACAGACGCCATTAACTCTTAACCTATCTGTTTATTTGACAGGCCCCCAAATCTCAGACAGTGTTGAACCCACTGGCGGTGATTTCTTCCTAGACTTTAGTAATAACAGATTAATACAACACATGCACTTTACATTACTACTAATTTGTTAAAATCAGATTTTTCCACATTTTAAGGAACAAGTTAACTAGACAAGTTTGGGAACTTTATGGGAGAGTTGCATCAGCTACTTTGTAGAAGCTCCTGAAATGTGTTGAATTTTCAAAATCAAAATCTTGGAAAGCTAAACATATCAAAGAGTTTTTTGTATGTTTCCCTTGTAGTATGAAGCCACTTTAGCACAGCTATGGTCAGTTTATACTGAACGCCGTCCCCAACGTATGGGCATAGCTTTCCAGGCATACACAATGGCGTAGCATTCTTTTCCTGCATTGACCAGTGGCTTTCCCTCTCAGACAGTTTTGCCTGAGAAACACGACCAGATGGAATCTTGATCTGTCCTTCCTGCAATTAAACTTGCTCCTACCCATGTCAGATTGCATCTGTGGTTGTAGGAATGCGTTTGTCAAAGTCTGGGCCCTTAGCACAGGGTCAGCCTTGAGTGTCGCTATTAAGCTGGGTAAAGGCCTTCTGACACTCATCAGCCACCTGAACTGCATTGGCTGTGTTCATTTCTGGTCAGGGTCTTGGTCAATGGGTGCAGGATTTGGCTGTAAGTGTGATTACAAATCGCTGTAATATCCGGCCAAGCCTAGAAGGATTGGACCTGTTTCTTTACTTGGGACAGGCCACTTCAGATAGCATCTACCTGGCCTGTAGGGATTTGTTGTTTCTTACCCACCTGGCCCCAAATAAGTCACCTGTTTTGGCCTTATGATACTTTTAGCCTTAATATTTAGTCCTGCTGCCTGATTGCCACCTCAAAGACTTTCCAGGTGCTCCAGCTGTTCTGCCCATGAATCGGAAAAATGTCCACTCATCAGCGTAGGCAACTGCAATTCTTCCCGTTCCTGCTAGGAGACATTCTACAAGTCTTTGGAAGGTGGCGGGTGGCCATTTTCGCAGTCCGAAAGGAAGCACATTAAATTTATACACCCCTGCAATGGGTGATGAGGCTGACCTTTTTCTTGGGGGTTCATCTATGGTACTTGCCAGTACCCCTTGGTTAAGGCTAATGTAGAGACATAACTGTGCATGTCCCAATTTTTTCCCAAATAAACTCACGGGTGCATGGCATTGACTAGTTGTCGGGACGAGTTACAGCATTTAGCTTATGGTAAGTCCACGCAAAGGTGTATTTCCCCATCTGGTTTAGGAAGACTAGAACCACTGGAAGATGCCAATGCACTGTTTGAGGGGTGGAGTATGGCCCATTTGTAGGCATGCTTGGAATCTTCCCATTCTACAGCAGCTTGGTTGAGGAGCACCGGGTTAGGGTGGATTTAAATTAGGTGAGCATTACCTGTGTCAATGGAGCAGTATGCCCCTGTTCAGTCGTCCTGGGGTGGCCTTGAGAACATTGGCACAAGGCTAGTGCACAGCTCCTTGATCTTTGCGTCGCTGCAGATGTCCAAGGGTCGCGGGAGAGTTTCACCTCTTCTACGCCACCGTCACTTTTTCCTTCGTTAGTAGACACTCTTCAGGCCACTCAAGCATCATCTTCCTCCCTGGCTGTAAACTGAGAAACTTTTTATTCTCTGTAATAAAGGGCTTAGAGATTAACATGGTACACTTTAGGGCTTTTAGGGTTGCAGGTGGGGAATGCTATGGATTAGTTGACAGCTTCTAGGTGCTTTTGGGACCTGTTGAATGGCCCTTCCTTCCCTGAGTTCCATCTTATGGGTCTGTGTAGCGCCGTTTAAGAAGATTACCTCGGTCCCCTTTTACTTTTGAGGATGCTTTCTGGTATGTTTTATCTACCAGCCTTTTGCTTTCCTTGAGTGTCCTTAGTTAGGGTCTAAAGATGTCCGAGGTGCTTTTGTGGTTGTTAAACGTCTAGAATGCGTTATTCCTGGAGAGGCATAAACCCCTACCCATTGGCTTACCAACTGTAATGGCCCTTAACCTTCACGGCCATACACAAGTTTAAATGGTGCAAACCCTAAAACTGGGATGGGTACAGCCCTGTAGCAAATAGCAACTGCTGCAACACCTAAGTCCAATCATTGGAGTGTTCATTTAAGAATTTCGTAAAATTTTTTTTTCAAATTGCTCCCAAGGTTTCCATTAAACCTCTCATCAAGCCATAGTTTTGGATGGTGGTAAGGGGTTGGTAACCAGTGATTCAGCCCATAGCTTTCCCACAGGTTTTTCATTGTCCCTGCCAGAGTTTAGTTCCCGAATCTGTAAGAATTGTCGGGGGCCAACCTATCCTGGCAAAAATGTCTGCTTAGCTTGGCACACACTTTTAGCCCTAGTGTTGTTAGAGCTGCTTGCTGCCGGCATCGGGTAGCAAATCCATGAAGTTTAGACTGTACTGCTTTCCTCTGGGGGTCTTCTTTGGGAAAGGACTCAGAATATCCACAGCTACTCTCTGAAATGGGACCTCAATTATGGGGAGTGGCTGGAGAGGGGCTTTGACCTGGTCTTGGGGCTTTCTCACTCATTGGCACACTTCACGAGACCGGACATAATTAGCAACGTCCTTGCCCATTCCCTCCCAGTGGAAGGACTTCCCTAATCTGTCAAGCTTAAGAGCTTTACCCAGTACTTAGTTGGACGCCAGTCTTTGAGGACGCCAGTCTTCCTGGTGTCCACCAGAAAGAGTCTCCTTGTATAAAAGTCCTTGTTCTACAACAAACCAGGATCGGTTAGAAGAGCTGAGAGGCAGTGGGGTGCTCCGTGCCGCCACCCAAGTTTTCTGAAGGCTGTCATCTGCTTCCTGCTCAGTCTGTAACTGTTCCCTTGAGGCTGGAGACATCAGTTCCTCCTCAGACTGTGGACTTGGGCTTGGTCCCTGTGAAAGTGATGCAGGTGATGAGATTGTTTTCGTTGATTATGAACCGCTCTCCGCTGGTGCACTATGTGATATTTCAGGCTCTGGCTGAGCTCTAGGGTAGGGCTGTCTGCGGCTTCTGCCAGTTCCGGCCTGCTGGTGACCTCTGGCTTTGGAGTTGTAGATGGGTTTGCAAGCGCTGGAGTCAGTGCTGGCAACGATTCTGGTGCTGGTTGCTTTGCCAGTTCCAGTTCTGGGACTGGATTCACTATGGCTGTAGCATTCATGGGTAGAAGATCCGGTTCCACCACCTCTGTCTGGGTCTCTGATAACACAGACGGGCCCTGGTGGACAGCTCAGGAACAGGGATGGGTGTGGAAGCTTGCTTGGCCTGACTGCATGTGACCTTTCCCACCCTATTGGCCAGCTTCACATGATTGGCCAAGTCTTCCCCCAGTAGCATGGGGATGAGATAATTTTCATAGACTGCAAAAGTCCACATTCCTGACCAGCCCTTGTACTGGACAGGCAATTTAGCTGTAGGCAAGTTTAAAGATTTTGACATGAATGGGTGAATTGTCACTTGGGCCTTTGGGTTGATGAATTGGGGATTCACTAAGGATTGGTGGATAGCTGACACTTGTGCCCCAGTGTCTCTCCATGCGATAACCTTCTTTCCACCCACTCTCAAGGTTTCCCTTCGCTCCCATGGTATTTGAGAGGCATCTGGGCCTGGAGCTCTTTGGTAAGGTAAGGGGTGGATCTTAAAACAAGGAGAAATTAACCATTCCCCCTCCTTTCTCTCACCAATCCCTGGTGAGTCCAGATCCAACCCCCTTGGATCTAAAAACCAAGGAAAAATCAATCAGGTGGTAAGAAAAGAGGCCTTTAATTAAAGAAAAGAAAGGTAAAAGAAAACCTTCTCGGAGGGATTAACATACCAGCTACTTTCACAGACAACAGATTCAAAACACAGAGGATGTTCCCCTGGGCAAAAATCTTAATACACACAAGAATACCCAAATTTGATAATTCCCTTAATGGTACCAAGACAAGTTATAAAGAAAATAAACATAAGCCTATTTATCCCTTTCTAAAACTTACTGCGCTGATAAGAGGCTGGTTCCTTGATCTTTTTCACTGAGGCTGAAACTGAAACTCTAAACAAAGGAAAACTTCCCTCCTTCCTTTTGAAACATCTTGTTCCCCCATTGGTTCCTCTGGTCAGGTGTCAGCTAGGCTAGGTGAACTTCTTAACCTTTAGAGGTAAAAGAGGCCTTAACGCTTAACTATCTGTTTATGACACCCTGAATCATACCTATGTAACCTCATTGAAGACCTAGGAGTAGGCACAATGAAACCATGGTTTGGCCTTTGGGATGCTTTACTCTTGGAAAAAGATGTGTAAAAAGGGACAATTCCCAGATTCCAGTTTGACTATGCAGAGCTGGCAGTTATGGGGAAAAAAAATCCTTTTCAAAACATATGAACAAATTTGATTTAGAAATCCCTGAGAGCCAATAAACGCTGAAACATTGTGATGCCATGTGAAGAGTCATTTCAGAGCACAAAAACTACCATATGAAATTAGAGTATTATTATACTTAATTTACAGGTGAGAACATTCAAGGCAAAGGGAGCTAAATAATTTGTCTAAAGTCACTAGTTCAGGGAAATGACACCCAGATTACTGGTACCTAGGTCTCTTGCCCAAACCACTAGACCACACTGCCTCTCCAAGCATGAAGAAATCCTCTGACACATGGTGTTTGTGTAATCAATTTCCTCTAAAGTTGCAGCTGAAGTCAGTTCATATATGACTATAAAAAGTGAAGTAGCCTTTATAACAAAAACAGTATTTATTACAGAAGGATTGGATGTGTAATTTAATTTAATAAGTGTGGGGGCTATCTGAAAAAATGAAATAAGAAGACACTATACATTAATTAAAATCAGTTTGCATCTATAACATAAGGAAAAGCGGGATTGAGATGAGGCACTAATCAGGCCCAGTCTTCCAAGGTGCCAAGGGCTAGACTCACAAAAGGCTGTAGGTGACTAAATCCCACAAGGCCTCACTGGTATTTACAAAGAGCCACTCGGCTGTTCTTGAACCCTGTAGTTGGCTAAACGCACTTGGCATCTAAAGTCTTGCAGTAAGAGTGCCCTAAGCGCCAATGTTTCTGCCTCTGAGTATGCACGCTGCAACCCCATACCAGGCATCTGGATGACTAGGCCTCTGAGTGATGCACAAACCAGGAGAAGAATGATGTTCCTAGAGGGAGCCTAATCCAGCAAGCATGCTCAGACATCACCTACTGAATTGGGCCCCTATAGAGACGCTTACACAAAATGATGAGAGGAGAGGGGAGAACCCTGCCATAACTTTTAGCCAGGTGGTTAGGGTAAATCCCCTGGGAGGTTCCCCCCTGCCCCGAAGTTAAAATACTCCCCACAACTCAGGGGGAGAAGGGATTTGCAGTGGGATTTGCTGTTGTTGAGTTGAGTGCCCTAGCCTTGGGGCTATTCTGCTGTAGGACTCCCTCGGTCTCCCCTGCTGAAGGTGTTGGGCTACAGCTCAATACTTTAAAAGTAATTGGAGAAGGAGGGATAGATCCTGGGTCTCCTATGTGCATGCTCTAACCACCAGGCTACAGAAGTATGCTCATGAGAGAGAGGCCGTTGGGACAAATTTGAGTGAGTTGCATCATGGTCTTGCATCACAATTCCAATCATATTTGGCCTGGACAAACCACACTGTTTGTTGTTATTCATATTAGAAGGTGTATGTTTGCCAAAGGCCCTGTGATGGGTTAATCCAGGGCAGGTTTGCAACTGAGATGCCCAAGTGGACCGAGGCACCTCCCTGCAGCCTGGATTTAGGCATCTAGCTCCAAGAAAGGGACTGAGTTTAGCACACATCCCTCACCTGGGCTTCTTCCATTGGCTGTCGTAGACAAGGAGCCACCCAGTATGCTGGGGTTTGTGCATTTCATTCTGAGGCATCTATCTTTCTCTGTTCATTGTGTAGGAAGCCTATGAGCTAAACTCTGGCTTTGTGAATCCCAGTGATTTTCTGGACAACTGAAAATTAGGCATGAAAATCAGTGCCACTATGCCTAAATTTCTTTGTGAATCCAGCTTTAAGTACCTAAATCCCTTCCGACAATGACATTTTGGATCCTAACTCTGGTAGGCGTATCAATGCTTAGTGCAGCAATGCATAAAAACCTTTACAAATGAGTCTTTGAGCCTGTCACCTTTGAAAATGAGTCTTAAGCTCCCTAATCACTGATGGGCCATATTTGTAAAGATATTTAGGTGCCTGGAATGTAGGCATCTAAATACCTTTTGAAAGCTGGCCATATACGGTCTTTAAAAGTTAGCCCCATGACTTGTTATGATAAAATGCTAAATGCCATGTTTTCTGATCATGGATATTATGGCTATGACAAATATACAATCTTACAGTCAAAGCCTAAAATGTACTGCACGCAGACACAGGGGTATATGCATACACAGTGCACTGAGGATCTGAGCCTTAATCATTGTAAAATATTAAAGATGGTCTAGTTTCAGTCCTTCATGACATTTATTTATTCTCATAGTCTTTCCCCTTTTCAGGACTGAATGTGGGTTATATTGACTTAAACATGTACATTCTGTTTTATATGCTGGATGTAGCATTTGTGCAAGTTTATAAATGGTGCCCATTCTCATGACAATATAGGTGAGATTCCTATGGCTTTCTATACCGTTAATGAATTTTCAAGAATAATATAACTGAAGCATTTTGTATATAGGGATAAATTTACTCAACCAAGACAAGTACAGCATTACAAATGTAACAGGAATTCATATCCAGAACAAATGCCTGAGCCTCAAAGCCCTTACCCACTTGAGGCCAAATCATCAGCTGATGTAAATCTGTGCTCCTCAACACTAGCTGAGAATCTGGCCCTTGATTTCAAAGGGACTATTGATGGGAGTGGAGATTACTTTTCAGAGGTTTGCAGAACCAAGTCCTTAATTTGTATGCACAAATATTGTTTCTTTGTCCTTATGTAGCATTTCCTTTAATGTGTACTCTCCTGTTTCTTGAGTCATAACTTTTTCTATATTTTCAAAGGCATATATTTCAATCTGTAGAGAAATGGAAAAAGGCAATTTTGTCTGAAAGTTGATTTGTGCCCACTCTTGCTTCTATTAAAGCCAAAGGGAGTTTTGCCATTGATTTCAATAACAGAAGTTGTTTGACTTCAGGGTATGTGATGAGGCTAACATATTTTTCATAGAGCAATAGCATCTGACTGGTCCAACACGATCTGTGAGATATTAGAAGAGGTACTATGTAAGTCAAGATTTGGAATATCTTCTTGTGAATCTATATGAGGAAACAAAATATTTAGGCTGCTAGGTACAAGATTAAAGCCCAGAACTTCCAAAGAAGGATTCTCTGAAATGCTTCTAGTTCCATGCACAGGGCCACTTAGACAGGCAGAACTAAAAGGTCTTAATGCATGGATGAGACAATGGTATATTGCAGAGGGATTTGGGTTTATTAGAAACTGGGAAAGCTTTTGGGAAAGGAGGAGCCTACACAGGAAAGATAGGTCCCACCTAATCCAAAATGGAACCAGATTATTGGCATGTAAAATAAAAACGATTGTAGAGGAGTTTTTAAACTAAGTGCAGGGGAAAGCCAAGAAGTGCAGAGGAGCACATGGTTTCGACAGGGACATCTCTTATATGAGGATCTATTAATAGGAATTGTCTATATCCTAGTAAAGAGAAGAGGATAAAGTTGATGGAGCACAGGTAGGAACTGGTAAGAAACAGTAAAACCAAAAGAGAGTCCAATTCAATGACATCACATAAAGGCAGACAACGAAACATTGACAAATGCTATGAATGCTGACATACAATGCTAGACTTCTAAATACTCAGATGAGTAAAACTGAGTGCCTGGCATTAAATGAGGCTATTGATATAATGGGCATCACAAACACTTGATGGAACAATAATAATCAATGTGACATTGTTATATTTGCACACAAAATATATAGGAATGATGGAGTAGGTTGCACTCGTGGGAAGTGGCACCATACTTGAAAGAAAGCATAGAGTCAAGTATAGTAAAAACCATAAATGACTCAAACTGTACCACAGAATCTCTATGGATAGGAAATACTATGCTTGAATAATCAGAGTATAGCAATAGGAATACACTCCCGATCACCTGACAGGATGGTGACAGCAACTGTTAAATGCTCAGAGAGATTACAAAGGCTAAAAAGGCAGAAAATATAATAATAATGGCAGATTTCCATTACCCCTGTATAGACTGGATACATATCATCTCAGAATGGGTTGCAGAGATAAAATTGTTAGACACCATTAACGACTGTTTCTTGGATCAGCAAGTCCTGGAACCCGCATGGGGAGATGCAATTCTTGATTTATTCCTAAATGGAACACAAGATCTGGTCCAAGACTTGAATATAGCTGAACTTCTATGTAATAGCAGCCATAGTGTAATTAAATTGAACATCCTTCAAGGGGTAAAATATCAAAGACACCCACCACAGTAGCACTTAATTTAAGAAAAAGAACTACGCAAAACTGAGGAAAATAGTTAAATGGAAATCAAAAGGACCAGTCACAAGAGTGAAATGTCTGTAAACTGCATGGAAACTATTTAAAAACTTTCATAATAAAGGCTCAAATTGAATTAGAGAAACTGAAAGAGGCCCCCCAATAATGCTACCATGGTTAAATAGCAGGGTAAAGTAGGCAGAGACAAAAAGCAGCCTTTAAAAATTGGTAGTGATTGTTAGGCAGGCTTCCTGCTTCTGATATTGGCAAAATAAATATTGCTAATAATTCTTGAGTCTTTTGTTAGTTGCTCTTCAAATTCTTTCTTTGTTTTGTTTTGGCCTGCCTAATTACACTTCACTTGCCAGAGTTTATGTGCCTTTCTATTTTCCTCAGTAGAATTTGTCTTCTAATTTTTAAAAGTGACCTGCATCAAGGCGGGTATTAAACAACCATTAGTCAGCGGAGAAGTTGTAAACAAGGCATTTACAAGAGTTGCACAAGTACCACACAATGGGGATTGCTCAACTCTGTGACTCAGCATGGCCCACTGGGACATGCCTAGGCCAGTATTTTCCAAGCACATGGACTGAGGGTATAAAATAGAGGACATCATGTGATAACCTTTCTTCTCCCCCACCTACGCTGATGGCAACAAGAATTTAGGGAAGACAAAGGCTTGAACTGAGGAGAAGGAAAGTCAGCCTGTGTATTAATAACTGTAACCTACCTGCAACATCCAGTGGGCTGAGAAAAGCTGTTTGATTCAACTCTGGCTTAGTGTAAAAGTTTAGGATTTAGAAGCATATTTATTTTTTATTTTCTTAAGTAACTATGTGTGATCTTTATGCCCACCACTTAGAATCACTTATAATCTATCTTTCTATAGTTAATAAACTCATTTTAATGTTTTATCCTTACCAATGAGTTTGTCTAAAGTGCTTGGGAACTCTGCTCAGGTTACAAAGGCTGATGCGTGCCCACTTTCCTTTGATGAAGTGGCAAACTAATTAATATGCTGGCGCTATTCAAGAGAAGGTCTCCATCAGTGTAGGATGGCATATTTCTGGGGTGCAAAGCTGCAGGTTTGGGAGCTTTGCTGGTGTTTCCCTATGTATAGTTCACAAGTGTCTTGGAGAGCATTCATTCAACTAAGCTGGGTATGCTTCTGCATGCTAGTGGCTGAGTGATAATGCCTGGAGGGATTTGCTGCTTGTCATTAGCAAAGCATTGTGAGGTACAGCCCATCTTAAGAGTTAAGGAGGTGCAGCAGTCCCACAGTTCCAGATTGTACCTGGGATCCTCTCACAAGCTAGCGTAACGCTCATTTTTAAAAGGCTTCAGAGGTGATCCTGGCAGTTATAGACCAGAAAACCTAACTTCAGTATTAGGGAAATTGGTTGAAATTCTAGAAAAGAACAGAATTGTAAGACACATAGATGACCACAATATGTGGGGAAGAGTCAACACAGCTTTTGTAAAGGGAAATCATGCCTTACTAACATATTAGAAGTCTTTGAGGTGTCAACAAGCATGTAGACAAGGCTGAGTCGGTTGGTACAGTATACTTGGACATTCAGAAAGCCTTTGACAAGGTCCTTCACCAAAAGCTTTTAAATAAAGTAAGCAGTATGTGATAAGAGGGAACTTCCTTTTATGGCTCAGTACCTGGTTGAAAGATAGGAAACAAAGGATAGGAATAAATGGTTAGTTTTCACAATGGAATGATGTAAATAGTGGGGACCTATAAAGATCTGTAATGGGACCAGTTCTGTTCAACATACTCATAAATGATCTAGAAAAATGGGTAAACAGTGAGGTGGCAAAATTTGCAGATGATACAAAACTACTCAAGATAGTTAAGTCCCAAGCAGACTGCGAAGAGCTACAAAAGGACTCTCACAAAACTGTGTGACTGGACAACAAAATGACAGATGAAATTACATGTAGATAAATGCAAAGTAATACACATTGGAAAATATAATCCCAACTATACATACAAAATGATGGGTCTAAATTAGCTGTTACCACTCAAGAAATGGTATTGTAATGGATAATTCGCTGAAAACATCTGTACAATGTACAGCAGCAGTCAAAAATGCTAACCAAATGTTAGGAAACATTCGGGAAGGAATAAATAATAAAACATAAAACTATCATAATGTCACTATATACCTCCATAGTATGCCAGTACCTTGAATACTGAATGCAATTTTGATTGTCTTCATCTCAGAAAAGCTATATAAGAAATGGAAAAGGCACAGAGAAGGGTAACCAAAATGATTAGGGGGTGTAGAACAGCTTCCATATGATGAGAGATTATGACTTTGTTCAAAAAGAGATGACTAAGGGAGGGAGAATATGTCAGAGGTCTATAAAATCATGACTGGTGTGGAGAAAGTAAATAAGGAAGTGTTATTTACTTCTTCTCACAACACAAGAACTAGGGGGTCACCCAATGAACTTAATAGGCACCAGGTTTAAAACGAACAAAAGGAAGTAGGGAGATACTTAATCAAGGGATGAGTGCCCTGTCAGAGGGTTCAAAGACAGGTCCCTAAATCCAGGCTGCAGGTTTGGCAACTCCCTCCGCTTGGGGTGCTAAGCTGCAAATTCTCTCTTGGTATTAGGTGCCATTAGGACAACAAACCTCCTTCATAACTTTTAGCCCAGTGATTAGAGTCTCCTCTGGCATGTGGTAGTCCCCACTGCAAGTCTCCCCTTTACCTAAGGGGAAGAATGAATTGGAAGAGGGCTCTTAACTCACTGGGCTCCCTGTCTCTCAGTTAGGCAATTAAGCCTTTTTTTTTCAATGTAGCCCTTAGTGCCTTAGGCTTAGTATCCAATACTAGATTTTATGAGTGAGACATGGACACCCCTCCCCCAAATTTGTGTGAAAAAGTTCATACAAAATTTTATGGCACAAGGAAACATTGACTTGCATTTCAGAGTGTCTGAAACTGTCACTCTTTTTCTGCTAAACTAGCATTAAACAGTTACAGTTTGCACTGTAATTTCAGTGTAACCATTTGTATAGATTTAAATCTTTCTGATATTTAAAAATGATGCATCTTTTGGTGATTAAAGTATTTTTACAGGTCCTACTGAGAGCTGCTTTCCTGTTGTGTCTTCAATTAAGGAAGAACAGATTTATATATATGGTTGCTAGTATCTCACATTTAATACACTATGGGCTTGTCCACACGGCAGTCCAATGTGGACTCTGGAAGTGTGAATTGCTGTCCAGACCAAAGTGATGCATGCTAACTGCCCCATATGGGCCACTGCTGCTGTGAACTAAAAGGTAGTTTGTTGCATTAACGTAGTCCTGTTTGAAGGAGGAGTACATTAATGCTAACTAGATAACTTTTAGTTAATGCCAGCAGCATCCACATAAGGTATTTAGTGTGCAGCACTTTGGTGCACTCTACAATTCACACCTTTTCAGTCTGCATTGCTGAGTAGTGTAGACACAGTCTATATTAGAATTTAAAATAGAATCAGAGGGAAAGAATTTCAAAAGCTGATAGTTCAACTTGGAAATATTGAATAGGAATAGAATTTATACATAGATGCCAATAGAGCCCTCATAACAATCCCTACTGCCACCATAACTCAAACCAATGAACTGGTATACGCTACAGCCTCTGTAATCCTGGAGATGCTTGGCTACATGATCAAGAAGAACAACAGCATGTACCCACCCTGGAAAATGAGGTTGGAGGATAAGATCAAGGCGACTCGGAGAGAAGTTAGTCAGCTGGTGGAACTACAGAAGGGTGTAGAGATTAAGGATAAGACTCGGCTACTGAAAAAATACAAGGGCCTGACTCCATCTGAAATGATACTAACCACCCAGACAGTTAATTCTTCAAGCCCTTCGTATCCAGAACGACTAAGTTGTAGTTGGTAATACTGTGCACTTGGCCACTTTGCAAAACTGCCTTGATTACGTCCAGTGTGTCTCGCATAGTCCATGTCTTGAGAAGTCCTTAGTGTCCTGTTGACTTTGTGTATGCCAACATTCAAGATCCACATTGCGGCATTGAGTCTAGCTTCCTATAGTCAATCCAGGCTGTGCTCGATTGCTGTCTAGATCTGAGCTTGGCGACTGCTCTGTCTATGAGCAACTGGTGTTTGAGCTCTGGTGTGTCCAATGTCCTCTGAGCTGTGCTCATTACTGGCCCATATGGTCAGTATCTTGGAGGCTATGATGCGTGATAGACTTTCCATGTTGTGGGGACAGTATTTGTGGTAGTTGGCCGTCTTTCCCTTGCAGCTCTCATGATCAGCACGTCCTTCCTTGTGTTAGCAGTTTGGGTGGGAGCCGCTGCTACACGCTCAATCTGTGCTGCAGGCGTTCATGCTGCTGTTAGTTTCTTTAGCCAGTAGGTGTGATCATGTTCTCCAGGTGCTGTCCAGCTCTTCCTTCAGTTTCTTGACCGCTGCTGATTCGTACTGTAGATTGTGATGGTTTCTGTCTGGGAGATTGCTGTGCTCTGTTGTCTAGTCTGCAGCACTTTGCACTGGTGTTATGATCTCTCTCTTTCTCCATAGTTCTTTCCATCTGTTCAGGTTCTCTGCTGTGGCTCTGCTGTTGTTGTTGCACTGCAGTTGGAGTACACCTTGATGTTCTTTGGAGAACGGCATTTACTTTTTTGCCTCTCTTCGATGTATCTCCTTCGCCTAGCCATGCTGTGAGCCTTGTTTAGCAGTCTCATAGGGCTA
>NC_133771.1:43631257-43647664 GCF_003597395.2 Chelonoidis abingdonii
AACATCAGAGCTCTCTGTCCAGAAGAGTGCAGTGCTAGGAACAGCTAAGATACTGCGCAGAACCCTCAAACTCCCAGGCCACTGGTAGAGGACCCGAGGTTGAGGAAGACACATACCACCCATAGGGGCGACAGGGGAATTTTTTTTGTTTTTTTTATATATATCTCTGGGAGGAGAGGTTGAAATCATGAGTAATAATATAGTACCTCAGTATCTCACTTAGCAGCCTCAACAATTAAAGCTTATTTTAGTGTCTGAAGAAAAGTTGGACCCACTTTTCAAAAGTATCATGTGAACTTTAACATCCAGTTATCAGTACAATAATTTCTTATTAGGAGGATAGGTAGTGAAGACAAGAAAAAACTATAAGCAAGTACACACAGACCCAATTTTTTTTCTTCAAATGCTCCAAGACATCTTCTGCCACTGAGTTCCAAGTGGAAAAAGATAGAGTGTAATATATGCAGTTACAAACATGACTCAAAATTTCTTTCAAGGTATTCTGACTCAAACACATAAAGAAAAAGTTTCCTATTTCATTGAGGTGCCTGATCCTGAAAACATTTACATATGCACTTAACTTTCAACATATGAACACTTATAGTGAAGTAAATTGGCCTGGTCACATGATTAAAGTTAAGCATTTGTAAGATAACGGCCTTAGAAGCTAAAGATGGAAAATACCTTCTGTCTCACTCAGTCCATCACTGCACAAGTAAGATATTGGCTCCTGATAGCAAAGTGGCTAAAGTTTTTAGCAGCTCCTAAGGCCAAGAGTCTCAAAAATATTTAGACACCAAACTCCCAATGGGAGGATATGTGCCTAAGTGACTTTGGAGCCTAAATAATTTTCAGATAGGACTGAGGTGCTTATGGCTACATACACAAAGGAACTTAGATGGTGCAATGCTCAGCAACCTAGTGGAATACTCAGCCCCAACTTGGGCACACAGGCTCCCTGTACAATGCATGGGGAGCAGTCTAAGCTGGCCAAGAGTGAAATGCAGAAGAAAATGAGGGCCTTAGGGCTCAGATTCACAAAGGTAATAATCTTTTCTCTGGATTCTAACCCTAGAGTTAGGTGCCTAAGCCAAGTAAGCCTTTTCTCATGAAAAACAAAAGAAAGACACTCACCCAACTGTAGCCAATAATCAAGTCCACACACCTGCTCCAAAGCAGAGACTGTGAAGATTCAAACTGCATCTCTTACATCACAAGTGAGTACACTAATCGTCAGCCGATGGGTTATTCTGAGATGCTTCACATGCATGTCAGGCAGCCACCACCTGCCCCTCCAACTCATATTCTCAACCTGCTCACTCCTGTCCTTTGTGTGAAGTAAGCATGCTCTGAGGATTACTACTGGATTTGGCTTTGCAGAAAAGGGAATGACTAGTTTGAGAATCCCTTCATGGTTTAGGCATAAGCAGTGACTCATTAGCTGTGGGGTGGCACCAAGGTGTGGCTGGCTTTGCACATGTCCACCAGTGAAAACTTAGGTGCATATAGTGATGTAGGTTCCTACAGGATTATGTGGCAGTGTAACACACACACCTCCTGGGTATGGTGTTCTATCTCATCTAGAGGCACCGACACCACTTAGAGAGATAAAACGAATCTGCTCTATGGCCTAAGTTAAGAGTCAGTTGGCTTTTAGCTCATGCTGTACAGGCTCATGCATTAAGCTTCAGAAATCCCCAGTTCAACCTCAAGCGGTGACAACCAGGGTCTGTCGGTGTTACAAGTGTGGGCTCATCCGGCATTTCAGCTGGGAAGTCTCTGAAGCTCAGGATGTGCTTCCTCAGCTAGGGGAAGTATGTAACCCAAATATCTCCTGGGTGTGGTGTTCTATCCCATCTAGTAGCACTGAGACCACTTAGAGAGAGAGAGAGTTAATGAGTCTGCTCTACAGTCTTAGCTAATAGCCAGTTGGCTTTTAGCTCATGCTGTAGAGGGTCATGCACTAAGTTCCAGAGGTCCCTGGTTTGATCCTGCCCACCTACAACCTGGGTCTGCCAGCGTTCCAGCAGCAGGACAGTGGTTTTGTGAATGTCACTGGAGCCAAATGCTGGACATAGAGGCAGCTAGATACCTAAGTTCCTTTCTGAATATATCCCTTAGGAGCATAAGTTTCAGTGAAAGTCACTAAGACTTAGGATCCTCTGTGCCTAAGTGACTTTTGAAAATGAGACATAAGCTCTTAAATCAGGTAGGTGCTATAATGCTGAGTGGATCAATGCTTAAATATCTTTAAAACTCTGGGACTCAGTAGTTAAATCACAGTTGAAAATGGGATTTAGTACCTAGGTCACTTGAGCACTTCTGAAAATTTTACCCAGTATCTGACATGACCTATTACCACTCTTGATCTTATTCAAAATGCCAAGAGAAGTCCACCTAGTAATCTATCTTAATGCAAAATCCAAACCTGAGATTTAATATGTACATATGTGCAAGTAAGAGAAAACAAAAATTATAAGAATAGGTCACACAAGATCGAAATCTAAAATTAAATATTTAATTAGAATTTTGATTTTTCTTTCAAGATAGGTGTCATTGCACAGGCTATATTACAATCTTTTATAATATTTATTTGATTTTGTCAAAAAAGAATACTGTGTATTTTAACAGGCCACTTTAATATTAATACATGTGTAATAGGATCAGAACTGAAAATTAGCTAGAGATGGTACATTTTACATTATTGGGAAAATTACATTTTTTTTCTTTTGTATTGTAAAAACATTTATTTTAACAATTTACCTACATTAATCAAAAAAGTACAGCATATTTAATAATTTTACAAATTCTTCATAAAAAATATATCTCTGTACAAAAAGTTCTTTTGCACCTACTTCATGTCACAGCAGCATGTAGTGAAATGGCAGAATGGAATACTGGGAATGAAAATTAGATTGACTTGACCATAATGCCAGCATTCTTCCCCAAACTTCCCCCAATTCTCCCCCCATAACAGCTTTTTTTTGTTGTTTACAAAATATTTTACACAAGAAAAAAAATTATTGCAGCTAGCCTGGAGAAAGGCAAGATGTGTGATACAAGCAGCAGTTTTAAACAGCTTTGAAGCACATAACTTGTTCTGTTTTTGTTTTTAAATTATAGCATGTATTCTTTGCCCACTGTATGTATCTGGTCAACCTCGGGGAAGAGTCATCTGCAGTTACCTCAGAAAGCAGATTTCCTCATTGCCATTATTTGACAGCTCCACAACGCTGTAAGAGATTCAGTTTGATGAAGCACCATGTACAATTGCGCATACACATAACCCTCCATCACATAACTGCAGGAGTCAGAGATCTAACCCGATCAGTGCAATGAACATATAATGGAAACCAGTTCTGTTCCACAGAGGGTTACACACTGAACTGAGAACAAAATGAAATTGCTTTTTATCTGGGCCCACCCCTGAAGTTCCTGTACAGAACACAGTCCCAATTACTGTCAAAGTGCGTTTTGACTGCATTCGGTCAGCATGCTGAAGCTCATAATGTTCCATATCAATGACCCAGTCCAGAATCTGTTTACTCAGGCAAGCAGTCCTTACATACCCCTTTAGAGCTAATCACCTGAGAGAGGATTAGCAGGAACAGGATTCTATAAAATGAAATGTAAAATAATTTATTCTGATACCTCTGTTTTCTTTTATGAATTCCTCCTTCTTTTCCTATGATCCTCAATGTACATTGATCACTGGCCAGCAAGACAGAAACTTAGGACTAGACAGAGTCAAAACAGGCTATATAGTTAGCATTTTAATCTCTTTTGAATTACTCAAATTTGGGATTTTTCCTGTCATTGCCACCACAAAACACCTCCCAAAACAGTAGTGCAAAATTTTCAAAAGCTGACCAAATCTTAGGTTTATGAATCCACATATGGGAGCTCAGTTTAGCCGCTAATGACCTGACCCATTATGCTGCGGGAGACTCTCTCTCAACAAAGTAAATTCCTGTGCAATGCGGCAGAAATGGGAGGAAATGGAGACAGATTTTGATCTGATCATTTTTGGTCTTTTTCAGAAAATGTGCAGATCTCTGGGATATGACACATAAATGTAAATTCATACGCAAAACTATCACCAACAAAAATAAAGAGGGAACTGTCTGAAAAGGATTATTTATTAAATGATCTTGGTATTTTCTTACTCATGTGAAGAAAATAACTGCTGGAGGCCCTAGGATACTTTATAGTATTGCTGGTATTTGCTATATAAAAGATGTAGAATTCTTTAAACCGATGAAGGATTACTTTTGAAACGTCTTCAGGGCTACAGCATTAGCTGAGAAATCATCACTTGGGTTAACACTTCTTTTTGGTGTTGCGTTGAATAGCCAGACTCTCCCCATATTGAATTCAGAAACATTTTTCATGATCATCAATGCTAAATTTGGATTTCAGAATTTAAAAATAGATTTTTTGTAGAACTGAATTATAAAACAACTCAAAATTTTTGAGCTCAATATCTCTGATGAAATATCATTTTGGTTTTAATTATTCCCTGCAATTTGACAATTTTCAAGGGATATTTCAATCAATCTAATCATTAACATATTTGTTTCCTAAAAAAAATTACCAATAGTCCTAAACAAAGGTTAGCTTCATTACTCCCAACAATTCATACTTACAAATCTCAAAATTTCTCTGTCAAACTGTATGAGTACAAAAGCAATAATCAATGTGTTAAAAAAAAAAACATAAAGAAACAGGTAGCAAAGACAGTTGAATATTTCTCTTTTGTTCTGCGTAGAAAATTAATGATAGCTTGTTATAGACAATTTGCACTGGGTTTACATATGCTACTGTAATGTGTTTTAGTTCAGTGTAACATCAGAAAATGATGTAATATCATAAGAAAAAATGGAAAAAATGCAAAAGGGAAGACTGTATTGTGAGCACAGGCTCATGGGCTTTATGAGCTATCTAAAATAAATTACTATTCACATTTGTACATGGCAAGCAGCAATAGCTGCTAACCCCCTGCTGTTAAATTGTATGACACAAGTGTTTTAACCTTTTTTAAAGTATGGGGTCATACCCTACCACACAAAGTCAACTTACCATGGAATGTTTTTCTTGACCAAGAGCGAGTGAATATTTATATACAATGGACTGTGTATATAAACCCTGTATGTTTTTTTACCAGTATCTTACTCAGTCATTCATAACACACTAGTGCAAAGAATTGTGCATTAACATTTTGCAATACAACAGGTGACTGGGAAATTTGCAAACCGCCCTATGTATGAACATCTGTAGGTTGCTTTAATTGTAACGAGATTTCAATGGTAAAGCATTTGTAGGTGTGTGCAACCTTGGCAAAGGTTGTCTTTTCCTTCAAGAAAGCTTTTTTCTTCAGAGTGTTCCTATTCTTGGGGAAAATCTGTGGTGCTATCATTTGTCACAGTACCCAAAGGATTTATCCAAGTGCCCAGAAGATTGCATTGAAAGGCATCCAGCCACATACAAATATGAAAGTCTGAGGCATTAAATATAACAAATAGGCATGACTTGACAGTCTTTCTTAGAGTGTGCCTTAATCTGAAGCCGATGCAGCCAGGCATTTTAATCCACCTTTAAGACGAAAAAATATTATTTTTCTGATCCCCAGAAGACTGTCACGTTTTACCAGAAAATTTAGCTGCATGTATGCCAACAGAAGATGTTAAAGATTACAGCAGCAAAGCCAAGAGAAGAAGGAAAACTGGTATATGGCACCAAAGGAATTACTGCTTGTCCATCAGAGGTATGGCTATGAATCAGTCATATTGGGCACTAAAGGCTATACCACTGTACAAACTGTGTTTAGAGTCGTGTCAAACCTCACAGCCTTTGCCTCTGTGGGCTTTAAGTTTGTGTCATACATGGGATTTTCAAATGAAGCCTGTCCATTACTGTTTTCATGACCAGCATATCCATTGTACTGTACTTTTGGTCTTGTTCTGAAAAAAGGGAAAGAAAAAATACACATATCAATAAAATTAAAAATAAAAATTCATAACTACTGCAAGTTTTTTTAATTACTGCAGGTGATCCATATTAGTTTTGCAACAATTCCTAATGGTGATAGAAGGAGCTCACCTCACAAAATATTATCAGGTATGGGAACTATGTATAAGGAGTATTGAAGCATGATGAGAAGAAAAATTTCTAGGACTGAGCTGACACTAAAAAGAACAGAAACAATGTAGGCCATATGTATACATTTTCTCTAGCAAAATCCATCTGTAGCATGATAACTTTATAGTCTCTTTTCAGTGCCTATAGTGACAGCCAAAACAGAAGAGACAGATGGAATAGGGAAGGGATGAAAAATCATCAGTACTAGTACTTAATATTTTCTATTGACATCTTCATTTTAAGATTCGTACAGCTCTACAACTGCCATAAGCAGAAAGGGGAGGAGAAAAAACTTCTTATTCCTCTGCAGAATTTAAGCATTTAGTTCAACTTTAGTAAAATAAACTTTTTGTACAATTATTCTAATAGTTACTATGATATTTTTTACGAGATTTTAGTATCAGAATCACAGTAGCACATTTAATTAGCCAATTTCCCTGGATCTCTGTGAAGAAGGAGGGTTTCAGTTTTTTTTCCCTACCACCATTTTAGTCTGGGCAACAGAACCGGGGAAGAACGTGGATAATCCATATATTCCATAGGAAAATTAACCAGTAGAGCAGAGGATGGAGAAGGAAAATATGGAAAGATGGAGGAGATTTTCGTTAATTTGATTGAAAACTATTAGCTAAAATTTTCAGACTGGGCTCCTAAAGCTAGGCATCCAACTCCATATTTAGACATGTAAATAAGTGGCCTGCTGCTCAATGAAACCTTGGAACTAACATGTCCCACTGGCAACAAGGCCACTTCTTTAGCTGCTTTACTATGGATTTATCTGCCCGACTTTGGACAACCAAGTTGGCCAACATTCACATAATTTGATATGACAGCAGTTATCAGTAAGATGAATTGTCCTTTGAGACCCAGTTCTTTTTTGTGGATACCATTTTACTTACAAATCATAATGTAAAAAATTATAAATCTTTAAAGATGTTACACTTTTATTCAAGAAAGTAGTAAACCAACACAAAAACCAAATAAATAAATTGCATAGCCTATAGATGTGTAATACAGATGATGCCATACTATAGTGAATTAATTTTAAGTTTGCATCCCTCAGCACTTATGGAGTATCTAAAAATAGGTATCCAAAAATATCTAAAAAAAAGAGGGGGGGATTATTAGGTAGCTCACAAACTTCCTTCACTTGAATTGCAATGCTGGCTGAACTGGGGAAGAAAAATCAATCAGGAATTGTACAATTTAGAGGTTTGAGTGGAATCATAAACTTTTTGTAAATGATTTAATTGTAGATAGTAATAAAGAGATCACCTATCCAGATTAGTTTTTGTTTTAAAGTTCTCAACTCTTAGTGTACGTCTACACTACGGGATTATTCCAATTTTACATAAACTGGTTTTGTAAAACAGATTGTATAAAGTCGAGTGCACGCGGCCACACTAAGCACATTAATTCGGTGGTGTGCGTCCATGGTCTGAGGTTAGCGTCGATTTCTGGAGCGTTGCACTGTGGGTAGCTATCCGTAAGCTATCCATAGTTTCCATTTCCTCGCCCCTTGGAATTCTGGAGTTGAGTCCCAGTGCCTGATGGGGCACACTCATGTTCGCGGTGTTTGGGTATATGTCAGTCACTCATTCCTTCCTCTGGGCAAGCACGGCAGAGCTCAGTTTTCACACTCTTTTTCCCTGGATTGCCCTGGCAGAGCAAGCACGGCAACCATGGAGCGTCGCCTTTTTTTTTTTTTTTTTGGATGTACCGTATGTGTCTGGCTGTCCGCTGACAGAGGCAAATACACTGCAGGCGGCTATCACGCCCAGCTTCATTTGCTTTGCATGAAAGCAGAGACCTGGGTTATCGTCGTCGTACCATCTTGCTGCCTTTGTAAACTTCCAATGATGATGACGGTTATTGTCTTTCTTCCTGTAACTGTCTGCTGCTATCATGGGGTGCCCCTGCTGCGATGGCCGGCGGAGCGCAAAGCAAATGGAATGAAATCCCGAAAAGTCCAATCTCCCTTTTATGGTATTGAAAATAGGTTCAGTACTGCGCTAGATATGGGGCAGTTTACTAGAGACAGTTATCAAGACGGAGCAACAAGCGTCTTCATGTCAGATTCCCGCAGAAATGATGAGCTTGCTCACATTGTCCGATTACAGGGGTTATGCCTCTGCACACTAACCCGCACCCGGTTGTTCCTCCTCCCAACCTTCCTGGGCAATAGCGTGGCGTGTCCCCACCATGTGCTGTCATGCGACAGTTATAAGATGCGGAATAAATAGTGAACTTGTCGTGAATGAATAAAGTCAACGGAGTGAGGCAGTTTCTGCTGCTATGACAGTCAGGCAACCATTAGCCGGTCGGGGAGAGAGGAGGCCGCATCTCCTGACATGTATCCGCAGTACAGTCTTTTCTTTACACAGGAGGGAGGGGGCTATGGAGCTCAGCCCTGTTCTCTAGATTGAGATGCGTTACTCTAGCCATTACATTGTTACACTCTATCTGGGATCTCGATGATCCTGAATACGCTATCTCTCTTTTTACCCAGGCCTCCCCAGCAGCTATCTGAAGGCCCACCCAGGGCCACTCACGCAGCGTGATAACCAGGGGTAGCCCAGCTACCTACTGCACCATACTGCCGGGGACAGGAGCAAGATACTGCTTTTCCACACTGCCGCGCAAGGCATCCAGCGTCCTACCACCAGCATTATTAGACTAGATCGGTGACATTGAAAGAGTTCAAGATAACGTTTCTTCCTTTTTCTTTAACGTGGGGGGACGGGCGTAAATTGTCGATCTTACCTTGAACCCGCCGGACATGTGTTCTGAACCTAACGCATTGGGCTCAGCGTGATTGCAAAATTTTTTCGGGAGATGTCTGTTGACTTGTGGGATAGTGGAGTCCTCACATACCCCCTTCCTCCCTCGTGAACGTTCCATTTTCTCTTTCGGCTTCCGTTACCCTTGTCCGCAAGCATGTGGTTAGCTGGAGATTTTTCAATAAGCCTTTGGCATTTCGTTCTTGCTGTTAACGGAGCTTCTGAATAGAACAATTTGTTCTCCGCATACAGGATCAGATCCCGTATCTCCTTTACGTCCTATGCGTGCAGTCTTTTGGATTTGGGACTGCCATTGCACCGTGACTGGCAGAGGCTCAGCTGGGCAACGGAAATGAAATTCAAAGTTGTTGGGGTTTTCTAATGCTTTACCATGGCCACATGCTCCGAGTTCAGATTTTTGTCCAGAGGTACCGGGGTGCACTGTGAGTAGCCGCCCGCGCGGCCAATCGATTCAATTTGTGACCGTGAACCCTACTCCATATGTAAATAGCGATTTAGCGCTCTCGCTCTCGTATGGGACGGAGTACCAGAGAAGGAAACCATTAAGACCTTCTATAATCTATAAAGGGACACTCGTATGTGGACAGGTACACGGTTAAATTGGTTTAATTGCTGCTAAAAATCAGTTTAAACGCATAGTGTTGACCCAAGCCTGCACATGGCAATCTGAACTATTCTGAAATTTGCTCTCCAGTAGTATTTTCTTTCCATTTAGAGAGAAATTTAGTTTGTTATTCTTTTATTTGGCAGTTTTGAAATCTAATATTTTCTCTTCTCTACATTTTCTGTGTTGGAGTAATTGGTAAAGCTGGCTTGGAGGTGAGATCCGTCAGCTCCCTCTGCCTCTTGTGCAGTGTTAAAGGACTGACACTGTGTTAAAGACCCAAGCCTGATTCTAGCTGGTGGGGATGATATGAGCTGGTTTTGAAGTGCTGTGATCATTAGAATCTGCCCTCTGAATCCACCTCAAAGCCTGTTGATGGCATGGGCTGGAGACCGGGGAATTTGCTAGTGACAGACAACGTAACTTCATTCGTGCAGATTACTAGGCTGTGCTGTGGGTCCTTGGGGGAGCCACCAGGAGTTAGGCTATAATTAGCACATGTTGTCATAAGAGGGGGAGGGGAAGAACGAAACTATTGTATCACATTAGCTCTACTAAGTACGCAGACGAAGCAATGGGCATTTTAAAACTGCCAGCAGGGAGATGTTAGGTTGGAGATAGGCAAAATTCCTAACAGTCACGGTGGCTAACAAACACTGACCATTTGCCTAGGGAGTTTTGTAGAAATCTCCATCTCTGGAATATTTAAGACTAGGTTACATAAACTGTTGTGTTGCGGATGTTCTTAGACTATATATGTCCTGTCATGAGGGCGGGGGACTGCGACTCTAGCATACGTCTCAGAAGGTCCCTTCCGTCGTAGACGTCGTATGAAATAGATGAATAAATTACACCTGTCTATCTTTCACACCCCTTTAATCTAGCCAGTTCCTGTGTTACACTGGCACCTGGGCTGAGAGTTATGTGACCTTCAGTTTCTCCCTAGACTGAGAAGTCCGTTGGGGTGTCTAAGAGCCTTTTTAGATTACGATGAATATTCACATGTGGATTTCTTTTTTTCATATGGTGACCTGGAGTGTCGCATAAATGCAGTTGTGTAGCTTTGAGAAAGTGACACTGCCAAAGTGCTATTATCAGAATGACATTGGATATATTGTTTCCAAAAATAGATATGCAAAATACAGAAAAGGAACATGTGTCAGGTCCGATTATCAAGTTAACAAATAATCTCATCATTAATTCCTATCTTATATTTTGATCAAAGGAACGAAACTGTAGCTGCTTATAAGCGATTATAAATTGTTACGGGTTGCTGCAGGATATGTGTCTTCTCCATGAAGGCCTCACATTTCTATCACTCTCATAGTGTTGAAAAGAGAGGTTAATTATTGGTGTGGAGCGGTTAAGTCCAAAATAGTATTAGCCCGGCAGGAATGGGTATAAGGAATTGTGTCGTCTTAGCTTCTGCTTGTTCAGATGGAGTGGTCATGGAGGAAAGAGATAACTTCATCCATTGACCTGTTAGTTTCATCATTCCGTGTAGGCAGCTCTGGCATTGGGCACCACTGTCTTATCTGGGGCTGACGTACTGGGCGAGCTGGGCCTTGTTCTACCCAGTCAGCCGTTCTTATGTTCTCTCAAGCCACTAGTTTCAACTTCCTTCATTACTTCCTTTTTGATGTTAGAAGGCACCAAATCCCATTTTTAGCTCCAGTGTTCACGATAGACTAAACCTCCTTTAAAACTCTAGTCTCAGTAAGAAAACCTTTGCTCGTTAATTAGTAGCTACTCCATGTTGATTTATAGATTTTCAGTAACGCTCAGTCCCTTCAAACAATCGATTCATTAGTCTGGCAGCTCTATGCTTTCCATTTTCCAGCTTCCAGATGTATTCTCACTGAATAGGCAGTGTCTCTTGGATCTAAAGATGTTTACTCATCCAAGCATATGTCTTCTTCTTCGTTTGGTCGGCTGCGGCATGCCTGGGAATGTAAGGACTTCTGGGGGCGAGTATAACGTAGAGCCCCCTCTCTCCACAGTATTTAAGTGATTTTTTAAAGCGGGATCTAGGTGTTTCTCTTGACCAAGTCTTTTCAGTCTTAATACATTTGGCAAAGTCATGGGTAATCTTTGTAACCATTAGGTTTCTGAGTCCCTAGCAACTCAAATACCACCCCTTAGACCAGCCTTTCTTGGCGCCCAGGACTAGCCAACTCTCCAATTCTGCAATGTGTAGGGGACACCGTCGTGGAGTTATGAAACATACCTCTTGGCATGAGTCGTCGTAGAGCCTGTTTCCTAGACTTCACTGTGCATTCTTGCAATCCATGAATATCATGATGATGAGATGAAAGACAACACTAGAGCAGTAAATACCTTTTGAAGATTTGTCGCGATGTTTGCTCACGGACTACTCTTGTCTACAATCATTACTCGCAGAAGTAGATACTTTGGTTCGCAGGCCCAGTGAATCTGGGTGATGACTTGCTGCTGAGGACTCTGCAATCAGATGTATTCTGTTCCAGAAATGTCAATCCAATATTACCTACTTGTGGTATAACGCAATTCATGTATTAGATCGACAACCCATTATGTAGGCCAGAGTTGTTTTATAAACCAAAATTTCGAACAAGTAACTAGATGCCTGATGTTATCTAACATTAATCTAACAACCTCAATGCATATTTTCATATTACAAAGTATGCCATTCTAGAAGTAGGTGTTTTTTAGCTTTACTCAGCAGGTAGTTAAGTGTTTTATGGGTGTCCCCTTCTGGGATTTTGGATTTCTAGCTTTTTATTAATACTCTTAGTAATGACTTTAGAAACGTGTAAATAATGAAATTCGTATTGAGATTAAAGTCCTGTAAATATGGATATTGAATATACTTATCTGACATGACCGATTCTCAGTCTGGTTCAGCCTCTGCACACAAGAGGTTTACAGTACTTTGTCTCACTTAACATTGATTATTTTTCGTCTTACGACGCTATCCTCCCTTAGAACTGATGCTGTGTGTTGAACCCTATGTGGGAGAGACTGAGACAATTCTTGCTCATTTCGGATTAGAGAAGACATTATTCCATATAGCAGTTTTACCATCCCGAAATATTCGCTTTAATATTCTAAATTCATTGCTCTCTCTGTCATTATTTAATCAAGACTGTGTCTTATTGAGATTTTAACATTTCACAGATTACCTGTTGAATTTTGACAGGATAAATGCAACCCTTTGATAATAAAATATGTGTGAATCAGGCTCCGGTACCAGGATGGCTTGCTGCAACAGAACTGTGTTAATGCTATGCCTATTATAATCTCGATATTACACTATAATGATTGCTAGCCTGCTAGATGTCGGTTAAAGACCTGATAAAGGAGAGACAGAGGTAAATCTCTACCATTGTGGAATTAAGATTAGATTTACTCTACAGAAGACGTGTAATAGTTATGTGTGGGTTGTGTGGGGGTATAGGGTGACTGCCATTTATTAGATTGAATAGCATTCACAATGTTCTATTAAAGCATTTCTCATTACTAACTGTCTTATGTGTTTTTGAAGACCTTTATCAATGTCAGTATTTTTGAGATTATAAAAATATTCCATCATACTCTTCTCATTTTACAAACCTCTGCACGCATACACTACAATACGCCTTTGTTAATAAATAAATTTACATGATTCTAAATAACAAAAGTTATATTTTGATATGGGAAGTATTAAAGGTCCCTTCTTTGATCGATATCTTGGTGGTTTTTTAGTATAGGGGAACACCAGTTTACAATCTATTTATAAAATTAATTAATTCAGTGAATCAATGCACCTATAAATGGGAGGAGGGGAGATACAGCATATGGGCTAGTTAGATTATTAAGTGTAAATACTCATGGTTACATGAAAATGGACGAGTCAATTATTAATGTATTAAAAATTTATTATTTATGACAGATTGAGTGTGTGTTATGTGATGATGGGTTGACGGTAAATAATAATGATATGGTGTGATACTGGGGCTGAAAAAACTTGTGGGTGTAGTGTGTGTTGTGAACAACTCCACCCTAACTTTACAAACAACAAATTTCTTCTGAGCTGCTGATTTGCGTAAAGTGTGGGGAAAGGGGAATTCGATAGCTGATTTCTGCGTGACTTTTATGAATTGTATATTTGTGATAGTTCTACACTTTGTCTATGATTTTATTTTTACTTCACCTTGCTGCTATAACGTGACCCGCATTGAGTGTGTTGATATAATGCCCGGTAAAGCATCAGGTGTTGGGGGGCTGTGGTTGTGGTTGTGTGTGCTCGGTCGGATCAAATAACTTTCGATAAACTGTTATAACGTATTTGTGTTAAGAGTTGGGTTGGTAGCGTGTAGTGCTGCATGCTTTAGAGGTAGAGATGTATGTGTATTTAGGGCTCATCAGTTCCAGTGTGAAGGGTCTATGTGAAACACTCTGCATCTCCTACTATGGATCAGCTAGAGGGTGGAAGTAGACTGAATCATGACTTTTGGTCACCCGCTTAGGTGAATTACTGAATTTATAACATTTTTGTTCAATATCTGGTCCCTACCAGCCAAGTTTCATCAGGAGTTTATAAAACTATCTCCCAAGCAAGTAATATGACAAGATAAAAGAACCATTATTTCTAGTGATGTCTGGATGAGTGGAGTTGTGGTGTCCATGGTTTGTGTTATCTGAGGTATCTTTATTGAAGTCAAACTTTCGACATCTAGAATGCTGTGATGTGCTACGTTAAAGAGGTGTTTGTTATATCAAATGGCACCAGTGTGCTCTTATTTTGGTTTGGCCTGTGAGGAAGTTTGTGTATATTTTGTCACAGTTGAGTATTTTAATTACCATTTAATATATTGTTTCATATGTTAAGTGTGCGCTGGCTGTGGTTCTCTCAATTAATGACATGATATATTTACGTCATATATTGATAGCTTCCGTAATTGATCCTTTAGATCCATATTGGGTCATTTAGATGCTGCATTTTAATCCAGATCATCTCTGTTAAACCAGATGCTAGAGCGTCCTTCGTTTTCGTCTTATGATTTCTGTGCATTTCGGTCGTTCGCCTAAATCTCACATACAGATTTCGCATCATTGGTTTCTTAATTTTCGTGATCTGCGGCTTATTTTGTTATATTACCTAGATCAAGTTTCTCTGTGTACATCAATTTAGATTTTTACTGGTAGTCGTATCGAGTATTTCCCTTAGTGGTGTGTTGGTGGCATCCACTACATAGGAGTTGTCGAGATGTTCCTAGGTTGCGTTGTGTGTGAAGAGCCTATATCGCAGATGTCTCCTCCTGTAAGCAGCTCCTTGTGTTGCCCTTCCTGCTCGCTAGGTAGACCCATCAGAGGTTCGGGGCTTAGATTTAGCGTTTTGGTTGTTGAATTTAGCGCTATGTTCTTACGCTTACTTCTGTCTGTGTCTGATATGCTCACAGCATCACTTACCTATAACGATTGACAATTCATGAGTGACTTATGTAGTACCTGCGCAGAATCCTATCTCTCGAGTAAGATATTCTGTTACTCAGTTTCAACTCTTTTTTAATTCCAATTTGGGAAAAATTAGCAATGATAACCTAAATGTTAGCAAATGATTGAGATGTAGATTTGATCAGGATATCCTACGAAGATATGGGAAAGCCGCAAAGTAGGGTTTCATCAAACTGCTAATGTGAGTTTCTACGGAATTGCACTTCTGGGGATGTGTGGCGTAGGCTCCTATAGTTAGCATGCTTTCGTTACTTCCAGCAATCACCTGATGAGGCTAGCCTTCACGGTCTCTCGCGGGGAAAGGGGTATGGTTGTACACCGCTGTTCGTAATGCCAGAAGAAACTTTGTGACTATGAGCAGTGAAGTGAGTATTTGTTGAATGTTAAGCTTTGATGGACATCTCGTACCTATCTCAGATCAGTTAATAAATATGTCCTGTGCCCGTGGACTTTTCCAAGCTATCTCCATAGTCTGACCACTGACAATCTTCATTTGTGTCTATTAATATCATTGTTGGATGGTGTCTACATGTTCTGTTTTAATCTATGTGTTATGAAATGTTGGACCTATGTTTCGATTCGCTTCTGGAGAATGTGTGTGTTTAGTGTCTCCTTTTCTATAGTGCTGTTTCCTATAAGTCCACATTTTATAGATTTTTATCATTAGTTGACTCACTTTTTCAATAGATCTTTCTACTTTTAGTGTGGTCTGTGGGGTTGGGGATTAAAATACTAGTGTGTAGCTCAGAAATCATGACATGATGAGGACCACCAGCAATGCTTGTGCTTCTCGTCTACTTTCTGGCAAATGATTGGTGATTGCTAGTAAGACCTTTAAACAGAAAATACTACTGACAATGCGAAAAAAAGAAAAAGAATTCTAGAAGGTAGTTAACATATTAAGTCTTCTTTAATTACACTTATTAAGAGCAATTTTTTAACATCATCAGAAATACCGCATTCATCACGACTAGTTCACTTACTCCAATAGTTTTCAATTGGGCAGCTGATAGATTATTATCTATTTTATTAACATTAATATAGATGTTAAAGATCAATATTTCACTTCATTTTGTTGCAAATATTAATCTGAGTATGAAAGGGAGGATTAATGATACCCTCTCGAGTAAATGGCAGATTCTGCAACAATTATAAATTTGGCCTCTATTAGAACATACGAATTTGCACGGATTGGTCCTATCTAATACTTAGAACTCCTTTGGTAAGCAATTTTATTTTGGGAGTGATAAGACTATCTCATTTTACCCATGGATTAACATGTTTTGCGTACCAAGTTATGGATAAATTCGTTTACTAGTTCCAATTAGTACGTTGTCGTTCTAAGTTCCTTCCGTTCTATCTAACATGAGCTCTTACTTTATGTAAAAG
>NC_133771.1:43647689-43723940 GCF_003597395.2 Chelonoidis abingdonii
TTTAAAAGAGAACTGGACAAATTCATGGAGGTTAAGTCCATTAATGGCTATTAGCCAGGATGAGTAAGGAATGGTGTCCCTAATCTCTGTTTGTCAGAGGGTGGGGATGGATGGCAGGAGAGAGATCACTTGATCATTACCTGTTAGGTTCACTCCCTCTGGGACACCTGGCATTGGCCACTGTTGGTAGACAGGATACTGGGCTAGATGGACCATTGGTCTGACCCAGTACCTCCGTTCTTATGTTCACGTCTTTTGAGTACTGTTAGGTTCACTCCCTCTGGGGCACCTGGCATTGGCCACTGTCGGTAGACAGATACTGGGCTAGATGGACCTTTGGTCTGACCCAGTACAGCCGTTCTTATGTTCTCCTGAAGACCAAGTTTAAACTTTCTCATTACATTTTTTGACTAAGTAGAAAGGCAAAATCCCAATTCTTTAGCCTCCAGTGTTCACATAACAAACCTCCTTAAGCTAGTCTCCAATAAAACCTTTTTGCTGTAAGTAGTACAGTTTTGATAGATTTAGTTTAACGCTCAGATCCCCCTTCCAAACAATCGATTCATAGTCTGGCAGCTCTTGCCTTTCACTTTCCAGCTTCCAAGATGATCTCCTGTGGGTTCCTTGACACTGTACAACAGATTTTCCTGTTGTGGAGCTGGGCATGCCTGGGAATGAAGACTCTGAGGGCTGTTTAAGTCAGACAGCGCACTCTCTCCCAGAAGTAGATTCTTGACCGGAGATCTAAGTGTTCTCCTTGAACAGTCTTTTCAGTCAAATACACTGTTAAACTCCAGGATCTATAACATTTTCACTGGAGTCCACAACTCCAAACCCCTTAGCAGTTTCTTGCCACACCATCCAATTCTGAGTTAGGGGGACAACCGTGTTATGAAACTATGGCATAGGTCAGTGATCGACTTCACTGTGCATTCTTGCAATCATGAAATATCATGATGAAATGAAGATGAAGAAAAACGTACAGTAAATACCATTTTGAAGATTGTTGGTTTGTAAACCAACTCTGTTTACAATGCTTTACTAGCAGAAAGTAATACTGGTGAAGGCCAGAATGGTATTGCTGCTGGTCACAAACAGATGTTCTGTTCCAGAAAGGTCTAATCCAATATTACCTAATTTGTAACAAAATTATGTTAGATGCAAATATGGGGGGTTTTTAACCAAATTTCTGACAAAATAGATGGATTTATGCTCACATTATCTACTCAACATGCATAATTTTCATATTACCAGAAGCTATGCCAATTCTAGAAGTGGTTTTTATAAGCTTACTCAGCAGGTACTATAAGTGTCTCATTATGGGCTGTTCCCTCTTGGGATTTATGGATTTCCTAGCTTTTATAATTAATACTCATAAGCACTTTGAAAGAAGCATCATATATTCTATTTAATAAAGTCCTAAAATGAATGAATAAATTATCTGACATGAGATTTCAGTCTGATTCAGTCTAACGAACCAAGAAGGTTTACAGCTCTTTGTTCCTTAACACAGTGATTTATTTCTCTAAGAGTTCACCATTAAGAACTGCTCTGTGTTGAACCCCTATGTGGGAGACTGCAGACATATTTGTCATTTCGGAGTAGAGAAGATTATTAAAAAGCTTTACCATGAAATTTCGCAGTTAATAGAACATTTGCCCATTCAAATTAATACAAAAACCTAGTTAGCTTATTGAAAATATGACATTCACAGTACCTGTGTTTGTAGAGGTAAAATGCAAACCCTGATAATATTAGAGCAAAGAATGGTACCAGGATGGCTGCTGCAACAGAACTGCTGTTTGTGCCATAATAGTGATTTGAATGATCTGCATCTGTGCTTAAAGGACCTGAAAATAAAGGAAAGACAAGAGGTAAAATCTCATACAATTTGTGAAAATTAATTTAAATTTCTCCTACAAGAAAGAGTGAAGTATGTTATGTTGAGGTGTGTGGGGTAGAGGTGGGACTTGCATTTAAATTTGAAATAGATTTCAAAATGTTATATTAAAGCATTTCTCATTAATAACTGTCTATAGTGATTTGAAAGCAACCTTTATCAAGTCAAGGAATTTTTGAAAGATTTAAAAATATTCATCATATGATATTATTTTACAAGATACTGCAAGAATACACTTACTAACCTTGTTAATAAAATTACATGATTCATAAAATACAAAAGATTATTATTTATACTGGAGAAGTGATCTAAGGCCCCCATCAGGATTATCTTGGTGGTTATATATATAGAAACACACCAAAGACTTTACAATCTAATTTATAAAAATCATAATCAGTGAATATGGCAAACCCTAAAATGGAAGGAGGAAGGGAGAATACAGGCAATGGCAAGTTAGATATGTGTAATACTTCATGGTTCACATGAAAAAAATGGAAGGGTCAATTATATAATGTATTACAAAAATATTATATAATTATGACAGAATCATGATCATTTTAGAGTCATTTTTACAGTGAAAAATAAAAGTGATTATAACTGAGGCTGAAAAAACACTTTCAGCTGCAAGCAATTTTTTGAACCAACTCCAGCCCCTAAACTTTACAAACAAACAAAACCTTTCTTCCTGAAGCTCTGTATTTGCAGTAAAGATGTAGGGGGAAAAAGGGGAATCAGATAAGCTGCTTTGGTACGATGACATTTTTTATGAAATGTACTTTTGTTAGTATTCTAACACTTTTTGTACTATGTATTTTATTTATTACTACTACACCTCTGCCTTGCTATAACGTGACCCGATATAACACGAATTTGGATATAATGCGGTAAAGAAGCACTCAGGTGGAGGGGGGCGGGGCTGTGTGCTCCGGCGGATCAAATCAACTTCGATAAAACTCGGTTTCACCTATAACGTGGTAAGATATTTTGGCTCCCAAGGACAGCATTCTATTGAGGTAGAGGTGTATGTGTAATTTAGGGCTCAATTCAGTTCCCAGTGAAGTCATGGAAAACCTCCCAGACATCTATGGATCAGCTAGACTGGTGACTTGGCTCACCCCTTAGGTGAAAAATACTGGAATTATACATTTTTCAATATCTGAATCCTCCATCAAGTTCTGGCAGTTTATAAACTTCTCCAAAGATATGGTGAAGAGAAGACCATTTTCAAGATAACAAACTATTTACCATGGTTTGTGTTAATCTGAGGTATCTTTATTGAAGTCAAACTTCAACATAGTGCTGTTATGTGCAAGTAAGAATTATTGGTCTTCAATGCACCAGTGTTTGCTCTATTTTGGTTGCTGTGAGGAACGTTTGTGTATTTGCATGGATATTTTATTACCATTTTATATATGTATGCTGAGCCTTTAAAATTAAGTGTGGTGTGTCTAATTATGACAATTATACAGCTATATAATGAGCTGTAAATGATCCTTTAGATCCACTTTGGTCTATAGTGCTCATTATAATCAATATCTCTGAAAACATGTAAGCTAACTTGTTGATCTTATGATTTGATACATTGTCATCATTGTAAATTAAAGTTAGAGTCTTAATTTTTGAGGTTTTGTTAATTTAAACTAGATCAAAATTATGTGATCATTAGCACATTTTTTACTGCTAGTCTAAAACAGAGAAATCTCTCCTGGAGTTGGGCATTCCCACTACATAAGGTAAATGTTCCTAGGAAGTCTTAATTACCTATCAAGACTACGCAGATGTTGTAAAGCTCCTGTTGCCCTCTCAGTAGACCAAGTTTGCAAATTTTAGCCTAAGTTTTCAGCTTACAATTGGTGTTTTTCAGCTTCATGATCATGCTCACAGCATCACTTTACTAAAAAATCTGACAAAGTCATGAGTGACACTAGTAAAACAGGAGCAAATTGTAAGAGATCATAAATCAGTTTCAACTCTTTTTTAATTCCAATTTGAAAATTAGCATGAAAAAGTTAATGGTTACAAATGAAATGTCATAGACAGATCTTCTAGAAGTGAAAAGCAGTGGTTTAACTGCTAATGAAGAATCTAGAGGAATCCTGGTGTGATGCTGCCAAGGAAGCCTCCTACATCTCCTTACTGCCAGCACTAACGTGAAAAAGGAGGGTCGGGGAAAGGGTATGTGTACACCAGCAGTTCCCAGATGCCAGAAAGAACTTTTAGAACTATGAGCAGTGAAAGTAAGATTAAAGCAGCCTGGGGCTTTTTGATTTTTAAATGTTAACTATGGACAATCTATTACCTACTCTCAAATCAGTAATACAAACTGGTTTATGTCCTTGTGCAGTGGACTCCCACACTATCAATGTCACAAATGACATCTCTTGTTTTAGATGGTTCAGAAATACCATTTGTAATTAAGAAAGCTTAATTTTCACCCACATGTCAGTTTAATCATGGGTAGAAATGCTGCCTATGTTTCAGATTCGGCTTTGGAAAAAATGTATAGTGTCTTCTTTCAAGAAAAGAGGCTTTTCTATAATTCCCAATTTTATGGATTTTTATTCATGTAAGACACTCAACATTATTTCAACATAGTCTATTCTATTTATCATGAATGACTTTAGAGTTGGTTGTGATTAAAACTGCCCTGATGTTAAGTGTGTACTTCTTCCGACAGAATTATCATCATGACAAATGAGAAAACCCATTGTGCTTCTCAGTCTTCTGCAAATATTGATGATTGCTAGGAAGACTTAAAACAGAAAATATCTACATGACAATGCAAAAAAAGAAAAAAGAATTCATAGACAGGTTAAACAATAATTCAAGTCTCTTTTCACTATTAAAGAAGCATATCTTATCATTCAGAAACTACCCTATTTCATAGACTAATTAATATACTCCAGTAATATGGGCAAGCTGTAAGATTATTACTATTTTATTAAACATTATATAGATGTTAAAATCAATATTCAATTCATTTGGAAATATTATTTGGCAGATATGAAAGGGAGGTTACCTACCAGTAAATGGAGTTCTGCAATTTTATTGCCTCTATAGAACCATACGTTAAAATTTGCAGGCTTGTCTCTCAATCTTAGAACCCTTTTAAAGCAATTTTACTTTTGGAGTGTAAACGTATCCAATATTCCCATGGATTCATGGATACCAGTTATGAGATCCACTTGTAACAGTTGTCTTCAGTTCCTCTCCTCCTAATCTGAACATGCTACTGTATGCTAAAGAAGGCTCACTGTGGCTGTGTGAGGCAATATTTTCAGGAAACTAGTAATTGGTAGAAGGTTTTAAAGAATTCCAATGAGGAGTGATTCAGGCTAATCTTCTTGGAACAAAAATTCCCTATGGATCCAGAGATGAGATAACAGCATTAAGTAAATGTGATAACTGAACTCTATGTGGCAGTCTGACAAGTCACAGAGATAAAGATATGTTACGGAACCAAGCCATGGAGATGACTAATTATCTGGTAGAATAGGCTAAGCCCTTTTGGTGTTGATACTCCAGCCCGCTTGTTGCAGGTGTGGATACCGTTTTAGCTCTTTTGATCATTTATTGACAGAGATTTCTTTCCCCTCTGGATTTTTCTCCAAAGGCACAAACAGCAGGATTACCAGCAAGATGGCTTTTAAGTGATAACTCAAGGTCTTTTTGACATCAGATTTATGCAGACTAGCCTCCAAAACATTCTGTGGATTTTGTGGAAAGGATTGAAAACAAACTGATACCCTCTGTAGTAGATCTCACTATAGTCTTACAACTGAGTTATACACTTCCATATTTTAATTTACATATGAATTGTAACTGGAGTTGTAATCCTGGTCTCACAGCCCACTAAGGGAGAGGATTCTGTGAGAGACAATTAAATAGCTCTTACAAGATGCCTCTCTAAATTAAACAGTCTTTTGGTCCCTTCATACAAGGAATTTTTTCCAAGTCTTATGCTTCTTGTTGTCCTTCTATAGACCTTTTCCTATTTCTGCTGTCTCTCAACACAGGAGATTAGAAGGTGCTCTTCTTGCTGATTTAGATGATAGCCAGTTTTCTCTTTGAGAACTCGGATCACCTTCAATTTGACTGATGGCAGAAAAATGCTGAGGACCCTTCTTATGTCCCAAAATTCCAAAGCAAATATATGTAGCAAATATATGTGGTCTCTCTTTCCTACGTATGTGCTTAGAAACTCCCACAACCCTGAACAGACATGTCTGTATCTATAATCAGAGCTAGAAATTGGTCACTAAATGCTTTTCATTCAAGCACACATTGGTGTGATGTACGTCATATTAGATACTGTACATGGAAATAATGAGTGCTTGCCTAGAACTAAAAGGCTGTCAGGATTTGACTTCTGAGAGCAGTCACAAAGGTACATGGAATTATCCAAGGACAGACCTGACCATTCACTTGGCTGAATATTTACTAACATCGCTGAGGAAGGATTGTAAGGTGGCTCCTGTAAATGTTAAGATCTGTGTTGCCTGGAAAGTTAATTTCTCTGTCTGAGCAGAAAGCAAGTAAGCTGCAGAGCTCAAAAGTCCATTGTGATGGACTGTCACATGGAAGCAAAATGGACCAAGCGGTCCCCACAAAGATGTAAGAAAGGAGACTAGTATCAGCCTTGGTTGCAAGTTTCTGGTTGAGTTGTCAAAGTTGCTGCTCCCCAACAAGTTGCAGGATTAAAGGGTGCTGAAAAGAAGGTCCTTAACCTGGGCTGTAAGTAACAAGCACATTGAGGCTGCTGCTGCTAGTCTTGGGAATTATACCCAAAGTCAGCTCCCATATGATGCTGGGAATGGCTCTGATACTTGAAGCAAGGTATTTTCTTCCCAAAGGCAGACTGAGAAAACCCAAGAGGTCAAGCTGTTGTGCTGATTGCCTTAATTCTTCTTATGACATCATTGATCTTACTGCTGAACAGACTGAGATACACTTTCCTTTATAATCATGGCTATGGCAAAAGAAACAGCTGCTATACAGCAGAACCTCAAGGACACAAACACCAGAGTTACAAACTGACTGAGTTACAGACTAACATGGCTACCACTGAAACAGACTGACTGGTCAACCCGATACCAAGGGGAACCAGATCAAGCAGCAGAGACAAAACAAACAAACAAATACTGTACTGTGCCTGTATTGCATCATAAAGATAGGCACATCTGGGCTGCCTGTCCCCACCCCACCCCCTACTTGCCATAGTGTGGGACAGCCACTTACAGGTAGGAGGTGGGGAACACCGTTTTCCCATCTCCCTGCCCCCGGATGAGACAAGGACAAGCTTACAAGAGCCTGGGAAAGAAACTTCCAGAGCTGCTACTGAAACCTGGTCTGGAGTGTAAGCTGCTGGAGCCAGAGCCTGAGCTCCTGCCTGCATGCTGACCTTTGGAGGAGCAGCTCAGTTTTGAAGGTGCACAGTCTGCACTGTGCACCCACTGACACTGTGGTGCCCCAGGGTGCCTCACTCATCACCCTTTTAGCCCAGCTGCCTGTCTCCAACCACACTTGTCAGGCAGCCACTGCAGAACTGTAAGCTCCCGCTTCAATCAGTCCGCCCTGAGGAGCATCCCATAACAGCTTGTTACTAGTTATAAACAACCTTCCGAGGTGTCCGCAACTCTGAGATTCTACTGTATATGAGAAATCAAAGGCTGCTACACAAGATGCATGTCTGAACAGGTCCCAATGCTCTGCTTTCATAATATGTCTGTAAGAATCAGGGAAGAGGTAGCCAAGCTATCATGGCGTCTCTTTTTCACACAAGCATGCACTCATACAGACACAGACACACACAGATAAAAAGACAGATAGAGAAAGGAAACATAGGGGAGTTCTGGAAAAATGTGATGGGGTTAGATCCTCAGTTGGTGTCAAATGGCATAGCTCCATTTAAACTAATGGAGCCATAGCAATGTACACCTTCTAAGGACATGGCACACTGACAGGAATGTTTGCTCCAGCCTCCTTAGCACTGGGTTGATGTATATGTACATAGTAATGGTACTTAAACAGCTTTATAATGGTTCCAGGGTCACAAGGTCATCATGTCTACAGTGGGATTTGATGAGGCACTTCTATGAGGGAGAATACCTAGTTTTTCACCAGCTGCTAGCATATTCGGATTTACAGTTGCAATATACTTCAGATTAAGATTCATTATGAATTTTGGACACCCAAATAGAATCCCACCCTAAACACATATTCACATGCACACAAACAAGCAAACACATAGCGAATAATATTAAAAATCTGTTTGATTTTGTTCTTAAATTCAAAGGGCTAAGCTCTCAGAACTATATAATTTATTTGGTTGAATAGAAATTGGTTTAGCAATATGTGACAGCCTCACTACTTGGTAAAGGTCATTTAAAGTAAAATAATCATCATATATTACTTCATGAACATTTGCACTGATGTTCTTCACAGGAGCATCCTATGTTCATCTCATTAGGTTGCTATGGCATCAAAAATGAGATGGTAACATGACATAGTTCAATTAGAATTTTAATTACACATTTCAACCAAATTATTAAGTAGTTTAGACCATTTGTAAGTTTTATGGCTGTAATTCCCTAAAATAAATATGCTTTCTTCAATTAGGATGCTGGCACAGTCATTTGATGCCTTCACTGTTAAAAATGCCAAATAGATAAAACACAGTATAGTTCCATAAATGCATTCTTACCTTGCCTTTGGAGCATAAATTTTCCAAAGTCTTTTCCATGCATATCACCTTGATAAGTAAACACACCTCTTTCAAGCCCTGATGACACCTAAAGGACATGAAAATGGGAGGAAGATGTCTGAAACAAATAAGTAATAACCACTTCTGCAGTTGGCAGTATGTCCATTCTAATTGGGCCTGATTCAGAATAATTATTTGGAGTCAGTTATAGTTTAGTTATTTTTACCCTTTGACAAGTAAAGGTAACATTTATGTTTCAATCTATAAATGTTAAAAATCATAGTTATTAACTTAATGAAGGTTTTAAAAAATAACAGTAGAAAACGACATTTTCATTTTGAACAAGAGTCTTGCATATAATGGAAATTCTAAAAATCTTAAATGTTTATCTTTCCACTTGACTTAGATAACTAAATTAGAATATGCATTTAGAAAATCTCTACATTTTCAGTATGCAGAGTACTTTCTATACTAAATATTGTGAAGGACAAGGGAATATAGCAGAGAGTGAAGAAACTTTATCTATTTGCTTAAAGTAAAAATGACAAATCTTTAAGAGTTACCACTCTTAAGAGTTACCACTATGCAGCTTTGGGGGCCACTGAAATTATTTGTGAATTTGAACTGAATTTAGCACATAGTTTCATCTGAAAAATTTTTTAATGGACAAAGTAATTTCAAAATGATGTTTACTTTTGAAATCTATTTAAAAAAGCAAAACAGAACAGAATGTGAGGGAAACAAATAAAATGCAAGAAAAAAAATCAGGAAATAAAAAGGTTTCAGTCAAACAAAATGTTTTTTTTGACCCAAAATTAATTTTTTTCATTTTTTTTCTTTTGGAGGGTAAAACAAAGAATTTCCATTTCAGGTCTACCTGAAACATTATTTTTCCAGTTTCGCCTTAGAAGCAAAATAAAAATTATATGCTCAGCTCTAGTCACTGCTGAGTATGCAGCAAAAGAAAATGCCAGGGCTTTGAAACAAGTAGTTGAAAATTATAAGTGAAATCAAATATAAGATATAGAAAATATCTCTCTAGATGCCAGCATAAAAGCTACACATTGGTTTTACTGAATCTAAGTCACAACTGTGTTATTCCTGAATAAGGGAAGACAATTACTGCATCACATACATGGTCCATTAGCTCTATTTCTGTAACTTCATAACTTCATTATTGCATTCTTAAAGACAACAATACTCCTCAACTTATTAAAGTACACTTAATTGTTTATAGAACAACAATAAAAATGATGTTTATAAAAGAAAAAATGTCACGTATTTGTTCTAAAACAAACCACAAACAGGAAAATATGTATATCAACCTTTTTTTACAGTGTAGCAGATATGTTAATATTGCAGAGAATATGGAAACAGTATATACATTTAAGAACATAAGAATGGCCCTATTGGGTCAGACCAAAGGTCCATCTAGCTAGTTATCCTGTCTTCTGACAGTGGCCAGCGCCACGTGTCTCAGAGGGAATGAACAGAACAGGTAGTCATCAAGTGATAAATCCCCTGTCGCTCATTCTCAGCTTCTGGCAAACAGAGGCTAGGGACGCACATTTTTCTTAGAAAAAGAAAAAAAATATGGGTATGTTCTATACATACATACATTCTATACAACAATCATAATAAAAAAGATATAGGAAACTAGAGGCTGCCTTAAGCCAAGCAAGCATATTTATAGAGTCTGATTTACTTACATAGCCATCTAGTGCCCAGTTATCATTTTCAAACTTGCTTACAAAAGTTTCCACAGGGCCTTTAATTTGAAAGACTTTTAAAAGCAAATGAGCCTCTTCTTTCTTGTAAACACCTATTAAGAGAAGAGTGTAAAATATGTCTTTTAAACATGTTTTTAAATGGTATCCCATGTAGTTAACATTTAAAAGAACATATTTTAATGACCTCCATGAGCCAAAGTACCTAATGTGAAAAATATTCTATGCTACATATATGACTTTAGTTCCAGGATATTCTCTGAAGTCTAGGAGTATCTATATCAGAGACTGCTGCATTAGCAGTGAGGGGATAAAATGGGGCCAGCCACCCCTCACCTCAGCACCTTGCTGGACACCCCCACTCTCTGGAGGCACTTGGACTCAGGCAGAGCTGCCCAGAGGATTCAGGGGGCCTGGGGCAAAGCAATTTTGGGGGCCCCTTCCATAAAAAAATTGCAATACTATACTCTCATGGGGGCCCCTGCGAGGCCCGGGCAAATTGCCCCACTTGCTCCCCCCCACAGGCAGCCTTGGGAAAAATAAACCTTCCGCATCTCGGCACAAACCCAGTTTTGAGAAAACTTCTTTACAAGGTATCACTGGTTCTCAGAATCAGCTAGTGCTAAAAGGCACTAAAGCTCATTAAAAGGGTAGGAAAATATTCTCCATCAAAACTTTTTTTGGATAGAAAACTAGGGGTTTTTAAAAAGCAGAAAAATATCATGGACAATGTCTGCTTTCCTTCAAAATTTGTTGTGGTTTTTCTAATGGAAAAGCTAATTAGTTTGCCAAAATCTGAAATATGGTTTTGGAGTTTACACAAGTGTGTGGCCAATATATTTGCTGCGTGCTGTGTTTTGATTGTTTAAAGAAACAATACAAATTCTGCTAAAAAAAATCAAACCTCTTTGAACCAATTCCTGTGACTAAACGCCTGAGCCCGATCCAGTCAGAGATTCGTCAGGTTTCTGGATACTCGCTGGCCTTCCCTTGCTCATACTGTTCCATAACTTTGGGTTCATTCAGGATAAGAACATAGAATGCCCTACTGGTCAAGCCAAAGGTCCATCCTAGCCCAGTATCCTGTTACTGACAAGGGCCAAGTGCCAAATGCCCCAGAGGGAGTGAACCTAACAGGTAATGATCAAGTGATCTCTCCCTGCCATTCATCTCCACCCTCTGTTCAGCAGAGCTAGGGACACCAAATTCCTTATCCATCCTGGCTATGCCACTTAACCCATGCATTTCTCTGTTTCCTAGAGACTGGGCTCCATGGGGTTCCTCACAAACGGAGAGATCTGCTGGGGTTGTCTTTAGTATAGGCTTATGTACCTGTACTCCACAATGAAGCATTTTGAGTGCTTTGTTTCCAGAATGCTCAGGATTAGCCTATGTTGTAAAACTGACATGCTCAAATAGCACATGAGTCATGTGAAATAGGATTGCAGGGGTGCCTAATTAATTAACCGCAGGGTTTCTCAAATGGGGGTTGGACGCCCTCAGGGGTCGCAAGGTTATTACTGGGGGTCGCAAGCGTCAGCCTCCACCGTCAACCCGATTTGGCCTCCAGCATTTAAATAGTCCTAAATATATAAAAAGTGTTTTCAATTTTAAGGAGGAGGGGGGCACACTGAGAGGTTTTGCTATGGTAATTGGTCACCAAGGACAAGTTTGAGAACCACCTTAGAATTAACCCCCCTCTGAAGCCTCAGGGAATGCAGGGTGGTGGTCTCCTTAGTAAGTTGGGAAGGAGGTAAGGTGGTGTAGGATATTGCTCTTCTCATTGACCCTCCCCAGTGCTAATTTTAAAAATGAAGCTACCTCCCCGACATGAATCTCCCTACTGACACTGAATTAAATATAGAACTATAATTTTGGCATTTGAAGAAGTGAAGGGTGGTAGCCCTAATGGAAAAGCTAAACGAGTCGGCTCTTCTGCAAGCCCAACTGCTGAATGAGCTTAGGCGTAGGGAAGGCTGTCACCCAAACAGCCCTGGCCCTCCCCTATTCGACCCCTCCCACTTCTCTGCCCCAACTCCACCCCCTCAGAAATCCACCCATCCTGGCTCCTTGCCCCACCATCCCCCAGAGACCCACCACCACACCGGGACCCCATCCCTGCTCCGTGTCCCTGACTGCCCAACCCCTATCGCCGCCCCTCGTGAGTCCTGAGAGATCCCCAGACTGCCCTATAGATGCACCCCCCATTCTCCTGTCCCCTGACCTCTGCCCCCTCCCTGTCTGCTGTCCCAGGACTCCCTGCCCCTTATCCAACTCCCCACTCCGGCCCCGGCCCCGGCCCCTTACCCCCAGCTTCCCCCTCACCCGAAGCCTCAGCGTGTTGTATCCAGCAGCAGCCCTGAATAGCAACGCAGCGTGACTCCGCCGGGGTCCTGTGATCCTCCCCGCTCACAGCCACGTGGTAAGGGGGTGGGGCTACGAGCTACAGCTGGGCCTGATCTCCCAGCCCCACCCCCTTACCCCACAGCTCTGAGTGGGGTGGAGCTCAGGCCCCACCACAGTCACGCTGCACAGCTATTCAGGGACACTCCTGGATGAGCTGAGTCTCCGGGAGAGGGGTGGAGGTGGGGCCAAGGCGGAAGCCTCACCCGTTCTCTTGGGGGCCCCTGCGGAGCATGGGGCCTGGAACAAATTGCCCCACCCGCTTGGCGGCCCTGGACTCAGTTGGTGCCTCCCCTCATCTCTCCCCACCCACCACCATGTGGCTTTGGGGGAAAAACCGGAGAAAGAAGTCAGCCAGAGACTACAGCTGGTAGCAGAAGCAGCCGATGCAGGGACATATGGACACTCAGAAAATTTTCTACAGTTTTGACTGGATTTTCTCTGCCCTATGCCAAGTGGCTGTTTGCTTCAATTTTCTCCTTTCCCCCTTTCCACTCTTCTTTACAGTCTTTTCACCCTAGCTTCACTCCACATTTTGCCACTATTACCTTCTTCTTTTTGTCTTGTCCCTCTCACTCCTTTTTCTTTCCTTTTCCATTTAGCTTAATCTCCCATGTCACAAAAAAATATGTGGAACTAACATGATGTTTGCTGACATCATGATGTTTTCTCAGCTTATCTATTATACTGTTTCCTGCACACTGAGAATGTCTTGTCTATTTAGAGTATAAACACTTCTGGGAAGGGACTGTCTACTATTCTGTGTCTGTAAAATATCTTTCACAATGTGGCCCCATTTTTGGGTGGATGTGTTTTACCCCAACAGACTGGAAACAAGGCATACATTTTTAATGAAAGAGCAATTAACTATTGGAACAATTGACTGGATTCACCATCACTGACAATTTTAAATCACAATAGAACATTTTTTCTAAAAGCTATTCTCTAGGAATTATTTTGGGAAAATCTATGACCTCTGTTATACAGTAGGTCAGATTACATAATCACAATGGTCCTTCTTTGCCTTGGGATATCTGAAGTACTGTTACTATAGTAAACACCAGTTTCAATGAAAGATGCCTTTACATGTTGCAGATAACTGCTGCAACACTGCCCTTTACACTCGACCAGGAAAGATGCACCATCTTAGCTGATAATGGCCATTTAAAACATAAATTTGATCAGACTGTTAGATCAGAACATAAATTAACATCCCAGAAAGGAACACATAACTTACTATACTCTGTAATTAACCCTACCCTATTTTATGTAAGGCTATTATCAAGATGTCTCTCCTTTAAAACAAAGTAAAAATAATAAACAAATAATATCTTCCTTTATAGACCTTTTGATCTTAACAGATCCTGAAGTGCAGAAAAAACTATATATGGTATGGATGACTTTGCCTACTACTGAAATACATCCACCTTCAGAGTTTAGCATGACAATGGTTTAACAGCACGAAGTGTCACTGCAAAACAGCTTGAGACAAGAAATGAAGCAGATACATTATTTGAAACTCTGGGAGTATTTAACTGGGCAAAATGTAACTGACCAAGCTGGAATTTGAGCAGGACACTACATTTAGCATTGTTACTGTTGCAAAATACACTGAATGGATTTTTAATGATAATATATTGGTCATGATTTTCATTTTACATAGTGCATAAATGACCCATATCATCAGTTAGAAGATATTACTGATGTGATTCTAATTTTGGTATTTAGTGTTTACAACAGCAGAAAATATGACAAATTGGAACAACTGAAAAAGCAACAAACCAGATATTTCTACTACTTAATTCTAAACCTACCTGATAGCTTAAGTTGTACATTGGACGATTCAATGAATGTGGCATTCACTTTGCTGCTTGTAGTATTGAACCAGTCGACTGTTAGAGTAGCAGGTTGCCTTTTCCCTAGATACTCATAAAATCCTTTCCACAATGAATTTATGAAAAACACATCTGAAGGAACTGAAAAAATAAGCAATAAACAAAAGGAATAAATTACCACAAACCAAAAGTAAAGTAAAGCACTCATGCATTGTTCTGAGTGTTTTTACATAAAGATATACAGTATCAGAGACAATGTATATAATGAACTTCCTGTACAGCTTCACATAATATCATGCTTGTGTGGTACAATAAAAGTCATTATAATAACCCATCAGTCTATATGCATCATCAAACCTTCTCCTCGAGACTGAGAAATAAAGAAGAAAGTTCTTGAGTAGAGGACCCATTGTAGAGATTGCCCTGCTGGAAGTCCTGTCTCCCCCATGAGCACATTCAACCAGTCTTCTGTGAGCTGTACTAGATGCTAGTGGATTTCAGGTGCAGTTTAAAATGGTGTTTTAAGAAAGCCCTAAATGACTTCCAAGTCAAGCTTCCTCCCCATGCCACACTACTCTATTGGTAATCAGTGGAGATGCTAGAGCTGGAACTCCTTCAGTTCAAGGTGAGAGTCCTTTGCATTTGGAATTTACTTTTCCCTCAGTCTGAAATAGCCTGAATCTGTTCTCCCAAGCAGGCTAGGAAGGGAATAATGAGTGAAGATGTGGGTATTTTTGTTCATTTTCTTGGCTGTTTTTATTCCGTCCACCCCACCCCATTCTCTGCTATTGGTAGCAGTGAAATTGTTGAATTTCTAAGTTATTAAAGACTGAATTTTAAATATTTGGCAAGATGTGTACAACTTGGTAGAGGTGACTTTTAGTATTCTTCACTAATTGAAAATAAAAAGAAAACACATATAAAATAAAATCAGAAGAGGACAAATCCATTAGGGAAAAATATCTTAATTTTGTGGGTGAGGTATTCTCTGGGATTCTCATTTCCTCCTATACTCTTCCTACATGCCCATTTTCCTCCTACACACATCCCTCAATGGCACAACTCTGTGGCAATACTTTTGAGATGAGGGGGTCTGATTCAAGATGCCAGGATGAAGTAGAGAGAGAAGGGATCCTCCTCTTGCCTGTGCAGCATGCAAAACCCCTGCCAGGTAAGGGAATATGGGGACTAACGTCAAATACTCCATGTGATTCTGGGCTGCTTCCATACTAGAGAAACATCATTTAAATCTTTGAAGGGGATATTACAAAGAATGAATGATTCATTCATGCATCCAACGAAGTAAAGCTCATGCTCCAAAACGTCTGTTAGTCTATAAGGTGCCACAGGACTCTTCGCTGATTTTAAAAAGGCTATTTAAAAAAGTAATAGCTAGAATCACAGTTTCATAGCATCACAAACCAACTGGCAGATCAAAAGACTATTGTAAGCTCACATTCACTGGGACACTACAGATGGTGTCCACTAGATAGCCGAATGCTGCTGATGGAAGAGTACAGTATTTTATTCTCCCCAGTTTAACTCTTGAAGTGATCAGCTAAGTTTTGTGTATTTCTTTAGACAATTTAAACTTTTCAAAATGTAATAAAGACCAATAAAATCATATGAATGCTTTCCTCATATTTATTATGGCATGGAACTGGCAATTAATCATCTAAAAAAAAGTCACCAACTGGCTCTGCTGCTTGTAACTCGGTCCTAATAATACTGAGTATTAATGTGCACTTAATGAGTATGAGTAACAATAACATTTAGCACTTCCGTCATGCTTTTCACTTTCAGGGAGCTCTACAAACATGAGCAATAAATTCTCAGGTTAACTGTAACATGCTTTGAAAAAATATAAATATAGGTATTACTCTAATATCTTAGGCCCCAGTCCAGCAATGTCATCTTCATGAGTGGAACCCTATGCATAGAAGGAGTACTCCTATCTTAAATAAGACTCTGTGGAATCACAGGCATCCTCCCATGCAGATCTTATTTCAAGATTGAGGCCTTATATAACAAAAAACAAATAAAATATTACAATCTTATTTACTTTTTCCCAATGTATTTTATTGTTGAACTCTTACTATTTTGCTCATATAGTAGAACAATGCTGCAATATTTAGCTTGCTGGGCAACCACTACATCCAAACAAAAAGAAATCAAGTCTACCTTTAAAAAGCTGTAAAATGCATGAAAATAATGGTATTAATATTAGATTCTGCAAATCCTAAATCTCAGATTAGGCCCTAAACTATACCATAGAGTCACTTTAGCTAATAAATCCCCACATTATTCCTGTTGGATAGGTTAGTAAGTGGTGTTATTGTTATTTTAGAGATAATCAATCACAGAGAGTGAATAGTCTAATCCTTTAAGATGCTGCATGCCTCCTCCCAGAGTCTGAAATCAAGGACATCTGAGGATGTTTAGGACCTTTTGGACTATGCTGAGTAGAAGCAAATTTCATGTGGTTTGGCAAAGACCAGAGTGAGTTAGTGTCAGAGTTAGGGCTGCTCACTGTTACATAATCCACATGACACTCCCATACTCAGGAGCCTTGTCATTCCTCCAGCCTTGCCCATTTGGAATGCTATTTGTCCAGTGGGGCTGCACGAATTTCCATGCAGTTTCTCCTCCTGATCATCAGAGGACAATGTGGTAAAGAAACTGCAGTCAGCCAAGCTGCTTCTCTTTTTCTGCACTCCTGCTGAAGTCAAACTGGTATGAAGCAATTGGGATAAGGACAATGTACAGATAGCTATGTGCCCCAGTCCCCCACCACCCGGCAGTGAAAGAGTCAGGAGTCAAGGAAGGGGAGAGAGAACAGAGAAGGGATGAAAACAGGAATAAAGAGCATATGGCTTTCCAAATCCCTGTAGCTGCTATTGGCTTTTCCAACGCCTCACCTGCAGAGGGACACAGTTACTTTTTCTAATTGGCAATTGTGGCTCTCTGTGATAGCAGATTAGAAACCCTGATACTTTAAAAATGTATTAAAAGTATTTTATTTGCTTTTTCTTTTTATTAAATATGCACAAGGGAATTTATGGTTCAGGAAAGTGAGGGGCAAGTGGTACTGATATGAGTTTGCTATAATACTTAGAGGTTCTGTGCAAGATTCCCATGAAAGATCTGACAATATACCTTAGTCCTCACCTAGGCTTCAACACCCTTGCAATTACTGTTGAGCAAAGCTGTCAATTATAGTATGTCACTTTATCCAAAATGATATAGTGTGCTCAATTTTCAACTGCACCAAATTTACACTTAGTGCAGCTGAGCAGAGGAAGGAGGGGAAGGTGACTATAAGATACATTTCTGTTCCTCCAATCTTGGGTTGGCTAAGGGCCAAAAAGCAGCTGCAGCAGGGTGTTGGACTAGCTGACCTCCTGAGGTCCCTTCCAACCCTATGATTCTATGATTCTTAGGTATCACTGAGCTAGGCAAGGATCAGCTGGAGTGCTATGTGCTCCAGCCTGTCCATCCCTTTTCCAACCCATGGCATGCTGCTCCCTGCCCTCCCCATCCGCTATGTGAGGGCGGTGAGGGAGAGAAACAGGTGGGATAGAGATACCTATGCTGGCTCTGCTTAGGGTAAATCCATGGCTGCTCCTTTAGAGCATCTTTTTAGCTACTTTGGGAAAAGGCTGTGCAAAGCGGCAAGAAACATGACTGAAGTCTGAGTCCAGTGTTTGTTTTTTCAAATTTATTTTACATGGATATTATAAGGATTAATTAGATAAAACTTATAAAAAACTATGAAGATTTAAAATACTATATAAATGCTAATTATTATTGCAAGGATAAAGTAGAACTAGGGTAAAATCAACCCACTTCATATAGATGGTCACCATCTCTGTGGATATGGGGAAAGCAGTAGAAAGCTTTTGATAAGGTCTCCCACAGTATTCTTGCCAGTAAGTTAAAGAAGTATGGATTGGATGAATGGAAGCTAGTAAGTGCAAGATAGAAAGTTTCTAGTATGAAGGGCCTGTCATAAACAGGTTAGTTAAGGGGTTAATGGTCTCTTTTAGCTGTAATCATGCGGTAAGAAGCTTGGTCAGAACCTGGCGGAGCAGTTGAGGCACGATGACACATAGCAAGCAAGCGCATAAGTTAGGGGAGACAAGCTACTTATCAGGTGAGCTTGGGGGACTGGAGAGAAAGATCGGATTGTTTGTGCTCTTGTGGTTGTTTCGTTGTTACACGCTTCTTGGGACGAAGAGAGGAACCAATGTAAGCATCCAAGGCGCTCCAAATCTTTCTAAAAGTCTAAAGTCTCGCATGGTGTCAAACTTGTAAGTAATCAGCCAGGCAAGGCGTGTTATCTTATGTTTGTTTCTCAACTGTAAATGTTTCTTTTTCGCATGAAGGGATTTACCTCTGTGTGCTGTAACTTTGAATCAAGGGCTAGAAGGTTCCCGCTATATAATCTGATACCCGGTAAAGTATTTCCATCCATTTGAACAGAGGATGAGTTTCCTTTTCTTTCTTTAATTAAAAAGCTCTCTTTTTTAAGAACTGGGGATTGATTTTTCCTTGTCGTAGAGATCCAAGGGATTGGTCTGACTCACCAGGGATTGGATGGGGAAAAGAGAGGGGATGGTACGTCCTGCTTGCTTTACAAAGATCCCAAGGGGTGAATCTTGTGCACTTTTTTTTTTTTGCATGGGTATTTGTGTTTTGAATTGCCTGTCTTCAATATTGTGAAATTCTCAGGAGGGTGAATAAGTTGGGGGTGTTAGAAGCCTCTCAAGGAAACCCAGGGAGGGGAAAGTTTGGGGGGGACAGGGAGTGCGCCAGACACTGAATTTCTGGCTAGTGGCAGTGTTACCAGATCTAAGCTAGTAATTAAGCTTAGAAGTGTTCATGCAGGTCCCCACATTTGTACTCTAAAGTTCAAAGTGGGGGAAAAACCATGACAGGCTCAATGGGTAGTGATCAACAGCTCGATGTCTAGTTGGCAGCCAGTATCAAGAGGAGTGCCCCAGTGGTCGGTCCTGGGACTGGTTTTGTTCAACATCTTTATTAATGATCTGGATGATGGGATGGATTGCACCCTCAGCAAATTCGCAGATGTCACTAAGCTGGGGGAAGAGGTAGATACACTGGAGGATAGGTGTAGGATCTAGAATTACCTAGACAAATTGGAGGAATGGTCCAAAAGAAATCTGATGTGGTTCAAGAAGGACAAGTGAAGAGTCCTGCACTTAGGAAAGAAGAATCCCATACACTGCTACAGCCTGGGGACCGATTGGCTAAGCAGCAGTTCTGAAGAAAAGGACCTGGGAATTACAGTGGACAAGAAGTTGTATATGAGTCAGCAGTGTGCCCTCGTTACCAAGAAGACCAATGGCATATTGGGCTGTATTAGTAGGAGCATTGCCACCAGATCGAGGGAAGTGATTATTCCCCTCTATTCGGCACTGGTGAGGCTACACCTGGAGTACTGCATCCAGTTTTGGTCCTGCCACTGCAGAAGCCATGTGAACAAATTGGAGAGAGTCCAGTGGAGGACAACAAAAATTATTAGAAGGCTGATGCACATGACTTATGAGGAGAGGGAACTGGGGTTATTTAGTCTGCAGAAGAGAAGAGAAGAGTGAGGGGGAATTTGATAGCAGCCTTCAACTACCTTAAGGGGGTTCCAAAGAGGATGGAGCTCTGCTGTGGGGGGAGACTGAGGCTGGATATTAGGAAACATTATTTCACTAGGAGGATGGTGAAGCACTGGAATGGGTTACCTAAGGAGGTGGAATCTCCATCCTTAGAGGTTTTTAAGGCCTGGCTTGACAAAGCCCCTGGCTGGGATTATTTAGTTGGTGTTGGTCCTGCTTTGAGCAGGGGATTGGACTAGATGAGCTCCTGAGATCTCCTCCAAAGCTAATATTCTATGATTCTATTCTATGATTTAAACTCAGGTCTCCAAAGACGGGAGGTTAGTGAACTAACCCACTATGATAAACAGGCTCCAAATTCAGCAGTATTAGTTACACCACATTTAAAATCAATATGGTTGCAAATGAAACTTTACAGAACGTTAAGTGGAGAGGTACTGAGGCAGAGAGGAAACCCAAAAACCACATGCAGAGCTCATATACATGATACAATTGAAATGTTTTAAAATTATAATTAAAAGTAACAGTTAGTGAAATGTATCAGAGGGGTAGCCATGTTAGTCTGGATCTGTAAAAGCAGTAAAGAGTCCTGTGGCATCTTATAGACTAACAGACGTATTGGAGCATTAGCTTTTGTGAGTGAATACCCACTTTGTCAGATGCATGTAGTGGAAATGTCCAGAGGCAGGTATAAATATGGAAGCAAGAATCAGGTTAGAGATAATAAGGTTAGTTCAATCAGGGAGGATGTGACCCTCTTCTAGCGGTTGAGGTGTGAACACCAAGGAAGGAGAAATTGCTTTTGGAGTTGGCTAGCTATTCACAGACTTTGTTTAATCCTGAGCTGGTGGTGTCAAATTTGCAGATGAACTGAAGATCAGCAGTTTCTCTTTGAAGTCTGGTCCTGCCTCTGGACATTTCCACTACATGCATCTGATGAAGTGAATATTCACCCATTAAAGCTCATGCTCCAATAAGTCTGTTAGTCGATAAGGCGCCACAGGACTTTTTGCTGCAGCTAGTGAAATATATCTTAAATTTTTCCCCCTATTTATTACTGTTGTTTACTGTGAATTGTTTGAGTGAACAGTGTTATAATCAGTGACATACAATATTCATAATCTTTCATTTTATAAAAATGAATTTTTAAAATAGTTACTGAAATGACTATAAATGACATGAGGTGGTCTGTATTAATGATATTAATGCACTGCTTGGTGAATATAATTCAAGACACAGCCTCTGAGTGAACTTTAGCTGTATTTTAATTAGACAATGAAACACAATAGACCATGCAGTAGCTGATTAATGCATCCCTTAGCTGTGCAGTGAGGTACAGCCAAGAGCCTCCAGCAAACTAAGGTTGTTTATTAATTAGGATGAATGCACAGTCCACTGTACACTATTGTGATTACTGTAAAAATTGGTGAAATGAACTCATGTATGATCTCAATTGACACTCCTGTTAGCAATCTCAGCAGCAAAGCCAAAGATTACAACCTGGGAGCAGCTCCTGCAGTGCCCTATTATTCTGGGCAGGCCTTTGCTCAACTGTTTGTTGAAAAACTCTGTCTATATAGGTTTCAGAGTGGTAACTGTGTTAGTCTGTATCAACAAAAACAATGAAAAGTCCTTGTGGCACCTTAGAGACTAACAAATTTATTTGGGCATAAGCTTTCATGGACTAGAATCCACTTCATCAGATGCATGGAGTGGAAAATATAGGAGCAGGTATAAATACATGAAAGGGTGGGAGTTGCTTTACCAAGTGTGAGGTCAGCCTAATGAGACAATTCAATTAACAGCAGGATACCAAGGGAGGAAAAAAAAATATTTTCTATTTTATAAAAGTTATAAAAGTTATTTTTACATCCATGAAAGCTTATGCTCAAATACATCTGTTAGTCTCTAAGGTGCCACAAGGACTCGTTGTTTCTGTCTATATAAAAAGAGACCATAAAAAAAATTAAGTCTAACATGTCCAGTAGGACAGTGAAAATGCTTGAATATGAAAAAGTGTAGAGTACCAAAATTTCTCCAAAGATGTATATTTTATATTTCTGGTAGAAGCATATAATCAAATGTAGGTAAAATTCAGTTCAAAATCCATCCAACTTCTGTGGCATGGAGGGAAACCTAAGTTCTAAAATGTAATTATTTTTTTTTAGGCTTGCCAGAGCTTTCACAATGTGAAAGCCAGATGGATTTTTGACCAAACCTAACCTTATATAATTACATTCTATCCTCATTATAAGGCTCTCCATTAGAACACACTAATATAAAACTACCTTTCCTTGCTTCCTGTCTACTTTATACTCTATTATCCTTTTGATTTAACAATGCCTTTGTACAACGTTCCAAAAGCTGGTGTTGTATGAGAAATCACTATATAAAAATTATGTTACTATGGAAAGAACTTCAGAGAGTAGGCTTTACATGCCAGTTATTCTTATGAATATCCAGGACATTTGTCTTCCTTTGTGATGAGTAATGGAATAATTAAGTTAACTGTAAGAAATAGTTTTACTACCCAAAACATACTAGGGTACATATCAATTTAGTTTATTTAGATCTAAAACTGTTCTGGTATACAAACCTGGAGTTTTAGTTATTGTTTCATTAACTTCTCTCACTCCTTTACCTACAAGTAAAAAAACAAATTATCATTTTTATGAACATATTTATTTTTCTATAGAATGCTAAAACATAATACTTGATTAAAGCAATTATCCCTCCTATATTTGCAGCAGAAATAACTAAAGTTAAAATAACTAGAAGATATTACAGATTCAAACCCATACACTCCCACACATTCCTTGGGGGAAAGAAAGCCTTGGAAACCAGCACTTTTACTGTGGTAAATTAGTTGACTACAGAGGTAAGTATTTAATGTATTCAGGCCTAAAGTTTATTGTTTTATATCAGTCCTAGTGCTATAAGAGAGAGCCTTATAGTGAGGATGAATTATGTATCTATGCAAGAATAGTAACTTATTACATCAAAATTAAACAAATACTACTAGTGAATAATGCTAGGGATATGGCAGTTCTGGCCCCATATTGTAAGGTGCTTGAAAAATATAAAAGTCAGGCAGATAGATTATTCTGTTATGTACTCTTTTTCTTCACCAGCATACAGTGTGAAATTCACCCCTGTGCAAAAGAGCTCTCAAAAGTACTATGCACTACTTATGTTTTATTTTGAAGATTTGAGTAACATATAAGTGGTATACTTTGTGTGAACTCTTTGCACAGGGGTGAATTGTACCCTGTAACAGCTATATGTCAACTCAAACTATTTGGTTGTTAGTTTGCATGCACATATGAACACTACTGGACAGCTTTTTAAATATTTTTTGGGGAAAAAAGTCTTATGCTTCATTTGAAAGGCTGCACTTTAAAAATATTGCTCAAACAACTTTTCATCAAACTAGTGATATATAGCACCCTTAAAAATTACTTTGCAGGGAACTAGTAATGGAATACAAAGAGCTTTATGTCTAGGTCACAGTTCTTGGTAGCAGTGTTTAAAAGAAGATCACACTCAAGTCTAGTAGCAAACCAAAAAGGTCTATGTATATTAAGCACATTTTTAGTTCTTTTCTACAGTTGTAAGTTGCATCAAATAAAATGTTACAGGCAGCTAGCCCAAAGCACGTAGTCTGGGTTTTCTTGTTTTTTGTTAATTAAAACTGTTAGAAGTTTAACTGGTGCAGAGAAAAAGATTTACAAACCACAATCAATTTAAACATAAGGGCCAAATTTTGCTTTCAGAATTCTGTATCCAGAGTATGCCAGTGGAATTATATCAGATTTACACTTATGTAATCCAGAGCAGAATTTGGCCCAATGGCTTATTTTCAGTTTCAGTGAGTTTTATTGTTTGTTTTTATTACAAAGGAAACACATCCTCCATGGATAAAAAAAAAATGCATTTAATATAGCCAACATACCTGCATGATTTCAGAAGCCAGTCTGGTATGATAGAACTTAAAAAAAAAGTTAAAAGCCTACAAATATTGTACATTAAGCACTGAAAAAATACGTAAAGAACAAAAGATTTGATACAAACTGAGATAAGAAAGAAAATGCACAGTTAAAAGTGACAGCTCGTCTTGAACAAACTGTGGTCTTTTGGTTGAACTTTTTTTTTTATTATCTGTAGATATACTTTTTTCCTCAGTGAGTTCAGGATGGTACATTCACTTTGAATGAATTGGTTTGCTCAATTTATGTCAAAATCTGAACCCTATCATGACAGTTTGTTTTATTGTAATATTAATTGGTCCAAATTTAACCCTGGTATACATTCTAAAATCAATAGAATTATACTGGAGAAAAAAATGAGTCTGATTTCTGTAGAGTGTGATATATCACTTGATCAACAACTTACTTTTACAAATAGGTGGCTTTCCTGTCCATTTCATATCTGGTTTACATGTCCGGTGCTCTGATCCACCAGCAAGAAAAAATCCTGGCTGACAGGTATACACCAAAGTGTAACCTAAAGTAGGAAGATCTATTGCTTTCACATCTACATGCGCTGGTGTCTCTGGCTGTCTGCAAGCATGAGCTGAAAGGGGATTTTAGAGTTAGCAAAAGCGGCAGCAAACAGTTGTACACAGTATCTATTTACCGAATTTAGAACAAACACGTGCCGATCCATTCATTTGCACTTAGCAAACTTTCTACCATTTAAAAAATGGCAAGCAATTTTTATATTTTGAGCAAAAGTAACATTGAAATTTTGTGATTTATTGTTGTGTTGTGGGAAGTTGGAAATAATGATTCCTACTAATATCATCTATTTCTACACAGTACACTGAAGATCCATTATTAAGACAAAGGAGAAAAAGAGTTAAAAGGAAGAAAAGACAAGGCACGTGCCATTGCAAATTATTCGGTGATCAGTATTGTATTGTTGTACTGTCATAGCTTCAAGCATCATATAAATTCAGTGTCTGAAACAACCTTGAAAATTACAGTGATTATTGTGCTAAATAAAATCATTATAAACATCAAATGAAATAAAAGTTCCATAGAAAGGTTTTATCATACTTCACTGGGTATAACATAAATTGTTGCAATAGATGTCTCAATCTTTCTGCTCCATTTGTCCATTTATAACATCTCAAAATTAATCTGAAATGGGATTCGAATCTAAGGTCATTCGAAACCAGTGATTCTCGACCAGGAGTACATGTATCCCTGCAGGTAAGCAGAGGTCTTCCAGGAGGCACCTTCTGCTCTATATATTATCCTCTGAAATTTAAGTACAATATTTATATTCCAATTAATTTTTTTTATAATTATATGGTAAAAATGAGAGTAAGAATTTTTCAGTAATGGCGTGCTGTGACACTTTTGTATTTTTATGTCTGATTTTGTAAGCAATTAGTTTTTAAGTGAAGTGAACCTTGTGGGGTACACAAGACAACTCAAACCCCTTAAAAGGTACAACAGTTTGGAAAAGTTGAGAGTCACTGCTCTAACGTATTATTTTTATTTTAGATCAGTGTATTTTATTGGAGCAGTTCACTGATATACTTCATCCATCACAGAAATCCAAATATATTGATCTTCCAGCTTCCAGGGCCAGCTCGAGCCATTTCGCCACCCCAAGCACGGCGGCACGCTGCGGGGGGCACTCTGCCGCTCACCCGTCCCGCGGCTCCGGTGGACCTCCCGCAGGCGTTCTTGCAGAGGGTCCGATGGTCCCGCGGCTCCAGTGGAGCTGTCGCAGGTGTGTCTGCGGGAGGTCCACCGGAGCTGCGGGACCAGCAGACCGTCCGCAGACACGCCTGCGGCAGATCCACCAGAGCCACCTGCCGCCCTCCCAGCAACCAGCAGAGTGCCCCCCCCTGCTTGCCGCCCCAAGCACGCGCTTGGCACGCTGTGGCCTGGAGCCAGCCCTGCCAGCTTCCCACTTGGAGTCCATAAAAGCTGTGGAGTGATGAGTCATACTTCATGGCTCACAGAACACTAGCCGACAAAATGTTCCTACACATACAGTGTGCCATATTCTGTTCTCAATGACACCAATATAAACACAAAAAACCTACATTAACTTTAGTAGAGTTATCACAGATTTGCTCTGGTGTCACTGAAAGCAGAATTTAGCCCAGTAGAGTTGATACAGTGACAGTGAGCACAGTCATAAAGATACCATTTGTCAACAGTCATCACACTATGGCACCTGACACACAGAAATGTACTGCTACATTTAGAATAGTAAATTACATAGTCTCTGTTGGCAAACTCTGACTTTGAGACAGTGGGGAGTATGTTGCATATTATCTACTACATGAGATTAAAAAGTGTACTGATTTATTTCCCTGTCAAAGACTATATCACATGTAAATTTTAAAGAAAAAAAAGAACTTACGAATGCATTCAGACTGTATACCACTCCAAGTTAAGTTTGCAAGACAAGATCGAGTAGTAGAGCCTTGAATATGATAACCCTTCCTACATCTGAAAAAGACTGTGCTTCCAACCTGCAGGATCAAAAGTAGAATATAAGAGAAAACAGGAAACCAGCATTTGTAATCAGTTGACAGCATAGTGATATGCTGCTAGGGAGATTTAAAAAAAAAAAATTCTTCCATATATCATCAGTTTGCAGTTTACAGATTTAGCTTTTTCCTTATGCAATCAAAGTCTCATCCATGATGGTAAAACTGAATTTACCTGACAAGGATAGGTGGAAAAAAGTGGATCAGACTGGACATACAAAAAGGAACTACACTCTATATACTCTCAACTTTCTAGTCTACCAATGTGTGACAGAAGTAACTAAAATGTGTGACAAATGACCAAAATGGTATCGCTACACATTGCACTATATTTGACTCACCATAACTAGAAAACCTGTTTTTAAAGATTTTTTCTCACTATATGTATTAGTAAGCCAGTTGTTTAAAAAGAAAATAGGAAAATACAGATTCTATCCTGTGCAATGATAAAAGATCTCTTGCAGTTGCACCTGGAGTTAAATTCATACAGAAAATTATGGGCATAATTGTTTATGCTACATTTGTGACTATGTTCTACCTAAATTCTGCTTCAGATGCTCGAGAAGCAGAGTGATTATTGACATAACTGAAAGATGTACTGTGGTTAAGTGGGATGAGAAAACAGTAAGGGAAAAATACTATTAGAAAGAGTAGAACGCTAAGGCGGTTCTAAGCAAAGTGGTCATAAAGGTGAGAAAATACCACTTTCTTTACAATTCTTTTGAGGAAAGAAAACAAAGGAAATGAGATAGGAATTTCATAGATTCATATGTTCTGAGGCCAGAAGGGACTACTGTGATTCTCTGTTTTCTCCTTCATACCAGATGCTATAGGACTTCTTTGAATTAGTTTTGTTTTAACTACAGCATATCTTTTAAGAAAAAAATGATCAAATCTTGATTTTAAAATGGCCAGTGAGGAAGCATCGTTCAGAATGCTTGGTATGGTTTACAATAGTTGATTAACCTCATTGTTAAAAATATGCAACTTACTTGCAGGGTGAATTGGTCTAACTCAGTGGCAGGCAATTTACGGCCCTTCAGGGCAACCACTGGCAGGCCATGAGACAGTTTGTTTACTTTGGCACAGCTGCCCGTAGATCTCAGTGTCCATTGTTCACCATTTCTGGCCAATGGGAGCTGTGAGAAACAGCGCGGGCTGCAGGGACATGCTGGCTGCTGCTTCCCGCAGCTCCCATTTGCTGGGAACAATGTACCACGACCACTGGGATCTGCGGGCAGCTGTGCCAATGTAAACAGTCTTGTGGCCCACGAGGAGATTACCCTGATGGGTCTCAGGTTGCCCACCACTGGTCTATCTTCATTGGATTTTATTATACTTTTGTCTGCCAGACTGAAGAGCCCATTATCATATTTCTGTTCCCCATATAGGTACTTACAGACCTTAATCAAGTCTCTCTTTAACCTTCTCTCTGTCATGCTAAACAGATTAAGCTCCTTGAATCTATCACTGTACAACAGGCTTTCCAATGCTTTAATTATTTTTGTGTCTCTTCTCTGAAACTTCTTCAATTTATCAACATGCTCCTTGAATTGTGGATACCAGAACTATACAGTATTCCAACAGCAGTTGCACCATTCCAAATTCCTAACAGAAAGTGTCAATCTAAAACAACTACTCTGTTCCTACTTGAGATTCCCCTGTTAATACAGCCTTACATTAGTTATTTTGGCCATAGCATCCCACTGGGAGCTCAAGGTCAGCTGATTACCTCCCATGACCCTCCAATCTTTTTCAGAGTCACTGTTTCCCAGGATAGCCTAATTCTGTTCCTAGATATACACATGTACATTTGGCTATATTAAAACACATATTGTTTCCTTGCTGGTGACAAATGACAGAATGGAAATGGCAGAAGGCGATTACAGGGAAAAATCTAGAATAGGTGGATTTGATGATAGTACTGATAAAAGGGGCCAAGAGGTAGGAAGTAGGTCAGGACAACTGAGGATGGAGAACTGTTCATTGAGGAAGTGCTTTTGCTGAGAAAAGAGATGAATTGGTGATAGATTTAATGAAGGGGAAAGGGAAGAGATGTAGATTATAACAATATGGGTAAGTACAAATGGATATTAATATGTAGCATGCAAGTGAATAATATTTAATATAAAATAAAATAATATACTGCCAAGTTATAGCACCTTTTGTCTGAAGATCTCAGTGGACATTACAGAGGAATATAAGTATTATCAGAGTAAGTGTATATACTGGGAACAGAGGCAAGAGAAGCTAAACCCAATATTTTCAAATGTTGGTCCCTAACAAAATCTGTATTTAGACTTCTAAAGAGAGGTGGCCTGATGATCCTAGGTGCACAGCATCTACAATCCAATTCTATCTGAAGCGAGTCTGAAAATTAGGACACTTTTGTTAAACGTCTAATTACCGGTATGGATTTTCTTCCCTAAGTTTTTTGCACTTATGTCTGAAAATTTCCATCTCAGTGACATGTCCAAAGACATGCAAAGAGAGTGTGGTAGAGTCTAGAACAGAATGTAGCTCTTCTGACTCTTAAGCGCTGTTGCTTTTTTGTAAAAATATTGTCAATTATGATACGAGTGAATACCAGCAACAGTTTCACCGTAAATTGGAATTTCACAACAGAAAGTGTCAATCTAGAAGGGATTTAAATAGGTAAAGGAAAAATGGCATGTCTACGCTCAAGCCAGTAATAGAGTTATGTATCTTTTTTCAATCTTCAGAAGAAATAAAGTAATTTACTCTTCATATTGCTCTGCTGAGAAAGGGTTGGAGGTGTGTATGCATTTGTATAGCAGGGCATGAAATACAGCTAACTGAAAATGAACTCAGATAAGTCCGAGATGATGCTGGTAGCCACAGATAAACACCTCAAAGAACATCTTTCTCTAATGAAGTCATCTACCTACAGATTGTTAAAAGCTGATTCCCAGCAGTGGTGTCCTATTGAGTATTTCACTGAAACTGGATTCTCAAATAATCACAGCTGCAAAATATGTCCCCTTCCATCAGTAGCATACAAAAACTGCATTCCATCCTATCAGACTGACCTGACAGAGTGATGCAAGCATTTATGATGTCAAGGCTCTATTACTACAAGTAGTTATATCTAGAAATGAAACCCTGACCAACTTAAGACCAAAATAGGCATTAAGAGTTACCAGTGCCTTCAATAGTAAATGAAGAGAGAAACTATATGTTCTGGAGAAATCAGTGATAGAGTGTGAGTTGGTTCAATTATAATCCATATATTAATGGGAACTGGTGATACAGGTGGATGTATGAGATAGAAGGGATGCAATTTAATCAAGACGTTCAGAAAGGCTATAGTTATAGGAGAAGTGCAGGCTAAGAAAGCTCAAGAGATAACTGACTGGAGAGAAATCATACGTCCAGGAGTTGATAGAAATAGGCAGGGAAATTTAGGGACAGCAGAGATTAACTGAATTACAGTTACTGTATTCACTATAGTAAACAAATTCCAAAGTAAAATTTCACTAACAATTTATACTCTGATAGAATCCTAAATACTTCTCATCAGTCCGAACATTGAATGACAATGACTCATTATGGCAGTTATGTACTTTTGTTATATTTTCTCAATTTCTTTCAAGACAGATGATTAATAAACTAACATTTCATGCAGAATTAAGGCATTATAAGGATGACAATCACCAAAGAGAATTTTGATCATCATGCAGACTAACTTGAGCTTCTGTGTTTGTGCATGGAATTCAATATGATTTCATAATTGAATTAATCTACTTGATGGCACGTGGCAGGGTCTGAACAAAGCCCTGAGAAGTCAATGGGACTTCTTCCAGTGATAGAGTGACCAGAAGATAACTTCAAAATATTGGGACTGTAGCAGGGGGAGCGCCTTTTCAATTGTTATACTCACCGCGTCCGGATCTTCGGCAGCATTTTGGCAGCAGGTAATAAATCTTGCCACCAAAGAAAGAAGTACCTGCCGCCGAAATGCTGCCAAAGACCATTCACAACTTAAGGACCAGCCCGTCGAAGACACGGATATGCCAGGTGAGTGTAACAATTGAAAAGGCACTCCCTCTGCCTCTCACCACTGCCTAAGCAGAAAATAAATAAATAAATAGATAAAAACAGGCTGCCGTGCCTGAAACAAAATATCGGGACAAATGGCATCCCAACCATGTTTCGGTCAGGATGCCAGACAAACTGCTCAATATCGGAACAATCCCAATTTTATTGGAATTTCTGGTCACCCTATCCAGTGACTTGAATAGCCTTTTGATCAGGAACTTAGTATATCAGTTATTTACTCACAGTTTGTTAAAGTCCATAACAGCTACTGGTATAAAACAAAATAATTTAATCTGAGGGGGGAAAAAATCAAAAAAACTTGTAGGGATATAGCTAAAACACTGCATGTGCAATATAATTATTGTCCACTCAAAGGTCCATACCATGTCATTAATTTTTAAGCAAAACTCCTCACTTATTTCAGTAGGGAATTCTACTAAAAACTTATGACATGATAAATTCTAAAAATTGTCAGTTCTTTCCTAAAACTCCATATTAAAACAATAACTGAAGAGGAAGCCTGAGGTTTTAGTAAAAAAGAAATTTGAAAGTGATAAACATTATTTTGAACATTTAAAGATAAAAATAATTTAACATACACTAATATTAAATACATTCCAATTTCAGTATATTAGTAAATAAAAAGTCTTCTTACCTCATAACCCCTAGAATTGTTCTGTATTCCATAAGGTGGAGTACCAGGATCTGTGCAAGTGTTATGGGCTGGATCTAAATTTTAAAATGGAAAACACAGGAGATGTTATTTCAGTTTAAATTTTCAAAGATAAATTAAATCCACACAAAATTACAGTATTTTGTTTGCCTTTCATTATGTTTACAAGTAATTCATGATTATAGTTTTGACAGCATAGATATTTCAGTACTGGGATTTTTTTTTAATACAACTGACCCCTTTGACTCTTGTGAGATACACAGCATACTGTGTCAGCCAAAAGCATTATGCATAACGCAGATGTAACTTTGAGAGAAACCTTTCCCTCCTAGTGTTCTTTTCCCAGGAACCACAGAGTTCCATATTCCAGAAACCATATTTCTGAAAACCAACAATGCTTAATCATAAAATTATTTGCCAGAAACTCTTTTTTGTGACCATGAAAGCACATGCTTTAAAAGAGGCCTAGAAACTCAGCTATGGTTGAAGAGTTAACAGTACATCTCAGAAAAGGTGTGGATGTCTAGTTCCCTTAAATCCTGTGCTGGCGGTCCACTGGTCTGGTTACACCCACTGCCAACATTCCCTAGAGATGGACATGACAGTTTAGGAAGATTATTGGGATGCCCAGTCATGCCTATTGAGTGGTCAGGATGGAAGGGGGGTAGCATAGGAGCTGATAGGATGGCTGTACGCCACCAGAAACTCCCCCTATATTGGGATGATTCTACCATGGCTGGCTATTCTGGTTTTGTCCTGGCACTGAAACAGGGGTGGCTCCAGGCCCCAGCACACCTAGTGCATGCTTGGGGCGGCATGCCGCAGGGGGCACTCTGCCGGTCGCCAGGAGGGCAGCAGGTGGCTCCACTGGACCTCTCGGCAACCGGCAGAGCGCCCCCTGCAGCATGCCGCCCTGCTTGGGGCAGTGGAATGTCAAGAGCTGCCCCTGCACTGAAATATCAAGTGGCCACATTGCAGTTCAGGATTTTGGCCTACATTTCATCTGTAACAATTTCCAATGCTCTGTAATTGTAATCTTATAATCCAGTGGTGTGATATATCATTTCTTTCTAGCCTGATTTCCAATTTTAATGCTAGTCAGTCACTTTCATCATCCTATCACTAGAATATATAATGCACTAATTTATAAAGGAAATTTTGATGGCTCATAACTCAGATAGATGGGAACCTAACACATGACATTTTAAAAAACATGTAGTACTTGAACAATCAAGGGACTTTTAACTTCATTATCAGTTAGACTGGACAGCTGCTAATGGAAAAATGAAACAGATCAGTCTTTTTTTTTGAAGTGCACCACCAACAGAAACCAACCTCTTGAAAAAAAGATACAATTAGATAGCCCATAGCTATTATAACAAAATAAGCAGTGTCAAGATGTGGTAAACATTGCCATCTTTGGAGAAATTTGTGCCTGTAGGTGATTAGTTTTGTTATAATTTTTTTCAACCATCTGATTTTATAGGTAAAAATCACCTTTAAATTACTGACACCTTTCTTCTTCCCACAATTATATTTTCAAAGACTGCAGAAGATCTAATATTAAATGTTTTATTATTATAATAGTAGAAAAGCCGTGATGCGGCTGAGGGTGTAAAATTGGGGCTTCTTGAAGTAAACCAGATCTTTTTGAGGAAAGATATTCAATGTATTTATATATCACTTACTGTAGAAAATATAAAATTTACTGGAAGTTGACTCCCAGCCATTTGCAAGGCTTATGCCTTCATTTTAAGGTTCATATGTAATTTTCCTATAACTCACATTCTTCACTTTTGAATGCAAATATGATACACTCATATTGCCCACAGCAGCGGAGTACTAGACATAGTCTGGATTAAGACATTTGAATATTTTCAGAGTACATATTTGAATTTAATGTTAAAGGCTCCTCATTAGCTGACTAGAAAAGGGTGTTTTCAATGAGCTTTCTTGCCCCCAGTCTTACCCAATGTCCACAACATAACCATTTGAAATGAGCCAATCCCTTCAGCCTCAAGGAAAACCATCACTGTGATCATTTAATTCTAAATTTGAGTATGTTTGTTTAGAAAACAGCAGAGACATTTCTTCATCCTCTCACCAGAATCACAGGAAAAAAAAACTCTATTTGCATTGGGCCAAATCCTGAAGTCAGTGGGAGATTTGATCTTACCCTCCAAGTTCATAAGTCTCACTGCAATCAATAGGAGGTTGAGAGCACTCAGAAGATTACAGGAAGTACTCAGAATCTCAAAAGATCAAGCCCATCCAGTGTTAGATACATGTGATCTTTTAATCTGTGTAGTTTGATAAACCATTTTCACAAATCCCAACCGAACATTTTGATTTGGGGCTTGATCTTGATAACAGATTATCTACAATACTCTGACTAATAAACAGCAGAGATTATGGAAATTATTACCAATACATGTTGGTTGAATTCCACTCCAAACACTATCTGCTTGACAGACTCTTCTTGAAGATCCTATCAGTATAAAAGGGGGTCGGCACTGAAAGGATACTTCAGATCTGTAAGTGAAACTTTTCCCATTAAGACGCCCCTCAGCTGGAGTACCAGGATCTCCACAAAATGCAGCTATTGAAGAAAAACAAAGCAAAAAGGGTATTTGAAGAACCGAACATACTGGCCTAATGTTTAAAAGTGGCATTCATTTCTGAAGGCACAAGCTAGTAGACTCTAGTAATTGCTAAATCTGAGTGCAAGTGTTCTACCATGTGATTATGCTCACAAATCAGGTACACAGATGTACAAATGGTAACATTTGTGCCCACAACTGTTTTCCCTCATTGCTAGTAACTGCAGGCACAAGACTGCACTCACAAAATAGGCCCCTTTATTTAGGTGCCTGAATATGGATGTAGATGACTAGTTTTAGATACCAAGTTTGAAAATATCGCCATCATCTTGTTCTCAAATTAGCCCAATTTTAGCATTTAATGGTGATCAGATACTAGACAAGAGTTCAGGTTCTGGGAATGTAGCAAAATGGACAAAATTTGGAAATGAAAAATGAGCAGGATTTAAAGATGGTTTCTCAGTTGGGGGAGTGGGAAGAGAGAGAGAAGGACAGAAAGGGACAGAGAGGGATCAAAAAATATATTAAGACTATGAGTTTAAGGATTGGGGACCTTAATGATGAACCTGGCAATAATAACAGAAAAGGGGGATGGAAAAGAAGATTTAGGATTAGACGGCTAAGGAGTTCATTTTAGCTATGTCTGTCTTCAGTTGGTGGCAGAACATTGAGTAAGGTTGACAGAAAGGGAGCTAGAGATATGAATCTGAGCAGAGGGTGAGAGATCATGGTGGAAATGCGAATCTTTGTGTAGCAAGCAGAGAGTTGGTAAAGAGGTTGTTCAGGGATGAAGGTCTTAAATAGCCACAGTGGTCAGGGACTTCTATTTTACATTTTATCTGGAAAAAAATTGCACGCATAGCAGTATACTGCTCCAGTGCTTCCATCCTCTGGCATTGATTCAGTACTGAGTCAGGGAAGAACTTCATTTGACAAATAAATAGCACCACCCAATTTCAGTTCCCAGGGTTGGTTGGTTTGTTTGTGTTTAGGAAGTTCATGTCTCATTCTGAATGAGTCTGACTCTATTTAGCTTGTGAGAAATGAGGTGACCGGAGCTTGAGGTGGTTCAGCCACACACCATTATCTTCATACTTACGCAGACATTGTGGGATATCTCCCCTCCATACACCGCGTCCTTCACATGAAAGAATAGCTGCATTGGATAACTGATAGCCCTCTGCACAATTGTAACTTATACTGGACCCCCAACGATAATCTGATCCTTCCACTTTTCCATGGAGCACTTGAGGAGGTGAGCCACATGTGATAGCTATTAAAACAAAGAGAGAATTTAGAAATTTTATAGGATTTATACTAAATGTAATATTGTAGCTAGTCATGTTTCTGTAATCAAAACTTATTGGGAACAGTTTTGCCCCAAGAGAGAATGCACATTTTGACTTTCCCATAGTACACACACATTAAATATACACACGTGCATGTTAAATTTTATCAACATTGAGAGTTACATAGTAGGGAGATTAACAGCAAAACAAACAACATACATGATCAATCAATAAAAAGTTGAAATACAATTAATTGTCTATTACTATTACAATTTTAGACCATTTTTCACCATTACTCTGTTTTGGAACAATAACTAAGGGAAAAATCTTAAGGACCTTTCTCTGATTTTACTCATACAAGATCTCTTTTTCTAAGTCATTTAAGGCTTTAGTCACTCAACCGATATTGACTTTACTGGTAATTATGTCGCTAAATCAGTATTCAACTCTTAAAATATATGGGCTATGTGAGACCGCCAATGTTTTCCAGAGGATGCTAAAACTGACAGAAAAAAAAAATCTCTATTTTTAAAAGCAGCAAAGAATCCTGTGGTACCTTATAGACTAACAGACGTTTTGGAGCATGAGCTTTCATGGGTGAATATCCACTTCGTCGGATGCATGTAGTGGAAATTTCCAGGGGCAGGTATATATATGTAAGCAAGAAGCAAGCTAGAGATAACGAGGTTAGTTCAATCAGGGAGGATGAGGCCCTGTTCTTGCAGTTGAGGTGTGAAAACCAAGGGAGGAGAAACTGAGTTTTAGTTGGCAAGGACATTCCACAGTCTTTGTTTAATCCTGACGCTGATGGTGTCAAATTTTGCAGTATGAACTGTAAGCTCAGCAGTTTCTCTTTTGAAAGTCTGGTCCTGAAGTGTTTTGCTGCAGTTTATGGCCACCTAAGATCTGCTATTGTGTGGCCAGGAGAGTTGAAGTGTTCTCCTACAGGTTTTGTATATTTGCCATCCTAATATCCTGATTTGTGTTCCATTATCCTTTTCCATAGAGACTGTCCAGTTTGGCCGATTGTATCTATAGCAGAGGGCGATTAGCTGGCAATATGAGCCGTATATTTACATGGTGAAGTTGCAGGTGAAGAACCGATTGATTGGCTCTACTGTGGTGACTGCTCATATCGGGTTATGTTCTGGTTGATTGTGTCAGACTGGCGTTAGACTCTATGTTGGGCAGATGTTTTAGGCATTCGATAAGATTGTTTGACATTGGAAATTGATCCTGAGACATTAGACGTTTACTGTATTTGGAACGTGAAAAAAATACCCTAACTTTATGAGACTGCATTTATGCCCTTACGTGTAATTATAGCTGCTGCAGATTGATTATATTCTCCATTAGTGCGCAGTTACTGGTAGAATAACTGTCTTCGAGTTCGTACAAGTTGTTCGTGGGCAAGTATGTGCCTGCCACCCAAGCCTGTGAAAGTGTGGGATCATTGTCCAGGACGGGGGTTGTAGATCCCTGATGATTGCTTGGAGAGTTTAGATGGGCTGTAGTGATGGCCAGTGGAGTCCTGTTGGTTTCTTTCTTGGGTTTGTCTTGCAGTAGGATGCTTCTGGGTACACGTCTGGCTCTGTTGATCTGTTTCCTTATTCCTCGTGCGGGTTATTGTTAGTTTGAAAGAATGCTGGATGGAGATTTGAGTAGGGCTCGGTCCTGTCTGAGGGGTCAGAGAGATGCGTTGACCTCAGTGCGGTGGTCTGTAGACAATGTGATAGTTGTGGTGTGCCCGGGGATGCAAGCTGGAGGTATGAAAGTAGGCATAGTGGTCAGTAGGTTTTCTGGTATAGGGTGGTTGTATGTGGAACCATTTACTTATTTGCACCGGTGGTGTCTGGAAGTGGACCTCCCGGTAATTGCGTCCAGGCTGAGGTTAATTGTGTGAGTGAAAGCTGTTTGAATCGTGGCGTGGAATTTCTCCAAGTCCCCTCCCAGGGGTCCAGCATGTCATGAAGATGTTCATCAATGTTAACAGTAGGTAGAGACAGGTGCATGAGTGGACGAGAGCTGGAGCGGCGAGTGTTCTGTTCTAGGTTGGGCCATGAAAAATTATTGGCATTATTGTTTCGGGCTGACTTGTGGGTGTCCCATAGCGGTTGCCCACTGATCTGGGAGATATATGATTATGTGCACTCAAATTTGAAATAGATTGTGTGTGTCTGGGTTGGATAAGAACTTGTCTAGATGCGCTCAGCAACCCAGTTGTGCTTGCTTGGCGATCATCAGCGATACTGTTTCCCCGGGCCGACGCGCTTCCATTAGGCGACCTGTCGTTGCTAGGGCATCACAGGTTTGGATTTCATGCCCTGATGAGTCTGAGCCGCATGCGCTCTTTCACACGGATGGACCTCCCAGCGCGTGCCTGTGGAAGGCTGGCGTCTCGCTGTCCCCCCGCATTGGCTCTTGGTTGCTGCTGTCCCAGGCACGCCTTGCGGCAGGTGCCACCGTGAGCCGCGGGGACCAGCAGACTCCCGCCGCCTCACTCACGGAACAACCTGCGCAGGGGAGGTCCACCTAGAGCCGCGGTACGGCGAGCTCGGCAAAGGATAACTCCACACCGCGCGGACGTATGTAGCCACCGTGTGCCTTTGTACCTGGCAGGCCCAGACTACAATCATTCCAGGTGCACTTACTGAATCTGACCATAAATAGGAAGACAGGCTTCAAACTCAGAGAATTCTGCCATGGTTGAGTTCGTTGGAAAAGGTGTGGTGGGCGCAGAGCCGGCCCTATGCTGGGCGCGCTCCAAGAACACCCTAGCGCCACTCCTGTACTGTGTTTCTTGACAGCTTGTATTACAAGCTCTGTGTTGTGTGTGTGTATGTTCTGTGTAGAGAGCCTCTCCTCTACACCTACCAATTGCCGTTGCCTAGTGCATTGGTGTTTGTCTGGCAAGTGCTTCACCAATGCATTGTGAAAGATATTAACTCAGGAAATCAAGAGTCGGTGTTCTGCATACAAGGTGAGATAAGCTTTGCGGCCAGACCATGCTGGTGGCCATAAGGTCTGTCTCTAGTAGTCCACAATCCATATAGGTGATACAGTCTATCTTCTCTCTCTATCTTTTCTAACGAGATTGAATGCGTTCTCGCCGGTAATGTCTGGGTCTGTGGAATCTTGCAGGTAGTAAGATTACAATAACCCTGGGTCCAGGGCTCTAGGGTCATGTTTGATTTTTCCAGTGTTAGTGTAGGAGTGTCCTTGAGGTAGTAGGTGCCACGATTTCTATTATGTGTATTCCTCAGTGAGATCTGAGGGAAGTGGCCTGTAGAATTTGGTATTGGCATTTGGTATTAAGTTTCTTTAAAAATATTGCTTCTTTCCACACATTATGCAAATATAAAGTGATTCAGCTAGTGCCTTCAACACCATTATAAATAAAAATGTGGTCAGCCAATCACATAAGCTAACATTTTATTAGGGCAACACTCATTTTTTCATATTCTCTGATAGTTGGTATGGGAACACGCATTTTTTTCATGTTCTCTGTGTATATATATCTTCCAACTGTATTTTCCACTGCATGCATCCTATGAAGTGGGTTTTAGACCACGGAAGCTTATGCCCAAATAAATTTGTTAGTCTCTAAGGTGCCACAAGTACTCCTCATTCTTTTTGCTGATACAGACTAACACGGCTACCACTCTAAAACCCATTTTATTATTAAGGAATTCTTGTGCTGTACTTCTACGAGGTGCAGCACAGAATTTGAAGCCCACATCCTGCCACCCAATTCTGAGCTACTTCAGGGCTGGAGATGTTCCTGACACAACTTAAACAGGCCTGGGAACCTAAGTTATGGCAGCCTTCCCAGGCTGTCCTATGGGCTGCAGTGGTGACCCAGAATCTGCACGTACTGCATGCTATGACCCCGACATACCTCTCCCACTTCCAGCCATGTCCTTGTCATGCCCCTTACACCGGTGTTTGCAATAAGGTCCTCAGAAGGCAGCCTTCCAGCTGTCTTCCACAGTGCCTGTTCTGGGAGAATCCTTTTCCTGTCAAAAACTTGGCTTTGGGGGCAGGGTTAGGATGTCACTGTTAGTATTTTCAACCTTCTGCTTTAATATTTAACACATATTGTTGTGGCTCTAATGAATTCCAAGTTAGTACTCTGACTCTCCTCACTACATCTTATGTAGGGCACAAATAACTATGTTATTAAAATCTATCTGACTGTCTCAGCAGTATATTAATAGTTTGCATCGTATCTATCTTAAAAGTGGTTGTGCAAATTGTTCCCCTTTATAATTAATAATAAAAATATTAACATTCTATTCAGTATCAGAACAGTAGTAAACCACTTAAGTTAAAAAACAAACCTTTGCAGACTGGTTTACTCTGGTTCCAAGTGCTGTCTTTCATACAACGTATAGTGGATGAACTGACAGGCTCCATCAAATACCCTGGGTTGCACTGATAGCTGACTGTCTTATTAAAGATAAAATCAGTTCCAAACTGCATACCATTTGCTATTCCACCTGGATCTCCACAGCTGATTACTAGTGAAAAAAGAGAATCTTTACTTCAACAACTATATAAATAAAACTTAAAAAAAAAAACTAAGTACACATGGACACATTTACTCATACACACAATGTCCCTTTACCAGCATACACAAGCATCAAAGTGACTTTGATCCAGCTATTTTATCTGAAAACATTAAAAGACAAACAATTTTTTTTTAAAGTACTAAATATCCTGGGCCAAATTCTTCACTCAGTAACACTTATGTAAATGTAATGTAATGCAACTTAATTTGAGTAAATAGAGTTGCTCTGCATTTACACCAGTATAACTGAGGTCAGAATCTGGACCTTGTTTCTATTGTTTAGAGAAAAAAACACATATGACTATGAGCAAGAAGGCCTGGAAGGAAGTCTTCATGGGGTTCTGTAAAAGTTTTTATTAAACAGTTAGCTCCTGGCCCTTTTCCCATTTATATCAATGGGAATTTTGAATGTCTTCAACAGGAATTGGGCCTTAAAGTTGTTGTTGTTTTATGCCACACATTATACTCTCCTCTTCGAGCTTCACAGAACTCCTGTCTCCTTATCAGCCTGACCATCAAAAAGGGATCAGATTTTCAAAACAGCTTAAGTGACTTAGGAACACAAGTCCCATTTCGGTTGTTTTGGAAACTCCTGCAGTGCTGAAATTCTGCCCGGACTTTCACATGTATAGGCACACTGAAATCAGTGGAACTGCATAGTATGGAGGTGTAGGCAGAATTTAGCTCTACTTTCCCTCCCTAGGACTTCTGTGAATCTTGGTTCTCCATAGTATGCTGCAGAACACTATTAAAGGCCCACACACTATGGAACAAATTCAGAAAAGTTCTGGACACCTAATCAGTCCCTGCAGTTCCCATTGACGGGTCAGAATATACAAGCTGCTGAATGCTTTTCACTGTAATTTACTTCATTGGGAGTGAAAAGAACTCAACACTCACAGAGTATTCTCAGCACCTTGCAAAATTGACCTCAAAGACAGTGGGAGTTACAAGTGTTCACCACACGTCAGAATTTGTACCTATTAATTTAATATTTAGTATATATTACTATGTATTGTATATTTCTATTAAGAGTATGCAACATTTATGTTAATGTGTACAATATATACAAACATAACTGGTTTTAATTGTTTTCACTCTACTGTTCACTCCATGCTGACTGTTTTGAAGGCTCTCTCGAAGAAGAAAAATGTCCATAAATCTGCTGTTTCAGTGTACTTCACAATAGTTCTCTAGAAGTAATTTTCCAGCACGTCTTTATAAATGATAGGAAAAAAAATGTTTCTTTAGATACAAACCCTGTGAAATAAAGATTTGGGCCAGTATTCATTTGACAGTTGTTCTTAAAAATTATTTCACTAGTGTTGCTTTAAGATCTATAGGAAATACAGTACTTGTGGTTTAAAGTTACTTTATGGTTTAATCAAATATAATCTGTTTTGGATAGTCAAATAACTTCATTCTGAAATTTTCCTGTGACTTGACTAATAGATAAAAATGTTAACCCAAAGCAATTTTCACTAGTGTCATACGGGATATTTCACTTCCTCTATCTGTTACTTTCTTTTGAATAATTCTGTAGCTAACTCTTCCCTCTTGTGATCCCCACAAACACTGTAAATCCCAAATCTGAACTATGTCCAGCACATGTTGTAGAAATAAAACTAGAATATAAAGGCTAATTTTTCAGTGCAATTTTTGCTCCAACTACATGTTCCCAAGTTCATAGGAAATCTTGAATAAGTAACATATGGAGATAATAAAAATGATGATTCACAATATAATACTGAAATAATCAAACATGAAATCGCCAAGCTATCTAAACAATATGCATTTTTGCTATTGTGAGGAGTAATATTTAATTTAACAGGTACTGAAACAAAAGCAGTTTTCTGTATTTAAACTACATGAAACATTTTCTAACTTCTATAACATAATAGACAGAACTATAGAAAGGTTCATAGATTAATAGAGTTTAAGTCCAGAGGTGACCTTCTGTATATCACAGGCAATTAAATTTTACCTACTTACCCTGCATTGAGACGAATACTGTGTTTCACTAAAGCGTATCGTAGATACTCAGAGTTTTCTACTGTTCTACCTTATAGAGCTACTTTTTGGAAGCAATCTTAACAAAAAATGAAAAAAAGTCCAACATTTATTAGTGAACATGGATACATGTTACCCTCTGAGAAGTGTGCTTATTCCAAACAAAGAGATAATGGTTTACCAAATTAATAACATCCTACTGTCTTTTAATCCTATTGTGACAAAAAGTCAGTTATTGACCTGTGCAGTCTGGAGCAGTGCCAGTCCATGTCCCATTGGCTGTACAATGTCGAGTAGTTAGCCCTGAAGTCTTGTAACCTTCCCAGCAAGCATAGATGACTGAGCTCGAGAACATTATCCCATCACTGTATATTACCATGCCATTGGCTGGGGTGCCAGGATTTCCACAAGATACAGCTATCAAGGAAAAAAAAAAGGAAGTCGGTGTACCCATTATAAATGACTTGTATGAAAAGTGTAAGGCAATGAATTTTAATAGCTTACAATTATTCTGAAAGCTGAGCATTTAATACAAAAGCAGATATATATATATATATATTTTTCCCTTTGAGGCTTACACCATCATTTTATTTGATTAGCTACGGATGGTAAATGCAAGTGAACAGATTCGTCTCTCTTACAGCACATGTTCAAAAAGTTATTGTACAAGAAATAAAAAGAAATTGAAAGGGAATCCAAATTACTTGAACTCTTGCCTACTGTATGTCTATCAGTATATGTTTGTGTTTGATGCCAGTTTGGCAGAAGGAGAAGGAAACATTTCTGTGGCAGGGGATATGTATCTGGGGAAATAGATTAGTGGACAGAAAACAGAAGTGGTCAAAGGTATACGATACATTCATTACATTTCTTAAATTTAGCATATATGGTGTTCATAAAATTGTTTTTGGCTGGGGAAGGAAATGATGAAGAGGGATAGCTCAAGACTGGCCTGTGATCCAGCCTTCTGATGTATAAGATACCTGGGTCAAAGACAAAACATTTCCCTGAGCAGAGGAAGCAAATTCCTCAGGATTCCTTCACAGAACAACAATTTTAAAGAACTAAGATCAGAAAAAACATTTCTGCTAGACTAACTGCTAGTCAGGGCAGAGCCCTGCTGAGTAGCTCAGTTCTCCTGCATACATACTGTCCTCAAACTCCTCCTGGAAGCTCCATGTATTATATCAGCCTCTGTAATAGGTGTGGCAGCTTCTCGGACCATATATAAAAAATGCAGCCCCTTTGTCCTGAATTGTTTACGCTCAAAAATCTTATATTAAGATTCAGCATAATGACTGCTCATTCATGCTGGCAAGTGAGTCCAATTAACTCCAACCATATATAAAAAGGATGGAAATGTCTGAAGGAAAAAGCAAAGCAAAACAAACAAAAACCACAATCAACCAACCACCCAACAACTAATGACAGCTAAGGTTAGGGAGGAAGTTTAGGGAGGTGAGATTCCCAAGTTTAGTGTCCATTCTCTTTATTAGAAATTACATTGTTTTACAACTCTGTGAGCACAACTCCGCAGACAGGGACGAGTCACGGTCAACCTGGGTTCAGCTAGTCTTAGGCAACCCACCCAAAAAACTAAAATGATGTTGAACATGATTTTTTGCTGTGTACAGTGACTACAATGTTCTGGTCAGCATCATGTTAGTTAATATGACTCTTCAATATCGTGTTGTAATTTGATATAATTTTCTAATTAAGACAAGCCCTCAAAGTTGCTGTGATCTCTGGTTAACAGGGTAGAGATTCTGCCTGTTCACAGTGCCTTAAACCTTTAAAGCTCCACCACCCTGTAGCTACTGGTCAGAAGAAGGAACTTTCTGTTCCTTCTTTTTTTCTAGAGTTTCCTGACTGTTGTTCTATGGCACAGGGTCTTCACTATTCTATCCCAAAGTAATGCTGAACTTAAATTTTAGTTTGAAGAAGCCAATCCTTGTAAAGCTTTCTTATATTCTTCTGGTCTCTTAGCTCCTTCACTTCCAAATATACAAAGCCAGAATATATTAGAATGGTAATTCTGGATCTTTTGTCATGAATATCCATAAATGTGTGCAAATACACTGGTTCACAGAGTTACCCACATTTAGATAAATAAAAGTCCTCCTCCAAACATTATTGTTGACTGACTGAATGCTTGTCAAATCCTGAGCCAAAGGGGGCATTTACATGGTGGTACTGTATTTTGTAAATATATTTTCCCTAGTTGTTTCACAACTCTGGTCAACTAAATTCTACCTTAAGGAATAAAGATGCCACACTTAATGAAGTGGTAGCTGGTGACAGAACTTGATCCAACATTGCTATATCATTCAATAAGTGTTCAATAAATATTTCTGTTAAGTATTGGGGTGGGGGGAGAGAAATGACACATATATAATCTCATCATATGATGAGGATAACACTCTTTCCATTCCACTAATATCTCTGGAAGATGTTAAACAAACTACTAAAGTTAGACACTTTTAAAATCAGTAATTCCAGACAACTTGCATACAAGACTTCTAAAAGAACTGTCTCAGTGCTCACTGGACCATTAATATGGATTTTCAATAAGTCTTGGAGCACTAGGGAAGCTAAAGCTGTGCCAATATTTAAAAAGGGTAAATGACCCAGGTATTATAGACTTGTCAGCCTGACATTAATCTATGGGAAAATAATGGAGCAAGTGATACAGGACTCAATTAATAAAGAATGAAAAGAAGCTAATATAATTAATGCAAATCAAGATGGGTTTATGGAAAATAGATCCTATCAAACTAATTTGATATCTTTTTTAGCTGAGACTACAAGTTTGGTTCATAATGGTAATAGTGTTGACATAATTGGATTTGGTACCTTCTGACATTTTTTATTTAAAAAAAAAACTAGAACAAAGTAAAATTAACATGGTGCACATTAAATGGATTTAAATTTGTTAACTAAGAGATCTCAAGATGTAACTGTAAACAGGGTCGCCCACAGGCAGGGGCAAGTGGGGCAATTTTCCCCAGGCCACGGGCCCCGCAGGGGCCCTCCCGAGAGGTTTTCAGGGCCCTTGGAGCAGGGTCCTTCACTCACTCTGGGGACCCTGGAGCTTCTGCCACTCCAGGTCTTTGGCAGCAATTTGGCAGTGGGGGGGTCCTTCTGCTCCAGGACCCGCTGCCAAAGTGCCCTGAAGACCCGCAGCAGGGGGACCTTCCACACTGGGACCCGCCGCTGAAGTGGAGAAATATATATATAAGCACCAACGTGGAGAAAAATATTTAATAATGGGGTTTTCTATTTAGGAATTTCAGACCGGAAATAAGGTGTAAATTTATAATGATGAGAATAATTAACCACTGGAATAATTTACCAAGGATCATGGTGGATTTACTGACAATTTTTAAATTAAGATAAGATTTTTTTTTAAAGTTGTGCACTAGGAATGATTTTGGGGACAGTCCATGAATTGTAGTATACAGAATATCAAACTAGATGATGACAGTGATCCCTTCTGGCCTTGAAATCTATGAGAATCTGTAGTTGAGAAGGCACTGTGTGAATAACTTTTATTTTAGTATGTATTGGAACAAAGAAACAGACAATCCAAAAAGTTACTCTAATGCTTCCATACATCCAGAATCACTGAAGCTCATCAAGGAGGTAACTTACAGCTTCCTGCACCAGCCTGGTAACTGTTCCCAAGGTGATGGTACTGCCATCTGTCCTCTTCTAGGGCTTCTTTACCAGGGAAAAAAATCTTTAATTCTCATAGGTGGTTCTAAAAGAGATTTGCTAATGGAGGATCTAGACGGGCTAAGATGATGGCGACACCCTTCCATAACCAGGTCTGCAAACTAATCTTTTGTTGCTTATAAAGCAAAATGGTAATCAATACCACTGGCTTGATTCAGATGTGATAATGCCTGGCTTTAAATTAAAGTTCTATGCCACTGATTGCAATAAAGAGCTAAGTTTGTTGGGTTTTTTTGTTTGTTTATTCCCTCTCCCCTAACCATACTATACATTAACCAATGGAAGAAAGATCTTTTATTAAACTATCCTGACAATAAGAAATTATCTCTAAAATGGAGTTTTGACTGCATACTGCAGATGTATTGCTAAGATTTAGGGCATGGGCAGGAACTATATATTCTAGTTCTCAATCAACATTCTCAGTCTTTTGTTATAAATAGTCAATTTTTGCTTGTGTTAAAAATACATAGAGGCCTCAGGCTGTGGCATTTTATTTGTAATCTTTTGATACTGATGAGAATTTTTTATTTAATATATAATATTAAAAAGGAGGGAGAAGAAAAATAGAGGGGAAAAGGAGGAAATTACATTTCAGATGGAATTAGAGAAGGAAAAGATAATACTTTTTAGAAGGATATTTTATCCTTCCAAAAGCAGTTCAGGCGCCCTACCCACCACCCATAAGGCCATATCCACACAGTCTCCATGTTGTTTCTTACCATCGTGTTTCTTACCTCATAACCAAATGGGTTAAGTTATCAATAGCATGTTGTTCTTTGACAGTCTAGGAAGACTTTAGGAAGATTTTATTTTGCGTATTCAGTATAAGTGTTACACATTTTATAATTCAAAATGTCCATCCTACAAACTGACTATCCAACAGCTTTTTGATATTTCAGTCTGTATACACATAAATTTGAAAGAAGCTGCCTTCAATTTAGCAAACACCATCTGGGGGATTTTTGCCATTAGAATTAGAATAATTCTATAGCCAGCCAAATTAATTCAGGTAGTGAATACAATACAGAGGAAGAATTCCAAAGAGTATTCCACACTTCTTAAATTTGAGATTAGTCAGTCCTTTACAAAACTGAGGAATTCCAGTCTAACCGCTAAAAAAAGCCCAACAAATTACAGATAATGTTCAGGCACTGGCCAAAGTCCAAGACAGAGCTCTGTTAAAAAAGCTTACTCTCACCAACTAAAAGTCTAAATGTTTTAATACAATTTATACAAGCATGGCAAAACAATAATTTGAGATTAATTAATTGATTGTAGAATAATCCTAACATTATACATGCAACACTCATTTTACTTCCTACTTTTCCTCATATTAAGTTCACTTCAGATAGATCTTTTCTGAAAATAATGATCAGGTCTGTCCTATAAATACAGATTACAGGATTTTGTTAAACTAGAACATAATTGGATAATTAGAATAACTCAGTGTATTATCAATGTTTAGGATAATTTATAAATATCTTTTCTTGAATGAAGTCTTTTTATTCATTTTTCACCTATAAAATAGCTATAATTTTTGAAGCATAGAAAACAATTAAAACTAGAGATTTCCCAAGTGGGTATGGTTAACAGTAGAGGACCTTAAGTAATCTACAATAGTGATAATGTGTAGTTTTGTTAATTTTGGAAATTATACTAGCAAGATCAAATTTTAGAGGTGCATTATCATTTTCAAGTCAGACAACTCTTCATACAGCAGATACCTTCAAACGCTAAAACATTAGTCACATTTTCTTTTTACTAGCATTGTGCTTGCACATCGAAAATAGCCTTTGATTGGTTTAACTTTGGTAGTAAGGGAAGGGCCTGTACTACTGATGTCAAGAGATCACCAACCTGTGTTAGCTAAGCATAACAAAGTTCTAGTCAAATCCTTCAGCAGGAGCACTGAATGTGCTGTGGAAAAAGAGAAGACTATAGGCTAATTAGTATAACATCTATCCTGGGCAAAATTATGGAATGGTTGTGTAAGGAATTAAATGATAGTAGCATAATTAATGCTAATCAACATGGTTTTATGGTAAATAGATCTTGTCAGATGAACTTGATATCATTTTTTATAAGATCACAAGTTTGGTAGATATGCTAGATTTTTACAAGGCACTTGACTAGCCCCATTTTAAAAACAAAAATGGGTTCTTTCTGAGAGTAGTGTGGCAGCTTTGATGAGATTTAGATGTGCCACATTAGAGAACTAGATTCTAGTCCCAACTTGTGTAATCCTACAATGAAATATGAGACCTTGCTTAATAATAAGAGTTGTGAAGGTTCAGAATTATTAACAGTCATTAGAAGTGAATCTAAAACAAATAGTCTCCTGATTGCTAGCACAGTTCACATTCTCCTGTCTAAAGAATGTTTTGATGAGGAAGAAACGGTAGGATGATGATCAGGTTTTTTTTTGGTTTGCTGTCATTTGGGAAGTTGTAGCCCTCTGAGAAATGATGCGCAGAACACAAGGGTAGTGCATATCAGAGAATCAGAGAATATTAGGGTTGAAAGAGACCTCAGGAGGTCATCTAGTCCAACCCCCTGCTCAAAGCAGGACCAGCACCAACTAAATCATCTCAGTACTGCAACAGCTTCTAAACTAAGTGCACCATAACTAATGAACAGCATTTCTCCAAGATTTGTCTATAGATTTATCTAAAACAGAAATTGTAAGACTACTTGTAATAATCTCTTGCGTTATTGTAGTCTTGTTGGTCCCAGGATATTAGAGACCTTACCCACGTTGTCTCTCAAGTACTGGTAATAATGCCATCTAGTGAATTTCCAATAAGAAGTACGTTGGTGGGTGAAAGCACTATTCCACAGCTGGATGGGTACCACTGGACGAAAGGTATATAAGAACTGTTAAATGTGGCACATAATAGATGATTTTATACACATTTTAAGGCAGCTATCATTTCATCTTGTGCTTTTCTGATAACGATCAACTGTCATGGGTTATCTTTTGTGAGAGTCTAGACTACATTCCCATTATCCACTCATCTTCCACATTCTTACTGCCTACTGCCTTCTGGTGATATCACTACCTCTGTCCTATGCACAATATATATCTTTCACATATGAGCTGGTTGCTATGGTTCCAGGAAATCTGCTGTGTTTGGGTCTGTAGGAGATATATATGAAAATAATTTTGCAGCATATAAGTAAATATTGCCACTTCAAACAAAGGACCAACATTTACTGCAGTCACATCAGCTAGCTGATGATCCGTTGTAAATTGTGTATGGATTGAAGAATTTTAATATGCATTTTTAACTTTTCTGTCAAAGTAATTTTGAACCTTTGTTCCCCTTAAACACTTATATGATATCAAAGATGGCATCTAAGTCACACCCTTAATCAAGGGAGTTCCCAGAAGAATGGAGCTTGATGGTGGAGCTGCCGTCTCACTGATTTCTGCATCTACCTCTCACCAGACTTATCACAAGTTTCTGTGGAAGAAACAGCCATAATTTTGAAGACTTATACCAGAGAAAAATTAGTTCCAAAAGGAATAAATCCAGGTGAAATATCAACTCAATTGTCAAACAGTCATTTTAACCTTATATGTAATTGAGGCAAAGTATCCACCCATATTTGTAAAATTTTGTATTGAGAAGCTAAAGGTGAATTGGAGAGAGATCAAGGTGCTTAGTTTTTTCAAGGAATACTAGAAATACACTCCATAGTTTTTGAAACCATGTGCAACATGTGCAGTTCATTTTTAAGTTGGACAGCCAGCCAAACTATTGCATGCCCAGTGTTGTGCTTTACGCTCTGAAACCTCTTGTAGAAGCTGATTTTGACCGTTTCATGAACATTGGACTATTGTCACCAGTTTCACTTCCTCATCATAATGGTGATTAAGAAGGATGGCTGTGTTTGAATTTTTGGTGATTTCCAAGTGACATTGAATCCAGCTTTATGTGCAGACAAGTATACACTACCTTGCACTGAAAATTTGTTTGCTATTCTTAGTGCAGAACGGTCTTTCAGTAAATTGGACTTGTTTAATGCATACCTTTAAAAGGAGATTGAACCAGTATCTTACAAATATCTCACAAGCAACACAGAAAAAGGTTTCTTTTGTTACAGCAGGTTGCCTTTTGGTATTACCTCAGCACCTGCCCTGTTCCAGAAAAACATGGACTATATTCTGAAGGGACCATAAACTGAGAGTATTTTGAGAGAAATTTCATTTTATTCAAATCTTCAGTTGAATACCTTGGACATGTAATTGGAGCCCTGAACTTAATTAAGTAAATGGCTCCACCAGAGAATGTCACAGTTACATTCCTTATTTTCAGAATTCAAAAGTTTCATACTTATCTGTATGGCAGACATTTTTCCTTGCTGACAGATAATCACTCATAAATTTCATGTGTTCATACCAAAACATGGAATACCATCATTTGCAGGCATTGCTACTTTCAGCTCACTCCTATGCCATTCAATTCCATAGAGAGACTCAGCACAGAAATGCTCATATGTTGTCACACCTTCCGTGTCCAAGCTCCCATCAACCCAAAGAAATTTTGGATGAAGAGTTCTATCTCAATTTGAATGATAGAATACTGACAACTAGCACAAACATCAAAAAAGGATGATGTGCTAATGATTGTGGGCTTTCTCTCATGAAGAAAATGGTATTACGAGGTACAGTGTTGATCATAAGAATCCCCAGTTTACACAGTTTGTCTCATGTCAGCATATATTATCTGTGAATCACAGCTGGATCTTATGGGGAATGAAAGTAATCATTCCGAAATCACTACAATCTCAGGTTTTGGAAGATCTTCATAAAAGTCATATTGGCACTGTACAGATGAAGATCATAGCCCTGCATCATGTCTGGTGGCTGGGGAGCAACAGAGATATTGAGTGGAAGGTGAAGTACAGTACTACATGTCGTTAAATTTAGCACAATCCTGGCCCAGCTCATCTACACCTTTAGTCATGGCCTCAGAGTCCTTGAAAATGTATTCACGTGGACTTTGATGGACCAGTAGAAAGTTATATGGGTTTTTTTTTCATAGTCAATGCCCATTTGAAATGGCCAGAAGCTTTCATAATGACTTCTACGACAGCTACCAAGACCACTGGACATCTTCATACCTTATTTAGCTAGTTTGGCTTACTATAGTTGATGAATGGCAATTGACCTCAATTCTGTTCTGAAGAATTTTAGAGATTCCTGGCTTCAAATGAGATTCAGAATATAGATTCTGCTCCTTACCATCCTACTACAAAAGGATTAGCTGAACAGTCTGTACAGACACTTAAACATGCCTTAAGAGATAAGTCTATTTTGAACCATAAAAAGAAATTGGACATTTTTTTTTCCTCTTTGTGCTACAGGAACACACCAGATGTTACTATCCAGAAGCCACCTGCAACTCTTCTCTTGAACCAATCTTTGCATACCTGCTGGGATCTGCTATGTCCTGATGCTGCTGCACATGTAGCCAATTCAGAATCTATGCAAATTGATTGACAACATCAGATTCATCATTTTTTTTTTCAAGTAGCAGACTTAGTGTGGACTTGCAGCTACGGTTGTGGAATGAAACAGGACACGGAGAACTTGTAAAATGCTTGGGAGCTTCTTTGTGCAGGGTAAAACTATCCAATAGTATTTTACAGAAATGGCATTTAGATCAGTTGCAGTCTCAACAAGTCCTGGAGATTGGAGATGTTCCAATAAAATATTCTACTCCTCCAATTTAGCCTCCTTCCATTACCACTCCTAATTTTGATTACTCTGTAGAAGAAACTTTGGCACCAGATCCAGTTTATTTGATATCATATCCAGTTGATTCCATTCCACTGACTGTTGCTGTTTTTCAGGACACCGTCACACCATCATCACCACAGAGTGTGAAAATCAGTTGTGTGCCTGAACTTATAAATTGTTCAGTTAGCTAGTTGCTAGGACAGGGAAGAATAATCCCTTGCAATTTAAGTCGGTGGAAGTCCACCTGTAACTTTTAGTTAAGTAATATAGTGCTTTATATTAGCCATATAAATGATAATGTATATATGTTTGGAAAAAAATTTTTAAGGAGGGTGGAAGAATGGGATGTCCTGTCCCTTTAAATGTTTGAGCACTCCGTCCTCCCCAGTGCAAAGCCTCATTTTCATGTTAGTCTGTTGCCAGTAGAATAAAGTCTCCACAGCAGACAGCTGTGTTTCTATCAGCTCCCTCAGTGTCTGTGTATCTCCCTCTCTGCTGGATCCATATAAAACAATTTTCATTATAAAGATGAGAAATGGTTATTTCAAACATTGTTTTCCATGAGAATGTATAATTCATGAATACTGTAAATACTTAGGCTGTGGTTCTGCAAACATATTCTTAGTGATTCATTTAGTAGTCATTGAATTATTTTCTTTTTCTTCCACAGTTCTCTATATACCAATCCTTAAGAAAGTGAATGTTATATTCTTCATGGCTTTATAGAAATAGAATTTTCCAACTTCTTAGGAAAACTACTAGCAATTGATAAAAACAGCTAGCTCGATCAAATTAGACTACAGAGAGACATTTAATTAGAAATATGCATCTTCATATTAATAGAATTCATTTATACTTTTAGGAACAACATTCACACCATTTCATCACTTGTAAAAAGTAACATGTTAAAAGATGCTTGCTTGTCTGGCAAGGAAACAGAGCAGCCAGGTAAAAAGTTGAGCCAGCAATCCAATCAGGTAAACAACTGGGTCAGCAAATCCAGTCATCTAAACAACTGAGTTAGCAAACTAATTTTAGTGCTAGGCAGAAGAAGTGTTTCTGCAATATATAATGAATAACTTTGTAACAGTGTACTTGCGATGAGCACTTTAAGATGAGCACACATGAGGGGATGAGGTAGATGAGGTTTTCTTCAGGGTACTAACAGAAGTTACTAGATCACAGGCCCTGGTTCTCATGGGGGACTTCAACCATCCAATATTTGCTGGGAGAGCAATACAGCAGTGCACAGACAATCCAGGAAGTTTTTGGAAAGTGTAGGGGACAATTTCCTGGTGCAAGTGCTGGAGGAACCAACTAGGGGCAGAGTTTTTCTTGAACTGCTGCTCACAAATAGGAAAGAATTAGTAGGAGAAGCAAAAGTGGCTCTCCTGGACTCCTTTCCCCCTCATGTTATTCTCCCAGGGGATCCTGTCCATTAGTTCCCAAAGAGTCAAAGTCTGCTTTTCTGAAGTCCAGGATCTGTATTCTGCTGCTCTCCTTTCTTCCTTGTGTCAGGATCCTGATCTTGACCACCTCATGGTCACTGCCTCCCAGGTTCCCATCCACTTTTGCTTCTCCTAGTAATTCTTTCCTGTTTGTGAGCAGCAGGTCAAGAAGAGCTCTGCCCCTAATTGGTTACTCCAGCACTTGCACCAGGAAATTGTTCCCTGCACTTTCCAAAATCTTCCTGGATTGTCTGCGCACTTTGTCAAGGCCTGGCTTGACAAAGCCCTGGTTGGGATGATTTAGTTGGGGATTGGTCCTGCCTTGAGCAGGGGTTGAACTGGATGACCTCCTGAGGTCCCTTCCAATCCCTACTAACTTTCCTCTCTACTTACATAATCTTGAAGCTGTACATAAGCATTTTTCAGCTACTGGAGCGTATAAATATCAAGCAGTCCACGAATGCATTTTAGGATGACTGTATTATTATGAAAAATCACATCTTTGAAACTCATATTTTCACAAGATTGTGTTGATTAAATCTGTGTCTTTTTGGTACCTAAGTGTTGTGTTATTGGAGTCTACTAGATTTTAGAACTCCCTATGAACCTTTATTTCGCATACAAGATTTCTGAGTTTTTCTCGTATTTTTTATTTGTCTTTCTTGTGTTCTTACAGATCTTAGTAATGTATTTAATACACATTTTCCTCCATCCATGTGTGTGTAGGTTGAAACTTATCACCATTGCATCCGAACACCTCCCAGGAGATAATATCCAAAATTACAAGAGAATTCAATGATGTGATTTTCCACTCTATTTCTGTGAGGCAGCCAGCCTCATGTTTTTGTTTGTTTTAATCTTCCTCAAGTCTTCTTTCTTTCCTACTTCCTCCTCTTATAGGTCTCTCTTCATTCTCTTGTTAAATGTACAGAGTTCTACACCGATATGTAAAGAAAATCAAGTGGGATCAAGTACCCAGAGGCATATCCTGTTCTGTGCTCCTCAGACAACTAGGACCCTAACAGCCGCAGAACTAGTGCAATTCTATTGCACAGAGGAGATGAGAGAGGTCTTAGGGAACCCACACAGGTACTCCTCCTCCTCTATGGACCCATTTCCACAGGGCTTTACCAGGCTCTTCCAGAAGGGAATTTGGGGTTGCATTGTTGGTGGATCTGTGACTTGTACATGCGCTAGACATTAACCTGATGGAACAGGGAGGTAAAACCACCATAGGGGTTCATGCATCTCTGAACCTGCAGTTGCTCCATTTCAGCTCCATGGCCTGGAGAAGGATTAGTTTGGCTGTGTGCTGTGATATGGCATTTGGCCGACAACATATACACACATAGTTTACAAAATTTGGAACAAGGCACGCATTCTACCACAATATGCCACTTGATCTGCTCTTTGCTCTCGGCAGCTGTTCCTTAGTTATTGCATCTGTTTAGGCTATTTCCAAGGCAGACAATGTTCCTGGATTTCAGTAATTTTTACTAGTTCTCCCATCATAGTTTTCACCTTCTGTGTTTGGCTCCTAGTCTGGTACTTGTCAGCTGCCACAAGCAACATGTGGAAAGCTGCTTACTCCTGTGATTTTTATATGGTGTTTTTGACATTAATTAAAAAAACCAAACATTTTGTATTCACTGTATCCCAGGATGAACTTTTTAAGTAGCAATTTGTATACTTTTTAATTACTTTTGATTCTGAATAGAACTTGTAAATCTAATCAACTAATCTAAATTAAAATGGTTATGTTACAAAACATGATTAGTATGGAGCTCACAGGGCATCCACTCTAGAAATATTGGATCAGATTCTGTGTTAAAAAGTAGCCTTTTTACATCTCTCTGACGGCAGCTTAAACTGATTGCATAGGACACCTCTTTTGCAGAGGTTTCTTGACCAACATAAAGCAGGTGCAATTTCTGCAGGCTTCACTATTGCCACTCCCTCTCCTTTCCCATACCTATTGTAGGAAAGGGAAAAAATGCAGAATTTGGCTCATTGTATCTTCATCAAACTTTCAAACAAGCCTTACAGCTGGCACTTACATTCAGTTGTATTAATTCATTAACTGACATTAGCAACTGGATGTCTCAAAACTGCACACCCTTACATGAATAAAAATGTGGTTCTTCTTGGTCATGAAACAATTTATTGTTTTAAAATTTTTATGACTAGTCATTTACTCTAGTTGTTAAGCTGAAGGCATCAATGAACCACCTATCTTTCCAGTCGCACTTGAATCATATGGAGAAAGATAATTTGTACTAGAGAAACATTTCCAAGTTAGCAATATATTATCCCTATTTTGTATTGCTGTTTCTCTGTTTTCATTAATGTTGATAAAACTATATTTTTGCATTTTCTTTGAAAATCTGCTGGAGAAATATCTTCACATGGAAATTTATAATGATGCCTACTGAAACCACTATTTGGTATCAGGACCGGCGCTAGGGTTTCTCGAGCCCTAGTCACTCGGTCATTTCACCGCCCCCCGCGCTGATCCCACGGCTCCGGTGGAGCAGCCGCAGTCATGCCTGCGGGTGGTCCACCGGAGCCGCGCGAGCAGCCGACCGTCATGGCATGACTGCGGCAGCTCCACCGGAGCTGAGGACCAACGGACCCTCCGCAGGCATGCCTGCGGCAAGTCAACCAGAGCCGCCTGCTGCCCCCCGCTCCGCAAAATGCCACCCCTCAAATAATCCTGGTGAACTTGGCTATTGCCTAGGCTGCCTAAACGGTAGCGCCGGCCCTGTTTGGTATCAGTCTTTATTCTCCATCCGATAAAAGGGTTACTGACCTACAGTAATTGTGGTTCTTCAAGATGTTGTAGTCAGTGTGCTAGGTTCACACGTGCCTCTTGCATACAAGAGGAGAGTCTTTTGAGCTGCACTTTGTCAGGGCCATGCATATGCCCTGCGCCTTGTTGTGATCCTGTAAAAGGGCATAAAGTGCAGAGCAGCCACAACTGTTTCAGTTCAATCGCAATTCAAAGCCTGTTTCAGCCAAGGACTCCGAAAGACGGGATGGAGGGCATGTCATGGGATCCAAACTAACAACTTCTCAAAGAACCAGTTACTATACGATGAGTAACAATTGCATTTCTCACGGTGTTGAGTGTGTATTCATTAAGAAGAAGACAGGCAGGCTGACTGACTAGTTTAGATGAAATTCTGAGACTACCTTAGAAATGAACTTTGGGTGAGGTTACAGCACCACCTTCTCCCTATGAGAAGTTGTATAGGAGAGTTTGGCAATAACAGTTTGGAAGTCTACTCATTCTCATGGCTGAATTGATAGCCACTAGGAAGAGTGCCCATAATGAGGTGGTGTAAAGACCATTCTCCGAGAGGCTTAAATTAAGGTTCCATGATCTTCAGAAGGATTATTTTGAGGTCCTTGACCATACTGGGATCTCTGACCAGTGCATGTGTATAGAGCCCTTTGAGAAGCTTCGATACCATGGGATGAGAAAACACTAAGCACAACTATTCGGGCAGTTTGCAAGGTGAAATTGATGTGAAGTGGACCTTAATAGAGCTGAATGAAAGGTTAGCCTGTTTTAACTGAAATCTTTGGTATTGAGACCTGGACCAATTCTAAATCAAGTTAGGCTGCCCACATTGGGAATCTCTACTAATTAGGACAAGAAATTATTTTGTTAGATGGTTTCCTGTGCAGTCTCAGGCTCTCTTAGACTTGTAGGGAGCAATATTTATCTGTGTTACTAATCCAGTCGGCAGGTGCAGTGACTTTGGGTTGGAGTGTCTGGCCTTGGTGTTGAGAGATCCAGGTATGGCTAGTCTCGGAGCAGGACAGGAGGCTAAGCTTCACTCTATAGTAGGTCTGTGAGCCAAATCTGTTTCAGCCAGTATGGAACTATGAGAACAATCATGGCTTTGTCTCTTTTAATCTTGAAGATTGACCTGGGAACCAGGAGAATTGGAGGAAAGGTGGAAAGCAAACCTCTATTCCACTGTTCTCTTGGTTTCTGTGTCTCTGTCCTCTTCTGGTTCTCTGTCTACCCAATTGCTCATTTGACATGTCCTTTGGAGGATACTTATCATCTCACTTCCAGTTTTCTGTGGGGGTTCTACATGGCTCTTTTGCCCCATTCTCACCTCCCTCTACATTTTGATCTGGCTAATGTCATCTGCAAAGATATATTCAACTCCCATCTCTGTGCTTACCGCTCATAGATCTACCTCTCCACTCCAGGCTCATGTCCTTCTGTCCAAACTAAAATCTCAGGCTGTGTTTCTGATAACTCCTTGTAGATATCTAGCCATCAATCAATGTGGCTAAAACAGAGCCATTAATCTTCCCCCCATGCTGTCCCTCACATCTCCTTTCTCAGTCTGAACACCACCACCATCCTGCCAACTCTACTCTGTATTCTGGACATCATCTCATTTCTCTCTAGGTCTTCATGTACAGACTAGGTCTAAATCTTGCAGATGCTTTTTGCATAACATCTCTAAGATTTGGCCTTTGCTATCGATCCACACAGCTAAAACTCTAATCCAGACTCTCAGCATCACATACTGATTGCTGAAACATCCTTTTCTCTGGTCTTAATTTCTGGCATCTGGTGCCACCAATATCCATTCAGAATGCTGCTGCAAAGATCGTTCTTCAGGGCCATTGCTTTGACCACCTCCACCTTTCTCTGAATACCTCTCCTGGATCCCCCTTCTCTATTGCATCAAACATAAGCTGCTTGCCTTCACATTCAAAATCCTTCATGACATCTTCCAACACTCTCTCTCATCTCAAATTCACTATTGAGATGTTGACTCCTGCCTCTGATTGGCCCTTGATGCCATCCTCTGCCTCTCACTTGTATATTTTTAAACAAGTACCTTTGTGCTTTCTCCTGCACTTCCCCCCTCATTCTTGAGATGAGCTCTATGTAAACATCTGATGAGATACCTCATTAGTTTTCTTCAAAACCCTCCTTGTTCTGATACCTGTAACAACTTTACAGTGGTTAGGCTGATGGTGTGTAGAAATCACTGCCTGTCACACTGGCCAATATTGTCTCATTGGTTCCTTGTGCTCCCCAGTTGGTCCATCTGTATCTATGTTATCTCTTCTCTTGTACTTAGATTGTAAGCTCTTTGGGGCAGAGATCATCAATTTGTTCTGTTTTTGTACAGTGCCTAGCACAATGGGGTCCTAGTTCTTGTCCTGGGCACTATGATAATACAAATAATAAAGAATAAAAATACTAAAAATAACTGCAGGAGCAAGACATTCAACAATGATCCGCACTCAGGCCTGTTCTGGAGAAATATTGTAATATTTGGTATTGCTCTCAGTGCAAAGAAGTGTATTATAGCGATCCCTCAAAGACTGAATATCATTCCTGCGATGGATCTATGCAAGGACCATTCATGACTGGTCACAGATTCACTGCTCAGTAAATCCTCTAGACTGTTGCTAACTCCCAGCAGTGGAATGGCCATCAGGACAGAAGGGCAAGAAGTGAGTACCATAGGCTGGGGGAAGTTGTACCTCCCCAAACAGCCAGACATGGCCCTGCTCATTCTCCACCCCCAGGTCCCCCCTTGTGTCTGACACTGCATGCAGCTCCACTCCCCCTGTGGGGTGGCCCCAGCTCGGGCAGGGGCTATGCCACCTGCCCTCCTGGCGCTCCAGGGCTGGGGAGGCTGCAGCCACATGCTGCCGTCCCTCCCGGCACTCTGGGGCTGGAGGGGCTAGCCTGGGGCAGGGACTGGTGGCCGTGGCAGGGGCGGGGTGTATTGTGCTCTGGTGTGGGAGTGCGGAAGGGGTGGGGTCTGAGGCAGAAAGAGCGGGGCTGGAGGCTAGCCTCCCATAGCCAATGGTTCACCCACTGCCTGTGACAAGAAGCAAGTGTCTCCTGGTTTGTTTATGTAATACATGGCTGTTTTGCGGTGTGTGAGGTTTTGAACTACTGAGTTTTGGGGGACAGTGTAGTGGGTACCAGGATTTTAATGAAATAATTAAAATACAGACCCAGTTAATCAAATAGGCTAAGTAGTCTGCTAAAAGTAGAAGCTGACCCTTGTCTTTTTTTTAAAGAAGTATAACTCTTATAATATTTCTTTATAGCTTTCCACTATTCTGTTCCACGTTACAACTTACCTTCAATTCTATTTACTTATCTTATTCCCCTTCCTAGACTAAATACAGTCTCTATATATTTCTGACACAGATTCAGAAATGATTCTTAAGTCAGGCACTTAGCAACTTTGGAATAACACTACTTTAACCCAAATTAATCTTGTACTCATTAAACTTGGGAAGGGATAGTGTCTAACTAGGAAAACTAACACACTCTCTCTAATGGAATTTTGGATAATTCTAACATAGAATTGTGTAATCTGAATTCTATAAAAAAGATATCTCACATCATTTTCTTCTTAGAGTCTCTAACTCACGTGATTGGTTTTAACTGAGAACTAGTCAGATAGTTTAATGTCAGAAGGGGCAACTGGATCATCTAGTTGGATCTCTTGTATATTACAGGCCACCAGCACCATGCAGCACCCACACACTAACCCCAACAAAGGAAATTAGTCCCAAGTGAATGAGGTCTGCAGGAGACTAGACTATTATTTGCCACAGACAGGGAATACAAAGCACCAGGTGCACTAGTTTCGATGTTGCAAATAACTTGAGTTCATTTTTCATGTGTAGAGGTGGACTATCTCTTTTTTCTCTTAGCTGTAGGCTTCAGGTTTAGCTTCTTTGGAGGGCAGGTCCAGGGAAGACAGCAGATAGATACAACTTCAGGTGTCATTGTGGCGAGAGAGTCCACCCTTTGCTTCTGTATGAGTAGAGTCTTTCATAGGGTTCAGTGCCCCCTTCTTTTGGCCTCAAGGACCATCCTTATCCAACAGGACTCTAGCATGTTGGCTATGTGGAGCAATAATTTGTTGTCTCAGGTCACTGTAGAAGATTCCTATCTGAGGCGGACATTTTCTTCCAAATCGGTGACCACAGGTATATATCCTCTTCATAAGTAATACATGTGAGAGGCCATGCAAGAATGAGTTGGCAATAGATTTCCGTCTAATGGAATAAGGACTATTCTCACTTTGCTAAGTATACTTAATGTTTTGTCACCAATTACCATTTCACACATTTCCACTCATTCCTTGTGACAGTTAGTAAGTATGCCAAGACCAGAAATGAGCATGATCTACTCCAGTGCCCCCTCACCTCAAATCAAAGCTGCTTTAGCATTCCTCATTAATTAGCATTTGACCAAATAAAAGTTATCCAGGCCCAAACTCAAATCTGGCCCTTGTTTCCTACAGCAGGTAGGAATACTACATATAACAGTCTGATGGCTGCAAGCTCCACGATACTCATATATAATTTCATGTAATCTAGTGATCAAGTTCCTTTAATTTTTAGGTTCTTGCAAATGAGCTCCCCAACCTGTCTGTGATTAGTGTCTATGTCGGGGAGGGAACTGAAAAGTGTACCCTTTCTCATGGGCCCCAAGACCTGTTCAAGACTCCAAGCCAGTTCTGTAGACCTTCCACGTTATCAAATGTCCTATTGAATAATATCCTATGATCAGAGCAGACTTGAAGGAGTCACAAGTGAAGTCTGGCAAGCAGTTTGCATGTCATGCTTGTAAACTGACTTGTTACATAACAGTACAAGACACATCTGGAGAAGGAGTGCATGTAGCAACTGGAACCTGTCTTCAGGCAGGCATGCTTTTTTCTGTTATGGAGCTGATCAAGGCATCCAGGAACTCTTTGTCGTCTATAAGGGATGAGTGATGATTTTTCATAGTTCATTACGAAGTGACTAGAGAGAGAGTACATTCCAGGCTTGCTGTTTTCTCACTCTATATTTTGCCTGTGATCAGCCAGACATCTAAGCAGGGATACATTGAGTGCCCGGTCTTCTCAGGAGGGATACTAACACCACTAGGCATTTTGTGAAGACTCTTGGTGGATAGTTCAAATGGAAATACCTTGTATTGGTAATGATTTGATTTTACCATGAATCTCAAATATTTCCTGTGGGCTGGGTAGATGGCTATATGAAAGCATGAATCTTGCAAGTAGAGAGTTATGAACATGGAGAGCTGTAATGATGGAGAAAAGCATTACCATCCTGAATCTGAGGTTGGCATAGGTGTTTGTTCAGTCTCTTCAGTCTAGAATAGCACAAATAACTCCTTTTTAATTCAGGTTAAGGAAATATGAGTAGAAGCCTCTTCTGTTGCTTCTCGATGGAGAAATGAGCCCATTTTTTTGTAATAGGCTCTCATGAAAAGATCCCTGAAGAGGAATGGGATGGGAAGGGTGTGGAAATGAAGGTGATAGCTGTGTTCTACATCCATTTGTCCAAGGCGATATCAAACTAAACCTGATGGAATGGGGCAAAGTGACTCCCAAAGATGGCTATTGGCTCCTGATGAATTCTGATGTGTCTCTTGACATTACTGTCAAATCTACTACCTGGTAGATGGGGTGGTATGGACAATGGAGGAGGTGGATGATGGTTTCCTTTGAGTACTGCAATCATTTTTAGGGAGATACTCTACAGCTGTCTACCCTGAGAACAAAAAAGACCTTGCTGCCTCTTTTTGGGCTGATATTTGTAGGGCAGCTTTCAGTAGATAGTTGGTGTATAAATCCCTAGTGAATTAAGCTCTCCAGAGGCTTGGCAGTTTGGTAGGATTTTGGTGTTTAAACAAAAGTGTAATGGCATGCCAGCTGATTTTTATCAAATTTCTCAAGAGTAATTTAAAGGTACATTATTGGTGTAAGATTTTTCTTTTAAAGGAAAAATCATCATTTAGCAATAAGGCATTCAATGTTGTGATAAATTTTGGCAACTGCCACTACTTACCATCACAAACAGGCTGTAAACCAGACCAAGAACCATTAAGCAAGCATGTGCGTTCTGCAGATCCTCTCAGCTGATAACCCATTTCACAGGAGAAACGTAGTAGACTTTTTATTTTGAATTCATCCCCGAGTCTTGACCCATGAGGTGGTACACCTGGATCATCACAATATCCAGGACTACTTCCTGTAAAACATAATGCAGTAGAATTACTGTCAGACAAGTTATATTTCACTATATGTATAGTAAGAGTTACACTACTAGCTGAATTGTTTCTGTTTTAAATAATCAGTTTGCTTCCGGGAGATTGAAAGTAAAAAAGTAACTTCTGTGTCTATATCTGAATCTGATAAGTCTTAATTCAAGCTTACAAAGTGATAAAAATGATACAAGACAAATATTGCTATTGAAAACATTCTATCTTGTGTGATCAATTATTTCTTTAGCATGTATAACTTTTTATATTTCCTCAGTTTTATCGTTCTACATGTCTGCTGTTATTAATTTATAACAATCCTGCTTTAATTAAAATGATGAGTGTAAATCCCATATACTGCTTATTAATGCAGAGGGCTTCTAGTACAACTCAGAATATATAGACAGTGTGTGTATTTTTTATTTTGTTTTTAAATTAAGCAACTATAGATACATTTTCTCCTTCTTCTCCAAATATGGAATTCTCCCATCAAAAACTTCAGCTGGCTCAAGTATTAAGATAGAAAACACAATTCAACCTCAGTAACAATTTTTTAATTAGACTAGATTTTTTTAAAAATCAGACGATGATTATAATGGTCCCTTCTGACCTTAAAATCTATGAATCCATAAAAATATTATGATTTTGAGGTCCAGTATTGCAAGGCCCTGAAGGTATAGAAACTGAAACTTTCTATCAATGTAATCAGAATGTCATCTTCTCACCACAGGTCTGGCCTTTTTACAACAAGTAAAATGGCCCAAACAGCATAACAGGGCTATAAAAGACCCAGTTCTGACTGGGAAAAAATCGCACAGCACAGACACTGGAAGAGCATAGGGTATGTAACCGTATGTGGTTTACCATTTAGTATCCTTGCTGGTATGGTTTTGTGTCAGGTATGTTGTGTTTGTGGTAGCCTTAATGTTCACAAAAAATTGTGCATAAATAAAAATGAGCATATGTGCGAATGCACAGCAGAACTGTGCAAGTGTGTAAATACTGTTTCGTGATGTCATTTTATGTAGCATTGTACTGAACATACTACAGAGAAGAAGGCTACCTACATAGTGATCAAGTGACTAAGAGCAAATGTATCAGGATGTTTGAATAAAGAGCTGCAACTGAAACAAGTCCGTACGGGAGGAAATAAAACTGGAACAAAAAATGTATTTGACTGGAGTTAAAAAAATTGCTATTTGGGTACAGTTTTAATTATTTTAATTACAAGGTCACATTCACATGATGGTACATACAACTACCTGAGCAGTGAGGGAGAGTTCCACTCCAGCGGCTATCTTCCTGGCAGACTCTAGTAGAATTTCCTATGAGAGTTCGACTTGCTGTGCAAGAATAGTGAACTGTAGATCCATATGTGAATTTGTCTCCTGAAAGAACTGCATTGGCAGGAACTCCAGGATGTCCACAAGAAATGGCTACAAAGAGGAAAGAAAAAGATTAATATCACATGGCTATTCATTTTCAGATCACACAAACATCTGTGACAGACTTCTAAATATGAAGTCAGCTCTACCCAAAATAAAAATAATTGGGCTGCTCATGTATCATATGTTTAGTTCTGTTGTTGCTGTGAATGATTTATTCATCTTTGACAAGGTTAAGATCAAGAACTACACTATAAACTCATTTCTTTGACTTATCTTTCCCTCAGTGATTTCTGCAACATCCAACAAGTCCCCCATCTACCCTTACAAAATCTTATAAATTAGATACACTGTATCAGCCACAGCCAGAAAAACAAGTCAGTGACGTTTTTAACATTTATGTATATTTTTAAATACATGGGAGGTGATCAGATACTACAATGATGGGGATAATCTTAATAAATAAGTAGAGGATAGATACAAAAAGTACAAAAATATGAATAATTAAGCCTGAAATTTTATCAGAGAAATTTGTAGAAGGCAGTGAATGATAGGAAATATATTTTTGATCATTTTGGTGAATTATGAATTGCACATATTTATTTATTTTGGGTTTTGAAAAAAAATCATACAGGCAAAGTTTTGTTCGTACACGTGTTTCATTAAAAAAAAAGGGCAAAAGTTTAGATTTGTTTAATCAAGAAACAAAATTAATCTCATTATTAAAAGAAATTCATAGCCAGACATTTTTTTTTAATGGTTAGGTCTTCCATCAGGGAAAAGAAGTGAAGGGAAAAGAATTCTACATAATGTATGTAAAAAGTCACAAAATTCAAATTTTATATATATATTTAATTTAATCAAACAATGTTGAATCATGAGCAAAGTTGTAACATCTCTGATCTGTTTGTGGAGATCTTGGGAAAAGAAAGAAAGGCTACTTTCATCAAACAGCATGTGATGGCCATGATGTAAAGGAAAAATTAAATATAATTTAAAAGAATAATTCACAAGTACTGTTTTACACTGAAAGTAAAAGTCTCTTTCTATTTTTACTGCTAAACGGAGAATTTTTAACAAAAAATTTTCTATATCGGGTTAGGAATTTATAACCTAATCCAAGCACTTTTTAAAAAAAGTTTGATACTTGGAGTAAGAGAGCAGAACAATGTCTGATTCCTTTGAGGAACTAAAGTCTGTCATGGTATTTGGAAATCTGCTTATGAATTCAAATATCAAAGAGCCAAATCTTATAGTCCCCGCTGAAAAACTCTAATTCAATTGAGAAAGGAATGTGAGATTTGTCCTATAGACAGTTAAAAGGATTTGTGTATATCAAGAAAATAAAATGGATAGATTTGATTTATAGTGAACAGGGACAGTAAACCAGTGCCAATTTCTGCTCTCCATTGCACAGAGAACAAAATTTATCCTGGTCTGTGGAATTTCCCTGGTGTCATCATTTTAGTGGATCAGGGGGAATGATAGACAGAGAGAAGTGGGGTAGGTGCCACAAAGGTCCATATATAATTTTCTTTATGTTGTGAATAAACTTGTGAATGTGTGCTTGAGTGTATAAAGTATTCTTATCAGTGGTTTATTTTTAAACTGTATCTAAAAATTCAGTATCTATATTTTTCTTTAATATTGATAATCTCAGTTAACCTGATTTTCAGAGTTACTGAGCACCCTCAGCTCGTATCTACTTGCAGTGGAAATATGAGTGCTCTGTACTTCTGAAAATCAAGCCCAGAGTGCTTCACTGCAGAAATATTGGTTATGGAAGGTATGTAGAATGAGACAGACAGACAGACAAAAGAAAAGAAAAGAAAAGAAAAGAAAAGAAAAGAAAGAAATCAATCACAGGTTTTACAGGACAAGACTGCTAATCTGGTTCAATCTGGGATTAATGGGTTGGTATATAGGTGTATGCTAGTACAATAAACCAGGAAGTAAGCCATGGAATATATCACCAGCAAAAACAACTAAACCATTTAATGAGCATGGAAATTAAAATATTTTTGTGAGCTATTCATATTTCCCTAAATGTCACACTAATTCAGAAATCTGATGTCAGAAAGTGAATGGGGACCAATCAAAGGGAAAATGAAAGCTAGTTAAACTGTTCATTTCTAGAGATGTGAAACTCACTAAGATGATCATAAAACCAGCAGAACTCACCAGAAATCTTTCTGAAAATAAATAAATGAAATGGGGTTATCGGAATCTCCCTCCTAAACAAATTATCTTGTGCAAAGCTGCCCCTTTATCTCCTTCCACATGTGTACTAGCAGATAACAAAGACTCAGATGATTCTTCATTAAAAAAGAAAATCCTAGCTCTCAGATGAGCATTAATGGTTTTAAATTATTAACAAAAATGACATGTAATACAAATATAATAATTTAAATTTTCCCTGGGTATTTCTGGATATCAAAAGGACAACAAAAGGCAAAATTGTCTTTTTTAAATTGACTGACAGCATTTAAAATTATAGCTCCATTTGATATAAAATGCATTTACATTTTACAAGTAAGGGTTGTGAGCCATCTTGGTTTTAGTGGAGTCTCAATAAATAGCACAGTTCAGTCCAAGAAAAATTCCCAAATACACATGGTTAGGCATTATGTGATGTTTCTGCCCTTTCTGACAGAGGTGCATGTCAATTTAATTTAATGAATACTTACGCAAACATTTTGGTAGTGACCTATCCCACAAGCCGTTAGCCTTACAGGTCAAAGTAGAAGAGCCCAAGATGTAAAATCCCTTCTTACAATGGTACATCACGCTGATTTCATACTTGAAACTTTCAGGGTAATTCTGCTGCCCATGACGAATAGCATTTTCCACAAAGCCTGGATCAGAACAGTTCACCACTACAAGACAAACGTGTTTGTCACTAATTTGTAAACACAATGTCATGAATACAGTTCAAGAGAGAATACTCCACATTACTTCACTAATGGCTCATGAGCAGGATCTGTGGTCACAGACTTCTGATTTTGGCTTGATTTTAGGACTCCTTACATACTAGGTTTTTTTCAAAGTGTCTAGTGCTTTTTGATACGAAGATACCATCCAAAGAGTAAAAAAAAAAAAAAAAAAAAAAAATCTAGCTCCTATAAGAGTCTGTCAGGGCTGGCCTTTCAGACACATGAAGAATGTGCATGTCCTGACAAATTTTTGGACTCCCCTGACTAATTTGCAGCTCTGGTGATCATATGGAACTCTAAGGCTTCTGCAAGTTCCTTTCTAATTTCTGTCTGTAGCTGCACTACAATCATTGCTTCTGGCCATAAGTGGAGCATCTCAATGGAGGAGCTAACTTTTCTGAAACCCTTGGAGAACTGAGAATGAAAACAATTTTCAAACACTGGCAACTCTGCATTGACTTAGCATAAACTGCTGAGCTCCAATTCTCCTATCAGTTCATAGAAAAGCTGGTGGTGGCCTAAGGGTTCCCTGTATCTGCCCCTTCCACCAGTGAAGCTGCAGGTTCTAACTCCACAGCTACTCAAAACACTGTTCTTTCTCCAGCTGCAAGTGTGGTTCTTAGCCAGTAAACCACCTATAATTCATCTGTGGGGGCTGCAGCACAATCTTGATTGACATAGAACTGAAACAATGCAAGGCCATTTTCAAAGCAACTTGTGCCTCCCCAGTAGCTCTGTGCCTCCTAAACCTCTGTAAAGTCTCCCCAGTCGCATGGCTCTCACAGAATACTATGGGTGTTACTACACTATGTGTGGAAGGATGCAACAGATGCTCCCACCATACGGGGTCAGGTCTGCTTGCTAGTGTGGTGGAAAGAGGATCGCAACTCCTTCAACCCTTTCTGCTGGAGTGACAAGTGCCACTGTAGTCACAAGCTCTGCACATTCTTCTGCTCCTTTAGGACTAAGATCGTAATAGTGCTTATCTGCTGTGCATGGGACCATGGAGTGTAAAGGCTCCTTGCTTCCTCTCCTTGCTTAAGCACTTGGCACAGGGCTGAGCACAATCTAGCCCTGAGTATGTTGTTTTAATATGAAATCAATCAAATCTAACTATTTCTAAAACTTACACTTCAATTTAAACAGCCCAGAACCTTTCTCTCATTTTGAGTTTCCTGTAACGTGTGCACAAACAGCCTATAATAATAAGAAAATACATTTCTCACTATTAATACATAGAAGGAAAAATATATCATTATTGGGAGATGCAGCACTTTATGTGGGAGATGACACACCATAAAGCAGCTGCGTTTCACACAGCTTTCAGCAAGCTTAACCAATTATGTCCTTGTCACACGTCTTTCTTTTTAAAATTTATATCCCCAATCCTTATTCTTCGAGCTAATCCTCCTTTTGTACATATAGCAGAGGCTCTTTTCCATTGGTAGAAGCAAGATCGTGATGCTGAGACTGAAATCTCCATGGTAAAATCTTGACAGTGATGTCTATTCTTCTGGCACTGTACACCACCAGTGTGGTGAAAAGCTGTTATAAATGCTATCCTCTGCTCCTCTCATCTCTTCACAACAGATGTAAACAAGGACAGCAGAAAAGTGTTAGAAAATCAATTTATTCGACATGACAAATAACCCACTGTTTTGGTATACACCTCTACCTCGATATTACAGTGTCCTTAGGAGCCAAAAAATCTTACCGTGTTATAGGTCAAACCGTGTTATATCGAACTTGCTTTGATCCACTGGAGTGCACAGTCCTGCCCCCCCGGAGTGCTGCTTTATCGCATTATATCCGAATTTGTGTTATATCAGGTCGTGTTATATCGGGGTAGAGGTGTATGTGGAGTAGAACAAATTGCACAGTGATTTCTAGAAGTACGTTTTTGCATTTTACTAAAGTGCAATTGTGAATACACACCAAGAGGACTTCTTATTATCAAACCATTTTTTAAAAAGTGAAATTCTATCATAGAGATTACTAAAGAGGAAAAACATGAATATGTTTATTATCAGACACAACAGAACCAATCAGTCTTTGCAAATGTTCACTCATGAGTATTCTCTTTGAAGGAATTTTATTTAGTGAGGAAGGGAAGTAACTGGACAGTAAGGAACCTGCAGTATTCTAATACTTCATTATTACTGACAATAACAGAATTATACTTTTTTTTTTTACTGATCTCTGTCTTTTTTAAATCATAGTTTTAATGTTATGAAATGTCTATGGCCTCATTCTGCAATGGGCTCTGTGCGGGCAGATACCTGTTCATGTGCAGAGCCCCACTGACTTCAGAGGAAACTGGGATTCCACATAGATGGGGCCTTACTCTTTTATCCCATGCAAAATCACAAAATTCACATAACTTGACTGCCAGTTAAACTCAGTTTCTTGCTATATCTGTCTTCCATTTCATTTCATTTCATTCTGAGTAGTCTCCCCCTCTACTATTTGCATCTTTAGTCTCCCTTGATTTGCTACTCAGTTGCTGTTTTTCTCCCTTAAGCCTCCTCTCTAAAACTCCAGATGCTCATCACAAGAGGTTTCACTGTGAGTGCCGTGTCCGGCATACCCTGAGGATACAGGTGTAGCCCTCTCCAAGAAGCAAGCACCAAGAAGGAGGCTTGAGCCACACCTTGAGAGAAGGGCTATACGAGTTTTAATAATGTTGAAAAAATACAGTTGTTTCCTCATTCATTTTTCAAGTTACTATCAGTCTGATACTGCTTCCAAAATTAGGATGGAAACCAAAATCAAACACAGCACTCTAATATTTCCTGTACTCCCTTATTACAGCTGGATTACAGCTCCTTAAGTACCAGTGAGGAACAAATACTGCACTGTATCTGCCCTTGAAATAGGATTCTGTTTTATGCTCTTTGCTAGGCACACAGATTGTAAAAGGAAAAATCTTATATTGCTGTTATAGCTTTCTTCATCCCATCTATACCACCATATTTCACCTTTGTGTTAATGAACACTATACTGAGTTTTCACTCCAGCTGACAAGGATCTTAAGTTTTTTCATTTGTTTATTTGTTTGTTTTTTGTTTTGTTTTTAAACTTTAGTTCAAACAAATTATCTGCACTCTAGTGGACAGAAAATACAAGATGTTTCATCAGCTTATATATATAAGTTACAGTTTTGTGCTTTGTACTTTACAACGTCAGTGTTTCACTGTATCCAGTCTAACAAAAATCAGGAGGTATTTCTATGCCATTCTACACAATTTCAATTTATTTAAAAAAGAATAAACTGTGAGAAGTCAGTATGTTATGGTCAGTCTTTGTTTTTTTTATTATTATTTATTATATATATTTGTGCTTGGTGTCTTGGGGGAAGATTGTTTAGGGTGGGTTGTGGGTTTTTTGGTTGTTTTCATTATTCTTTTAATACTAGCTGGCTTTAAAGTTACTAACACATACGCATGTACAACTGTAACTCCATAAAGATTGTGAATTTCCAACTGGGGAGTTAACAGGAAGGCTTTAAACTACCTTTACCAATCCTAGGTCCTGAAAGCAGCCTAGTTATGCCCGCACCATAGCTTTCTTTCACCACTTCTCAGCCTGGGAATTTTAGAGAATCACTAGGCTGATTCAATACTACCCAAGGATTCTATATGCTGGGACTCCTCCAATGATTGGACTCTACTGGCCTATTGGACAGCTTTCCACTGATGGAGTAGTACAAAACTGCTCCATTCTGCTGGGGCACCAGGGAAATCATTCACAATGATTTAATAATGTGGTAATAAAGTAGGAAAAATCTCTATACAGCATGTCCATCATACAAAAGTCATTACAAAGCACATACAACTAAAGAGAAAATGAAAATACTATGTTTTGATGATTTTTTCCACCCTTAAAGGTTACAAAATAAAACGTTTGGTAAATTATTAAGTTCAAACAAAGATTTAGACTAATTACCAAAAGCAGTGCTATTTTGACAAAAATATCAATTGTAGACTTGCAAATAGCAGTAATTTATAAATAAACAAAAGAAAGAACGAAAAAAAGAACGAAAGAACATCCTCTGTCCCCAAGCTGACTTAACATATAGTGCTTAAGAATCCCTCAACACAAGATTTTGAATAAAACATATTAAAGATACGAAACTAGCATAGAGACCTTTATACCCAATATCTTGCAAACTGTACCAAAATGAAAGGAAAATATTCTCGACAACTCCTGCGAAAATCAGATTGAAACCAAACATAAAATGTGTTACTTTTCTGGTTAGGATTATGTGAACCTTTTTAAAGCTGAAGATTTATAAAAAATATATGTTTTAAATCTGACAGAGTAGATATAAAAGAGAATCTGAAGAATGTATGGTGCTCTTTTATTGCAAAAAAACCATGTATGTGTAGACTAATGCTTATTTTTGCCATAACACAAATGAAGATTTATTTTTATTGTATGTTTTAAAACTTCAACTATTATATACATACACATTTTGGAAGATTCATCTTCTTGGAGCAAGGATTCTCTTTTCTATGTTTGTACAGCACCAAGCACAATACAGCCCCGACCTAGCTGGCTGCTAGGTGCTACTTCAATATAAATGGTAAATAAATAAAATAATAATAATAGTAATAATACTCACTGCTTTATTAAAAAAACATTTACAGCAGAATTTTATGCTTTGCTAAACTTTTATGTGGTATGGAACATAAGGACCCAATCTTAGAATAATTTCAGTACATGCCTGCCTTTGCTGTCATGAGGAGTCTCATTTAACTTGTAAAACTCATAACATGGACTACTTAAGTATCTGCAGGATTGAGCCCTAATTTCGGTTTGATCACAGCTACCAACACTTGAAGCTGCAGCACTTCTAAGAAAAAGTGCTGTTTGTGGTACATGTGTTTTCATCAGTTTCACTGGATGAAGTGAAACAGAACAGATTCCCCCTGTTGATCCAATAGGATTATCTTGGGTTACAATCCTGAGAACACTTATGTATGTACTTTAACTCTGTGTGCAGGCTTGTTAACTCCCCTAAAAATAAGGACTGTAGGATAGGTTATCCCTTATGTGTGTGCTAACAATAGGAACCTCATTATATACTAGTATGCATGTTGTAAAAAGAATATATTATGAACTGGTGAAAGGTTGCAATGGTGAATCAGTTGCAGATAAACATCTTGATCCTAGTTTGCAGAAATATATCACTTTACAAACATACAGTTATGGAGTAGATTAATATTTCTATCAGCATTTTACATATAGGTGAATTTAGGTTCAAGGTAATTAGAAGAATAATTTCATACAATAACACAGTAAATCAGCATCAGCACCAGGTTTACAATCCAGATAACATGACTGGTCATCTTACTCCTAATACTCTAAACTCCAGAAGAATTGTTTACTCTGTCTATGGCTCTCCTTCTCTTTACTGAAAGGGGCATCACCATTATCCATAATCATCCAAAGAATAAAAAAAGATATTGAAACTTTTTGAAAATTGCTCCAATTTCTTGAAAGTTGTATGAGCTGACAAAAGCAAATTTTGTCTCAAAACTCTTCTATCACTAACTGTTTGCTCAACTCTTGTACTGGATCTGTTGCTCCACTAGCCATTTGTCATAACTACATGCTTTCTATTTCATTTTCCACACAATTCAGATAGCAAAAATAAAATAAATTTTCTGAAGTTTGAGCTTTGGGTTAACAGCTATTCCTGCCAAGCTATCTCCTGCCAAGCCAATAATAGGAAATTAAGCAGAAAGACTATTGTTTCAAGATGATATGTTGCCCTACAGCTATTCAAAAGCAATTTTAACTGAATTATCTCTGAAACAGAGTAGGGAGAATAGAAACACTTAATTCTCTGGGAAGACTGGAAACATGGCACATTCAAAGGATATATTAAATTCCCAAAGAATCAATTTGTCTGTGTGATATAGTGTTCTCATTCTTATATCAGCAGCATCTATCTAGCCAACTCAGTGATGCGTAAAATGCAGGATACTTGCTGAATATATAATTTATGCATGTGGTCTGTGCACCAAAATTGCTGCATCATGCATGAATTCTTATCAAAATTTTATGCAAAAAAGGATATCCTGTACAATGGAAAAGTATTGTAAAATTTACCCTTCAGTGCCATTTAAATGAACCTATGTTTTAAAAAAGATATATATGAATTTAGTGTGACTAACAAGGACTGTGGTAAGGGATGCTTTAGGAAAGAATTGGAGCTGGTTGGCACATAGAACTAAACCAGAAGATTCCCTGATTGCCCTTCACAGTGGAGACCCCAGGTGTAAATCAAGGCAAGAGAGTAGAAAGAGATTGCTTTCTCACAATGACAGCTGTCAAAGATTACATGGGAAATGAGCTCTGGCTCTCTCAATTTAGTTTGTTGAGAAAGGCAGAAGAATGGTTAAGTCTGCCCTGATGATTCTGGAATCTTACTCTGAGTAGATTCAAACCCATGAGGACAAAGAAGTGAAGACTGTGTCAGAGTCCTTTGGGCAGTTTTCTGTTAAAAAGTTGAAAGATCATTAAAAGGTACATCATTCCCAGTATTTCACTTTCTGTTCTTTTTTATTTTTACTAGACAGGAATATATGGTTAAACTTAAAAAAAAAAAAAAAGTCTGTCCAAACAGCATTTAAAAAATTACAAACGTTTTATTTAAAAAACACTGCATTATAATCAATCACTAACAGAATTTGCATTTTAAACACACATTTGAGTTGTCACTCATGGTGAATCAAGGCAGAGGTTTCACTCTATAAGTGCAAGGCAAATTCTAAGAGATACTACCTTAGTAGTAGTAGGCATCCTTTAGTCTCAAGGGATCATGGGTGTGCTCCCTGGAGAGGCAAAGAATTTACTCAGTTGATTTTATGGCAACCATGAATGTGGCTCAAGAGAGACAATCTCTGATGCATCTGTCACATTTAAAGGTGACCCTTTGGTCTCTGCCTTCTGAGAGCTCCTTTCTCCTCTGCTAAACTGAACTGCTTCCTCTCATAACTCCGGAGACATTTGCTAAGCTCTTGTTTCCAAAGGCTGAGGTCTTGAGTGTGATCTTCCCATTCGTGCATATCCATGTCCATTTCTTCAAGGTCTCACTTGCACACATCCTTGAAATACAATTTTGGGCGCCCTTTGGGTCTTTTTCCAGATGCCAATTCACCGTAGAGGATGTCCTTTGGGATGAGCCCATCCTTAATTCAGCACATATGCCCATCCAAGTGGAGGCATCTCTGTTTGAGGAGTGTTTGTATGCAGGGTATGCTGGCCCGTTTGAGCACTTCAGTGTTGGGACTCTGTCCGTCCAGGAGATTACAAAGATTTGATGAAATGGACCCCAGGTATGTGAACTCATTCACCATTCAAGTTTATAGTTGTTGATCTTTATGGAAGGTGCTTCCTCAACTTCTTGGCACATTATGTTAGTCTTTTTTAGGCTTATGGTAAGCCTGAAGTCTTGGCAGGCTTTGGAAAAACTGTCCATTAGGCTTTGAAGATGAGCTTCTGTGTGGATTGTTAATGCTGTGTCAACAGTAAAGAGGAGATGTGGGATAAAGGCTTCCTGAGTCTTGGTTTTAGATCTGAGTCTTGCAAGATTGAACAGCTTTCCATCCAATCTTGTGTGCAAGTAGATTCCCTCAGTTGAGAAACCAAAAGCTTGTTTCAGTAGCAGGGAAGATCCCAAACAGAAAAGGGGCAAGTACACAACCTTGCTTAACTCCACTATGAATCTGGAAAGCCTCAGAAACTGAGTCATTGTATTGAATTGGGCTGTACATGTTTTCATGGAAGGATCAAATCATGCTTAAGAGCTTGGAGGGATATCCAATCTTTTCTATAAGTGTGAATAGTCTTCTACAGACAAAGTCAAAAGCCTTTGTGAGATCAATGAAGGTTATGTAGGGGGGGCTTTTTTTGTTCTATGCACGTCTCTTGTAGTTGTCTCAGTGAGAAGATCATATTGATAGTAGACCCTTCAGCTCTGAAACTGCACTATGATTCAGGGTAGATTCTGTCTGCAAGGGTCTGAAATCTATTCAGGACATCTTGGGCAAAGGCTTTTCCCATAATACTAAGAAAGGAAATGCCATGATTGTTGTTACAGTCACTCCTGTCACCCTTGTTTTTATAGAGAGCAATCATGTGGGCATCTCTCATTTCTTGTAGCACTTCACCTTCTTTCCAGGAGAGGCAGAGCAACTCATGAAGATGTTACAGTAGAATAGGTTTTCCTCATTTTATGACCTCAGATGGTATGTGGTCTTTTCTGGGGGCCTTTCCATTGAGGAAGCCATCTATGGCAAGGCTAAGCTCCTTGACAGTCAGTTCATCATTGAGTTGGGTCATAACAGGCAGGCTTTTGATGGCCTGCATCCGTATCAATATTTTCATTAATCAGGTCAGGTTATGTCTGCTACCATAATGAAAGTAGATTGTACTACCTGCAGCTTATCAAACCTACTGCCTTGTGGGTAGCCCAGGAGAGTGTAAGGCTAAGGGAGCAACCCCTGACAGAAAAGCCCCACTGCCTTCTGGGTGAATTTGGGAGAATGTAAGGCTATGAGAGTAAACTCAAATAGAAAATCTGGAGTGGAGCCCCAAAGGCAATCCAGTACTAATATTTTATTATCTTTCTGATAACTCCTGAAGCAGATTGGGTACTAGATGTATTGGTTCTTCCTCTCCTCTGGATTTTACCGATGATGCCGAGAGGGGGATCATGAAGCATGGGCAACTCATGGCCTCCATATCATCTGCCCAGGCTTGAGCCCTGGAGATGTACTTCAGATTCGCCTCGAACATTGACACAACTCAGGAGGCAGCAGTCGCTGGTTCTAAGTGCTTAGTCATTGGCTTAGAGTTGAGCACCAAAAGCTGTCTCCAGCAGCGGGAGAGATCATCATATCTCACTGGACAACCACCACCTTCATAACACTGGACAGCCCCCAGATAATAGGGTGCTCTCCTCTCACAGTCTCCCTGCTTCAATGGGTGCTTGGAGCTTAGCGTTTTATAACTTGACAAGTGGACCATAACCAATGCACCAGGCAAATCATGTAAAAGAAAGAAAACACCCTTAAAGATAGGGTGCTGGAATGGTCGCACCATGACAACTGGATTATCTGAGGACCTTCACCAGATCAACTATGCTCATTAAACTGACGTGATTAATGACAAGCTGAAATGACAAAATGTGGATATCACATCCCTCCAAGAAACATGGCTAGCATTGAGTGCATCTCTCAGAGAAAAAGAATATACATTTTTTTTTGGCAGGGGAAAAGAGCAGAAGAAACACAAGAGCACAGAGTGTGATTTGCCATCAAGAACTCATTTCTGGCCATGATTAAGCCACCCACAAATGGATCAGAGAGAATTTTGGTACTATAGTTATTCACATCTGAGGGCCCTGCCAATTTTGTGAGTGTGTATGCCCCAACACCACCGTCAGCAAGATTCTGAAACACAAATATGTTTTCCAGCTAAGGGATTTTAATACAAGGGTGGGAGCTTATCATGAAGCCTGGACCAACTGTCTTGGTCAACACGGAACTGGTAAGATGAATGGAAATGGTCAGAGACTGCTAGAATTTTGTTCTAACAAACTCTTTATTCCAGACAAAATTGCAACACAAAGTGTCTTGGAAACATCCCAGATCTGGCCACTGGCACCAACTGGATCTTATCATCACAAGGCGTGCCAACCTTACCATCTGCCTTATTACTCACTGTTATCAAAGTGCTAATTGCAACACAAACCACTCTCTCATATGTAGCAAGGTCAGACTTAAACCAAAGACAAGACACAGATTGAAAGTAAAAGGATGTCCTTGTATTAACCTCAGTGCCATAGAGTACCAAGAAAAGTCACAGCAGTACAAGAATAGATATAACGTCGACTGGCTAACCTAGTGAGGAGGGCTTTAAACTAGGTTCGATGGGGGAAGGTGACCAAAGCCCAAAGGTAAGTCTCAAAGAGGGAAACCTGGAGGAAGGGATGGAACTTGGAGAATGCGGG
>NC_133771.1:44076782-44115101 GCF_003597395.2 Chelonoidis abingdonii
GACGCTAGCCTCAGACCATGGACGCACACCGCCGAATTAATGTGCTTAGTGTGGCCGCGTGCAGTCAACTTTATACAATCTGTTTTATAAAACCGGTTTATGTAAAATTGGAATAATCCCGTAGTGTAGACGTACCCTGAGTGAAAACTCCAACAGCTTCTATTCATTATTTTTTTTTATTTTATTCAGCTGACACAATGTGGCCTGAGGGAAAGCCACCAGATTCCAGGTTTTGAGTTTGTTTGTGTGTAAGGGTAAGACAGTGAGTTTGAAAGAGTTTCAGAACTTTGTTTTCACTCCTATGCTCTTCTAGATGTTTAAGTTATTGTACAATATGAAGTAGACTAGATTCAACTTCAGTTCAAGATTCTATTACATCCTTATTTAACACTTTTATTCAGGATTTAGAAATTAAATTTTTCCTCTAATTAAGATCTTTACCTTCAGCTTCCAACTCTCACTATTTCCTACCTCTTCACAATCATTTAGGTAGAAAACTTTTACAACTCACAACTAAAACTGAGCAATGCAACATATTTACAATAATAGAATTGTCTAGATGCCAAAACACTATCATAGCTGAGAAATTTTTTACACTATCTATTCTTCCACTCTGCAAGGTCTGACCTATTCTTCCCAGTAATCAAATGCTGGCCAGATATGCTAAATATTGAAGCTGACAAATATGAATGTTAGTAACAATAATATTAAACCATGAAAATCAAAATAACCACATATAGTCCTGAGTCTATATCAACATCAGGACACCATTGGATGGGTGCAAAAATTGAAGGTTGAAGGCTCTTTTGGATCAGTTATTAAAGAAAACCCAAGTGTTCCAGTTCAAGGTAATCACTTCACTGACATCAGCTTTCTCTAGAAAAATACCTATTTTTTAGAACTCCAGGAATCCTGATATGGAAAACTCATTTCAGACACCTGGTATTTTGCCATTGTTAGTTCTTTCCACCTGATCCCAAATGCAGTTCCTTCTTTCAAAAAAAATAAAATAAAATAAAAAGTTTCTAGCTTTAAACTCAAATAGGAACAAATAGGTTTCCGGAAGTTATTGTTTTGGCATTGAGTGAAAGACACTGTTTTGTCCACTGTGCGTTTGACCATCCCTGCTTAAATTGTGTGGGAAAACGTGATTCTAATTTATTCTCTACAGAAACAAAAGGCTTTTTTTTTTTTCTGGGGAGGAAGAGTAAGAAGAGGTACCTGGCTTCAGTCTTATCACTCTTTGATATTTGAAACCTTGGAAGGTTTAGTGGGTAGCTGAAAAGCCTTTACTTGTGGATTGGCAGTGTATGGAAAATAAAATAACTTTGTTTTGATTAGATGCAGGCAAGCATGTTATCTTACACAGTATGTCTAAGACTCATTTAAGAGGATGGAGTCACCTTGTGTGAGGTTAAGTCAAACTCTTATGATCAGATTTTCAATTCTGGACATTACATTTTAGATCTTCAGTCATGAAATTAGGACTTTGCATTCTTCATCTCAGAACAGCAGGGAAAACTGAATGTGACAGTGCTAATTTGTGATAAGTGTTTTCTGCTCAAAATCAAGAGAAAGTGGGCTGCCTACAAAGGGGGAGAACACTGTCAAATGTATGAGGATTAGAAACCGACTGAAAAGGAAACAACCTTATTATGGGACACAGGATCAGAGGAATATTTGTATTCAGCTCAATTCTCAACACGGAAATGAGCACTCATAAAGTCACAGCATGTGTTGAGTTTCCTCTGGTGACAGGAACACAAGTGCAGTGGTCAGCCTCTGCAAGGAGACTACCCTGATTGTTACTCAGATACTGTGCTGTATTGCTTGTTATTTAAACTTGCAATCTATTAGCTTTACCAAACAACTGTGTCTGTATCTTTTATTGTTTGTCATTCTGTGACATTAGTAAGATTCTATTTTAATTTGAATATCAATTTAAGGTTAAATACAGCTGACACAGCAGCACACAACACTAGTACTTTACACTAGAATGACATAGGCTTCCTGCTAATTAGAAAACAGGAATGTTAAGTCCAGCTGAGGGAGTGCCTGAGGCTCCATCATGTTCCCTCCAAAACTCCTACAAATGTCTAGGCAAGGAAAATTTTAATTGGATAGAAAAGATTCAGGCAACTATAACAACAGAAATTATAAAAAACAACACTGACATTTTTGATCCAAACAAATAAAGGTCACAATGAAGTAAGTTGTGGCTACTCCATATGGCATTTTCAAGCTTATGTCTTTCCATCTGGTGCTTCATTGATGTCTTCCAAGCTTGGGAACTTAAAACAGCTGAAAAAGGCCTCTTACATTCTTTGGACCTTTTTAGTCCTTCCACTGCTGTTCAATAAAATTCAGAGCAGAGAGAAAGGAAAACTCTGAGACATTTTGCTGAACTATGTTTAAAAAGGATTAAAACAATAATAGAGTACATAATAATATGTACACATCTTTGGATTAATTCTTGAGGCTAAAATGATCCATTAATCATCTTGGCAGAAGAAACTTTTTACTTCCCAACTTTTTGGTAGATAAAGGACACTTAAAAATAGACCAAGCTAAAGAAATTTAATTTATTGTTTGAGGGTAGATACTTGATACCAACCAGCCTAAGGCTTTGTTTTTGTTCTCCCCCACTAAAAAATATGATCATAATCAATTCCTGCAATACCAATGTGGATGCCTTCTATACACTGTAACAGACATTCCCTCTCCCACATTTCCACACTTAGAAATCATAGAAATGATGGTTGAAAGGGACCTCAAGAGGTAATCTAATCCATCTCCTTGCACTGAGGGGCAGGACTAACTATACCTAGACCATGTCTGAAAGGTGTTTGTCTAAACTGGACTTAACAATCTCCAGTGATGGGGATTCCACAGCCTCCCTAGGTAACTTGTTCCAGTGCTTAATTACCCTTTCAGTTAGGAAACTTTTCCTAATATCTAACCTAAATCCTTGCTGCAAATTAAGTCAATTACTTCTTGTCTTTCCCTTGGTGGACACAGAGAACAAGCCCTACTTCAATTGTATATATAGTGTTTACGTATAGTTATGTCTTAAAAAAACCCAAAGAAACAAGGTTACTACTTTTCTTCTATCCCCAAACCCAGGCACTGCCAATTCTACTACATTGCTAAACTGCTACCAAATTTGCTCCCGCAGGTCATAGCAGCCTTAGTCAATCAGGGCTAGGTTGAAATGCTAGTCTAATGTTTACTGTCCATGTATTGTGGAATACAAAGTACTTCAGGATGACTGGCTGATAACAACTTGAGCCTTGAGGAATCAAGAACTTCCCATTTATCTCACTCCTAGCTGGGATATACCACAGATCCCTCCATCATCCTACTAAACACTGAACCTCCATCCACTGTATTATATCTGTTCCTCCAGAATTATCTGTAGTTAGTTACTGATCAAGGAGAGAGATCACTACAAAATTTTAATCTTCATTTACAATTTTTCTTGCCTTCCTGAGCCTTCCTACATAAACGATTTGACTGACAATTGAATTCCCCATATATTTGATGCCAAGATCTGCTCACATTCTGACTAGTACAAGGCATGATTGTATACTTACTTAGTCTATGGATTTCTGTATCATTGTTTTGCTAATGAGATATTGAAACTAAGATGAGCACCATTTTTCTGCTTTCATGGGTCATTCAACTCACTTATTATAGTGTTTTTAATTTCAGCATCATATAAAGAGCCTCAGAATGTTAAAAAGCAAAAAAAGCATTTGCACAAGCACCAGAATTGAGTTCAGTGTTGTTAATCATGCATTTTGGTAGTTCTAAAATCTGATGTTATTAATTGCTTCATTACTGGTTTTGCATATAGATGACTGAAAAAAGGACCACAAAGACAATACGTTAATGGCAGGTGATGTACTCTTTGTGGGCATCTAAAACTGAGAAATCAGATATAGATTCGATGGATTTATTTGGCATTAGATTTATTAAGCCAACAATTACCAGATCCCTTTAACAGTCTTATAGTTGTCACCAGTCTATTTTATTCACTTTACAGAAAAACAAAAACAACCCAAATAGAACTTCTGACCTTATAAAATTTCTACTCTGCTAGAAAATTTACGATAAAGTTCTAGTGTATAGAAAACAAGGGACTCCATGTTCACTTTTACAACTGCACTTGCACCCACAGATGAGTGAAATCTACCTACATGAAATATTTCTTAGGTTCCCCTAATACTGCAGAATTTCTTCCCTATGGGTCCATGGAGTTTAAGTTTACTGCAACTGGAGGAAGCAGGACTACAGTGAAAGGAGACAAGAGAGGGAAACCTGAAACATATTCTCACCAGTAACTGCACACCGCACCATAGTAACTCTAGCTCAGGAACCAATCCATGCAACAAACCTCGATGCCAACTCTGCCCACATATCTACACCAGCGACACCATCACAGGACCTAACCAGATCAGCCACACCATCACTGGTTCATTCACCTGCACGTCCACCAATGTAATATACGCCATCATATGCCAGCAATGCCCCTCTGCTATGTACATCGGCCAAACTGGACAGTCACTACGGAAAAGGATAAATGGACACAAATCAGATATCAGGAATGGCAATATACAAAAACCTGTAGGAGAGCACTTCAACCTCCCTGGCCACACTATAGCAGACCTTAAGGTGGCCATCCTGCAGCAAAAAAACTTCAGGACCAGACTTCAAAGAGAAACTGCTGAGCTTCAGTTCATCTGCAAATTTGACACCATCAGCTCAGGATTAAACAAAGACTGTGAATGGCTTGCCAGCTACAAAACCAGTTTCTCCTCCCTTGGTTTTCACACCTCAACTGCTAGAACAGGGCCTCATCCTCCCTGATTGAATTAACCTCATTATCTCTATGTTGCCTGCACATATATACCTGCCCCTGGAAATTTCCACTTCATGCATCTGACGAAGTGGGTATTCACCTACGAAAGCTCATGCTCCAAAACGTCTGTTAGTCTATAAGGTGCCACAGGATTCTTTGCTGCTTTTTAAGAGAGGGAAAGTGGCAACACTCTCTTGGATCTTCTGCCCCCAATCCATGAAGAAAGTCAGCGTCAGCACAAGTTCATATAGATTGAGGTTAATTCTCTCTGTATGCTGCAGATCCCCACCTTAACGAGAGTTCTAAGAGACACAGCAGAGAGAGGAGACCATGCAAGCACAGTTTCCATCACTCCCAAAGACCACTGCAGAAGTTGGTGGGGCAGGGTAATGGAGAGGAGACACAAGTAAACTTGCCTATCGGACTCTTACTTTCTGCTGATCTTATGAGATCCCTGAATTCTGGACAGGATCCCCATCTTTTTCTACAGGGTCAGAGGCAAACTGGGCAACCATGCGGCTAAGAAATCATGAGATTCATCAGTTTTTCAGCTCATGGTATTACCTCTCCCTTACATAAGTTATTCTTGTTTATGAGACAATGAGGCCCAAAGTTCTTGTCTTTTAAGCCCTAACATTTTTCTTCCTACATTTGGTTGCTCAGGTTAAGTGCCCACTTTTAAAAATCTCACTAATTTCTGCCAGAGTAGGACACTAATATACTCAATCCGTAGTACATATATGTCACATTTTCTTTTTTTTTTAAATCAATCCCCACTGTTCTGTTCACCAAAGAATAACGCTTTCCTAGTGTGCAAAGATTCAAAATATTGCTTTTATTAATGTACTTAAATTCCTCACCAACCCAGCTGTGTTTGAAATTAAAATGTAATCTCATAAACAGTATAGAGACTAGGTACTAATATTCCTCATTTTTGTGAGAAACCATGTCAGCCAACTAGAATGGTTACATATCTCTCTTTAAAACAAACACCCTTCTCTCACCCTCCAAAGCTACATGTTTTTTGTAAGCTACTTACTGGTGTATGTGAGCTGAAATCCTTGGTCAGTATCAGATCCATTGGTATTAAATTCTATCCACAAATGGTTAGAGGTGCTATTCAGGAACAGTCCCATCAGTTCATTTTTAGTGAAGACCCCCAGAGGACGAGAAGAACTGTCTTTTCCATCATACACCTTGTAAAAATCAAATCACAGCATGAAACTGTTTGTTATTTTTCTAGTAATTGAATTAGTTTAATTTACTTTTAAACAATAGCTATGAAGCTGCTTCTAAGATAGATAGCCTTTTCTTACAACCAGTTCCTAAACAATCTGTAACCGTGGCACAGAAAAGACATTTTTTTCTTAAATGTCTTTCTTAGTTTTGCATTCAGATGAAAGACAAAAATATTCCACAATATATATATATAGTCCATATATATACACAAACATTTTGTGAGCTTATCTGGAATAAAATTAATATTTATACATGGATCTATCCTCAGAGGTTTCATAACCTCACCCTTTTTCCCCCCATAATCCATTTACAAAAGCTGAAAAGGTTTGTGACATTTCAGTCAAGAGTGTCTTTTCTAAAATCATTGTCAAAGCAGGGATGAGGTGAACCTTCTTCCACTCTGTTCCCTCGTGTCTGAATATATTAAAAGCTAGATTGAGGCACTGAAGCCAAACTGTCACTTTTTATTTCAGACTCTGTGCCTGAGGTAATAATTTGATATCACATCAGAGAGATGTATGCTTCACTATCCAAACAAACTACAGGGAAGTTTGTTTTTAATATGCAACAGGAAAAATCAACAACATTAACCACTATGCTTTTAAAATTGTTCAATCAAAGAAATGTGCTTTTGATTGGCCATGAATACAGGACTCATACTAAGGGAACCTGGTATTGATTTTGGATTTTTTATGTTTTCCTCTAGTATTAAAAAAAAAATAAAAATAAAAATCAAAGCCCTCAAGTCCCCAAATGGTCCCCTGTGGTATTTTTGAGGACACTAAATGAATTCAGTAAACTATTTTTTTCTTATTATTACATAAAGCATATATACTTTCATTGAATTTATGCTTCCATAAAAAGATTTATTCCCTATGAGAATATTTGTACAGGATCAGTGAAAAAATGTGTTTCTACAATAAGATGACAACTCTATACATTTGGTTTCTAATGTACAATAAAAACTCTACCCTGATTACCCAGTTTTGCTGTGTTGCCTAATGTGACTGCAGCTGAGCTGTATAAGAATCCCTGTTTGTGTTCCCCTTTCCTTAAACTCTGTCTATTCGTTTGTGTATCCGTAGGCTGGTCTACACTGGGAATCTGCCCTGATTCCAGCCCTCAATGATCAGTCACTTGTTTAATTGCACCTCTGCAGATTGCTAGTTTAGACAAAGTAAGTCATCATTTGCACCAGGATGGCGTATTACTGCTTGAAACCAAAACAAGATGCATTGGTGAAAATCTATTTATATTGTCTAAACTGGGGAAGGTTGTACTAAAGCAGCCACACTGGTGACTGACTGCCAATAGCTGGAATCGGAAAAGTCCCCATGAGATCTTTGGGAATAAATGTCTGGAAAGTTCATCATGAGTACCAACAAATTAATACGGATATTGATTTCTGGACAGGTCTATGAAAACTGATTAGCTTGATAAAAATATTTAGATGTAAAGAATGAACTTTCTGACTGTAACAGGTAAAGATGCATGTGGACAATGCATTATTCAGGGCTTTACCTGTGCAATATGTAGAGCACACAGATGTGTATTAACCACAGCACTAATGAGAATTTCATAGATTGCATCTTGGGCCCTTCAGGCAGACATATCGCTGCGCCCACACAGAGCCCCCATTAAACTCAGGGAGTTCCTGCTAATGTGTCTGTCCTTGCAGGACTGGAACCATGGGTAGCATGCTAAGAATATCTCACAAAATGTGTCCAGCTCTTCATATAGTGGTGCTGTGCTGATCTGACCCAGGACAAACTACAGTTCTTTTAACATGTTAATTAAAAGTTATGTATCTGAGGATTGTAAATCTGTTGTGAAAACTGAATTCATGTATAGAGGCACTGTGGAATTTATTTTAAAACACTTTGATTAAATACACTTTGCAATTCACTGGGTTTGTAAAAGGCAAAATATATTTTGCCTGTTTTTAGACATCATGTGAATTACCTTTATTTAATGTCACGGGTACCACTTGCAATTATTATTTAAAAAAAAAGTGATCTGGTTATTAGTCTTTAAAAGAGGGGGGAAAATAGCTGCTATCTAGGAACTCACAACCCACTACAGTTTTACAGCAAGTTTCTATGTATAGGGTTATGGTAATCATAATGGCTTCATATAAAGGAATGATAAGACATTTAGTGAGACATCCCCTCTGTAAAGGTCTCCTCTCTTGCTTACCTCTGTGTTAGAGATACTTTTATTATCACCACTGTGCTTTGGTATAAGATATATAGTACCAGTTCCCAAACTTCACTTTGACACACCTTGAAGCACCATTGCATTAACTAAAGCTGAGATGACTGGAAACAATGAAGAAAGAGCAGTAATAAAGCAACTGCTTATTTTACTTAAGTAATTTGTTTGTCCTATGGTTGCTATCATTAAATAGATTCTATCAACTAGTTGATAGTTTCTAGTTTGCTTTTACCTCAGAGTTATTTGTGATAATCTCTTCAAAAATATAATGCATTTCTCTTTTGATCCTCCTCATCATTTACTACGTTTCAGTACACAGGTGTGTGCAAAAGTGGTTTACAGAAAAAGTAAGAGACAGGATGAAATCCTGGCCCCACTGAAGTAAATGGCAAAACTATTATTGACGTCAATATACTCAGCATTTCATCTATAGTTCCTAGAGCGAATAGTTTACAATCTGCATTTTAGACATGACAAAATTAAATATATTAAATTAATAAAGTGGGGATTAGAGGAAGAATGGTTTAGAATTACAATAACAATTTAACCTAGTTATGTGGTTTAGGTATTTTCACATAACCGTGGTTCTGTTTTAATTTTTTTTTTATTTGAATCCTCATCCCCTGCCCCCCAAGCTACTATCGTTCCCTTCCCTACATTTTCAAACTTTGGCCCAAACATGCAAACCTTCACCCACGAGTACTTCTTAATCACACAAATAGGCCCACTGAAGTCAACAGTCTTGATCCTAAATCCCTTATTCATGTCATTAGTACTTACTCATGCAGGTAATTCTAATGATGTTAATCAATAATAACTTGATAAACTGGTTTGTTTTGTTGTGAAACAATTAATTTCTATATCTAGGCATAATTCCTACAATTATCAATGATGTCGGCAGTAAAGCTGGTCTCATTTTTTTTTTCAAATGAAAATATTTTTCTTCAAAAAACAAGTATTAGTTAAAATATTTTTTTCCAAAAACATTTTAATCTTTAAAAAAAAAAGTTTTTTTTAATGGAAACTATTTTAAAAATTAGCATTTTTTTTTAGTTTGCTCCCTTGTTTTTCATTTTTTTTTTTGACTTTTTCATTTCCAATTTGAATTGGTCAGCTTAGTCACATAGAGAGCTTTTAATTAAATCTCATGTTTTCATTTTTGAATAGCAACATGAAAAAAAAAAGTACTAAGTTCAAAAATTCCTATTGAGCCAAAGGGAGTTTACACACCATGTTTTGCAAGTGTGCCAAAATGATGGCTTTTTTGTTAGGTTTTACCCTATAGGATGATAATTTCCTTAAAATATATAACTAGAAATCGTAATTAAAAAAATAGAATTGTTCAAAAACCCAGATTAGACAATATACAAATGTTTCTCTTTATAACTCTTGGGAACTAGCTAGCTGAGATAATTGAATATGGGCTATAGAGCATTTCATCAATGTTATTGCTTCCACTCTTGGAGGAATTCTATGCCACTGCACATGCACCAAATTCATATCCCCTGGCAGACTTCTTTTTTTTCTCTGCAAAATATAGATTCTGCTGGAGAGATGTTGCAGTTACATCTTTTGCCCACCAGGGCCTGCTGTGGTGCCAGGAGAGAGGGCAGCCAATTGGTGGAGAGAGACAAGGAAGAGGCTGTGTTCCTCACAGTGGGGCCAGGAGAGGAGGTATGGGACAGACAGCGCGAGGTACAGGGGGTTGCTGGAGGGTCACAGACTGGGGTTCAGAAGGGCTAGTGGAGGTGGGCAGACCAGGGCGCAGGCTCAGGAGCTAGTGGGGTGACAGCATTGATCTTGGGGCTGAATGGGAGGGGGCACGTAGGACCACAGTGGGATGTGTGGTAGGAAGCTCTAGAGACACAGGAGATTGGGGGGGCGGGTTCCAGGGACCCAGTGGGAGGGGAAAGAGGCTGCAAGGACATCGGGAGATTGGGGCAGATGTGCCTGACTGAATGGGAGAGGCTAGGGGTCAGCCAGGGGCTGCATAGAGGAGGCTCCCCAACTCCCTAAGAATCCTCCTGTCCCTCCACTCAAAAACCTTCTTCCATACTTCTCCCACCCACACCCAACAATGCTCCAGGTTGACTCTCCAGCTCCTTCCCTCTCCCTCAGCTCCTCCATTACCCCTGAGCCCTGTGTACTGACTTCTGAGGGATACTGAAAATACATTTCTGTATTGTAGTTTAAATGAATTACTCAAAGTTCTGTATTAATATGCTTAGTAAGGAACCTGTTGGTCCAAAAAATACAACCATTTCCTGAATCTTTTTCTTTTTTTGTCTGTATTGTTACAGACATACTTGATGAAAGGTATTTTGAAATAAATTACAAAAAATAATTGAAACTTGCATGATTATATTGTATTATTTTGACAAACAATATATTCAGAATTTTAAAACATTTGTGGAGAATTTTTCCTTTTTTGGTGCAGAATTTCCCCAGGAGTAAGCTTCTCAAAGTTAAACTCCAGCTTTGATCAATATGAAGTTTAAAGTCCTTACAAGCTGATGTCTGTTCTGTGACCTATGTAAGTTATCTGGTGTTTGGAGTCCAAAATTTAGTGGACAGCTTTTCATATTGTAGAAAATACTGTCAACATTGGACATTTTATTGAAAGTCTCTATTAAGAGGTCCATGCTAGGAGACCATAATGCCAAGGAGCAACCCACAGAGAAACTTCATACCATTCAGGGCTGAGGCATGTTTGCTGAGGCCATGTAGGAAGCTTATACTTTTATTGTCCATGCTATGCTTAATTTGTGGGAAAAGACAGGGTTTCAGCTTCCAATGTCACCATTTAAACAAGTAGAACAACAGATGTTAATTCAAAAAAATCCACTATACTAGTGTACATTTTTATTTATATTGACAATGGAAAGAAACAGTTAATACTCTGCTCAAAAATCATCTTTCTGTGCCTAGGCTTTTCATGATCATGTTCAATCCAACATATTTAAAATCCCAGTTGCTTTGAAAGGCATTTCCTAACCTACCAGTGAATTTAAGTGAACAACATTGAGTTCCTATAAAATGCACTTTCTCCTTCTAGGGCAGGCGGCGTTTTCAAAAGAGATTAGTGATTTTTGGGTCCCTCCATTTTTTGGATACTCCACTCAAGTCACTTAAAGGATCCAGATTTTCAGAAAGTACTTAGCCTTTGAAAATCAGGTCCCAAAGGTACCTTAATTGGGCACCTGAAAGCAAGGGACAGGATTTTAGTCAATATTTAATGCTACATATGCTCTGCTTTGTAGGAGTAAGCATTGAGGGTCAACTTTTTAAAGGTACTTGGGATTTGGGAACCTAGGCACTTTTGAAAACCCCACTTGGCACCTATCAGCATCATTAGGCACCTAAATACCTTAAAAATAAGGCTTTAGGTGCCTATCTGCATCTTTAGGCATGTCAGTACCATTGCATATCTGTCCCTAAGAGCCTTACCTCTGAAATCTCATGCCTTTTGTCATGCCATGTCCTTAACAACCTCATATTTTTAACCTAAATCATCCTGCTTAGAAAGTGATGATGAATTGATTGGGAGATGCCCTGGCATCATTCAGCCTTGAAAAATCTTCTCCCTTCAAGTAACTAGACATTATTTATGACCATTGATTTAAAGGGCCTGTGCAAGTGTATGAGTGGCAATAGAAGTGGAAGCACAAAAAACAAGTTATATGGACAAGATGAGGGAATGTTTAAGTATCCTAAATTGAGACTGGATTCCTCAAGTGCCAAGGACCTGAGGATTGTTCACAGCCAGCAGAAAAGGATATTTGCGTTAGAATCTCTTAACATAATGGACAATTTTCTTATTCTTACCTCTATAAACAGTAAAGGGTGAGGAATAGGTAGGCTCTGAAATTGTATGGACTATCCCAGCTTGATGAGCTCTAGGTGTGGAGCGATAAGATTCTAGTCCCCCTGAAAACAACAAAGCCGGTCCCCCAAAAAAGGAATAAAGATCATGCACATATCACCATAATGGCTCTCAATCAAGACCTCAGAATGACTGCTTGGAGGTAAGCATAACTATTGTTTGCATGTCCTTTGGAATCCCTGATGCCTACAACCAAGAAGCTATATGCATAGGAATGTATGTTGCCATGCACCTCACTGCTGTATCCAAGGCACATAGTAACTGCCTGAAAGGAAATCCACACTACCACCTGATTTTCAGCAATTATAGATTTGAGCTCTTCCCTGCTGTCTTGAGGGAGTTTATCCAAACTGTCTAATACTTTATGCCAATTCAGGTAGCCATTTGCCATTAACGAGGTCTAATAATCAGAGATACGTAAAGTGAAGACTTGCTGACCAGAAATTTTTCCTTCCAAATAAATCTGGACATTTTGGGGTTTTTTTGTCTCTGGGTGTTGTTTTCAGCACCCCTTGTTGCCTGATCCCTGTCTAGGGAACCTGGGACTGGATAGGTATAAAAATAATCAAATCCAGATGAAGGTTACCTGATAGCATCTGTCCACTTTTTTTGGAGGCTGGTGCAATAAATGCCGGTGTCTGACAGATATATCTTGCTGTCTACAATAAACCATTGTTATTTGGCACAGCCAAACAACTAGGCAATAATATGTGTAAGATATTTAAGAGTTTGCGATTTTTCCTGCATCACCTTCTCAGGTATTTAACATGTGGTGGAAAAGATCCTGAAATATTTGGCTGTCTTCAGGCTGAGATAGTGTTGCAGGCACTACAGCTTTGTCCAGAGAAGATAAGGCAATACCTGTCAAAATTTTCTGCCTATTAGTCTGAGGTTGCTTTTAATTTGATACCTACTCTTGTTGCTCAATGTGGGAGAGAACCACCTATACCTAAGAAGCTATTTGAGCTACTGAAAAGGAGGTGAATCTCATCCTCAAATGGGCAACAGATAAAATTTTTCTGTCAGGCTGCATGCACCAATGGCTCTGTAGGGTCAGAACTGGGATGGGAATGAGAACTAGGGCCTAGGGAGTGCATGCCATGGGCATGCAAGCTTAGAACCTCTAGACCTGTCATACTAGGAACTTCTTTCTGTCAGAGCCAAAAGATCATAGGAATGGGACATCGGAAAGTAGGCAGTGGACACCTTCCTGAGGTATTTGGAGGCTGATGAAGAAAAGTGTAGGTTACTTACCTTGTTCGGGAACTGAGTTCTTCAAGATATTTGTCTTTATATGTGTTCCACTTAAGGTGCACATGCAACCCATGTGCCTTTCATCAGAGACTTTTGGTACCAGTGACCATTAATCCAAACATGCACCCTAACTATCCTCGTGCCCTATACTGAGGATATATAGGGCAATATTGGAGAAACAACCCTCAGTTTCTTCTCCACCACAAATTCCTGTCAAGATGAGACTCTGAAGCGGAGGGGAAGGAGGGCAAGTAGTAGAGTACCCATAGGGACAAACTTCTCAAGGAACTCAAGTTGCTATACAAGGTAAGTAACTTCTCCTCCTTCTTCAAAGAATGTCTCTAGGAGTGAGCCACTTCACGTGATTCCCAAGCAATATCCTTGGAGATGGCTGCTTAGGAGCTTGGTCTAAGGCTTTTTGAAGAACAGCAGTTTCAAAGGCAGCATCTGCTCCGTGTGTGCCCATATAATAGCTCTACAAATTTCTTCAATTGGAAAATTCTTCATCAGAACTATAGAAGTAGACAAAGATCTGGTAAAATAAGCTATTAGTCTAGGAAGGTGTGATGCTGTATGATTGAAACATGACCATTTATATCATTAATACTGTTGCTATTAGACAATTGCAACAAATCTTGTACAAAGTATGTAATCTAAAGTGTTAATGTAAAGGTTATGATTTGCTGAGTATGATTATCCTGTTTGTATGCATGTATAATCTTTGTATCTAAAGTTATGAATATTGACCATGTACCAGTATTTCAAATATGTTTGCTTCTGGGTTAACAGGCACAAGGTAGTTTACATCCAGTCTAGCCAGCACATTGTGAATGGACTATGCAATTTGATGGCCCATTACAGAACACAATGGGCAATAGAAAAGGCTTGTCCCCACCCATTGAGCCTTCCTGAGTATGCTTTAGCAAGAATATGGGTAATGGCTGTCCTATGAGTATTCATGAAAGGGCATGTGACTCGCTTATGTGACCCTGGACTCCATCTTGTGCCTGTAATTTTCCACAAACTAAGACTGAGAGCATCCCCTCTGCATAGGAGCAGATATAAAAAAAGCCCCAAAACATCTCCATTTTGCCTCTTTACTGCTCTGATCTCTGGACAATGGACTTACAGTAAAAGAAGCATTCCAATCAATGGACTGAGGACCTTCCAATCTTTTGGAAGTTACCAGAGATTTTACAAGCCAGCAGTCTGTAACATCACTGCTACAAACCTGATATAAGAACACAGACCATATACATGCAATAATGGCTATTTGACCATTTTTAATTCTCTTCTCTTATAAATAAACCTTTTAGATATTAGATTGGCAATGGTGTGATTATTGGGTAAGTTCTGAGATCTCTATTGACCTGGTTGTGTGGCTGATCTCCAGGGATCAGAAGGACCTTTTGTTTGATGAAACTGGTTTTCAATAACCACTCATCATAAAGTCTAGTGTCTGGGTGTTTAAATAAGTGCTCAAATGCCTAAGGAGATTGCATTTTTTACTTCTTGTTAACCAGTATGGTGAGAAAGAATGTTACACCAAGCCAGTAACAAAAGTATCTCACTTTGAGGTAAGCCTGCCCTATTTCTTGCCAGTTTGTCCTAAATCTGGTATCCTGAACTGTGACCCGCTGAGGCACGATGACAGATGGAATGAAATGAAATGAGAAAGATGCTCCACAAAGGATTGAAGGAAATATGTAAAACAGTGCAGCTGATGATCCAGATGGTGGGACAGTTCACAACCCTGATCAAATCATCAAAACAAGTGTTTTCTCAAAGTTGAAAGCTACACTATTGTTACCATGAAGGCTGGAGATCTTTTCTTAAATAGCAGTCTCTTAAGGACTTCTGTTCTTTGAAAGGTCAGAAACTGAGCAGGATGAGATCTTTGTGCTGTCTGTGATCTACTAAATTGTCTCTTGTTTGCAGAGATACCTTTGAATCCTTCAGGAAATGTAAGGATTTGTTTGTAGATTCACTAAACTGCTTTATTCCATCAAAGGGGAAACCCTCACCAGTGTTTTGAACTTCTCTCAGGATTCCAAAGGCTTTAAGCCAGGAAGCATGGTGCATAATGACTGGTGTGGATATGGAATGGTCCATCTTATTGACCCCTGCAATGCTGTTCTTCAAATCAGCTACTCTTCAGAGAGGATAACCCAAAATTTCTCTGGTTGGTCCTGTAGTATGTTGTCAATAAAAGAACTGACCAATTTGGTAGCCTGAGTCTGAAATCTACACAGCTGTTTTTAACACCATAGCATGAGCCTGAGTCTCTGGACCCTGGCCTCTGAGGCTCACTGCTCTGGGTTTAAAATTCAGTGTAGACATATACTAGGCCCTGAGCTACCCTTTGAGGGAGTGAGATGGGGTGATCTTTGCCTCCTTCTGGTAGGACCAGAAGCAGGCCTCATAGAATGAACTAACAGAAAAATATATGAGGTGAATCTCTAATTTTCTCTGTTCTTTTTGACAAAGAATGACAGACAAACAGAGCCATTCTTTGGGATGTGCCCTACCCCAAAGCAAAAAGACATCTTAAGTGACCATTGTTAAGCAGCATAACCACTTCACAAAAAGGGCAGTTCTTGAAGTTGGGAGACTTCAGTTTAGTTACAGTAATAACTCCCAGGACTATGAAAAAGAGATTCCCTCACATTAAGAGAATATTTTTGTTGTTGTATTGCCAGTGGGCATCCCTACATTATTATACACTGTAGTGGAGAGGTTACCCAGCTCCTGCCCTGAAGGACTTAAAACAGCCCTGGGAGAGGGCTGTGGCAAGGGAAAGGCTGGGCTGATTGGGAAAGCAGCTACAGCTGCAGCCAGTGCAATTAGGGCCCAGCTGGCCCTTATAAGATGGCACAGGGCCAGAAGGACACACTCTCTCTCTAGCTCCCTAGAGAGGGAAGGATCTGGCTGCCGGGAATCTGAGAAGGGTACCTAGAGTGGAGCAGTGCTGGGGAAGGGCAAAGGGAGCTGGGGAGCTCCAACCTAGCAAAGCCCCAAGCTTCAGGCCAAGTTAAGGGCCCACAAAGGGTACTAGGGCTGCAGAGAGGAACCCAGAAATAGGCAGAGGCAGCTGGTCTGACCCACCTTGCCGATGATGATTGGTTTACAGACTGCAGTCTGCCCCAGGGAGCAGGGGCTAGTTGATGACTGGCAGTAGCCACTGAGTCAAGGTGGGGTTAGGAGGTTGGGGTTTCCCCTGGGTGTGGAGACGCAGATTGTGGGTTACTACAGGGGCAGAACCCTAACATAGAAGGGCACCAGGGTCTGGGAGGGACACGGGGGCCAGTGGCAGGCAAGACACTGGCCTGCAGAGGGCGCTTCGGGCTGGAAAGAGCTGATTCCCTAGACAACCAGCAGGAAGCACCATGCCAGTGAGTCGTCTCCTTGCTAGAAGTGGGTGGGAGCTGAGAAGGGTACCTGAGGTGGAGCAGTGCTGGGGAAGGGCAGAGGGAGCTGGGGAGCTCCAGCCTAGTAAAATCCCAGGCTGCAGGCCTTGCTAAAAAGGCCAAAAGGGTACTAGGCCTGCAGAGTTGCCCAGAGACAGGCAAAGGCAGAAGGCTCTAACCCTTCTGGCCGATGATGAGTGGTTTACAGACTGCAGTCTGCCCCTGTGAATGGGGGCTAGATGGGACTAGCAGTAGCCATTGAGGCAAGGTGGGGATAGTGGGTTGGGGGTTCCCCTGGATGGGGAGACCCAGATTGTGAGTTACTGCTGGGAGCAGAACCCTGACGTAGAAGAGACACGGGGACCAGTCGCAGGTGAGACACCAGCCTGCAGAGGGCACTCTGGGCTGGAAGAGCTAATTCCTAGGACAAGCAGCAGGAGAGGCCGCGTCGGTGAGTCGCTGTCCCACCACATACACGAACAGAAACTTCAATAACTATGTACAAATAAGATTAATTGTTTTGCACAGTATCCAGGGATGTGGACACTGCGGGCTTCCATTTTGCAGCCACAGGTGGTAAGAACTAACAAAAGGGCTGTTGGGCCTGCTCTGCCCTTTATGCTCTTGAGGATGTAGGGGGAGGATGGGAGGACACTCTGGGTACAGGACAGCTACAAACACTGCTGGCCAAAAGAATCCAATGTCATGTACGTGGAGTAAGATGGGCATCAGAAGTGAAACGCACATGGACAGTCACCGAAAGAAGATTATTAAATTGCAATAGGCCACTTGTACCTCTAAAAGTAGAGCTGAGTGGAGAAAGGGAATTTAGTTTCTTCTTAGGAGTTGCACTAGGGGAGGACAGTCTTAGGCATAGATTTCCATATGTGATGGGGCAGCTTCCCTAAAAACTGTTTAACCATCCAAAGAAGGATTCCCCTTGCAACAGCTCCATTGACCCTGGTACAAAAAACATGCTTCTGGTAAATGGAGGCATCATCAATTCAGCCTTATTTCGTGATGATTCTTGGTTGCCAGAAGGACATGGCCGTAGAAGTTTTTGGCAAACAGCACCCAACTTACCCAAGAACTCTGGGATGAAAATCTTAGAGCTACTTTTGCACTCTACCTCCTAAACTGGGCTGAATGCAGCAGCTGCAGCCTGGGATCTGTGCCTTAGGTACCAGTAAGGGTTCAGTAAGGGACCAGACAGAGGCTACACTGAGGACTCATGCATCCTACCTGTTCCCATTCTTCTAGATTCACTTTTCGGGCAATACTTGGCCTTCTCTATATCGTCGAACATAGGGTGAGGTTGTGGCCATTTCCTACACTCCCACACCTCCAACCTACCTCACACACAGATGAGTGGGTTTTCTACCAGCAGGTGCCCAGCTCTCTGATTTCTGTCATCAGAGTCCAACATAAATTTAGGGAAAATTTGGCTCTAAAATTCAAAATACCATTTTGGTGTTTATTAAACAAATCCTTTTCTTGACAGAGATACCAGTTTCTCCCTTTGAAAAAGTGGGAAACATTGACACACCCTCCCATTCCTCTTTTCTAATATCTCCCACTTTCCTTATATCCCTCAATATCTATACTATATTTTGCAAAGCATATACAGTATAGGACCCAATTCTGATTTCCTTATTCACAGGAGTAGCCTCATTGATGTGAATAAGAAACCACACAAAAGTAAGGCAATTACATTTTGGCCCTTTAATCATTAAATCAATGGAACTATTTGTGGGGTAACCAACTATTCAGTGGAGTAACAATTGCACAGCCAGGCCACAAAAGTAAACAGTTATTGCTAGCATCAAAACTAGAACGTAATCATGAAAGTCAAAACTTGGAAGTTATATAACCAAACTCAGTTATGTGATAACTTCAAGCACTGTCCAATGTCTAGAAGTCAGAAACATAAATATGAAGTAGTAATTTAGGATATGCCAGATAATTTAGATCCGTTACGTATTTTTGTGCCTTGTAAAATATAAGAGTAATTATTAAAAAGTGGGGAGGGGCATAAAAACTATGCCCATAGGTACATTAAAAATATGAAAGTAGATTTTCAAAGTATTATTTCTCAATGGGACTATTTAGAGAGGTAAGTGAGGCAAAACAAACCTTCTGTAATCATAGGTCTGGATCTTTGTTGCAACATTATTACAGTTACGGATTTGTAGTTGTAGGTCTTGTTGGAGCCCTAGGCATAGCAGAAAGAGTGAATGAAAGTAGGCCTGGCTTTGGTAGAATAGTAACACACTAGATGTCAGCTCATCAAGTAAGCACTTTCCTGATGAGAGAGGATGGTACCAGAAAACCCAGAGTTTTCAAGTAGCTGTGTAAACAAATTCCACACGAGATGGTACAAGAACACACCAGCCCCTCATAAGATAAAGAGGGGATTCCAGGGTAATGGATGAAAATGTTTTGTTTGAACTAGCAGATTCAAGGATGGTAGCAATATATAGATGGTAATATGTAACTTGTCTGAATCAATGTATAAAAGGAGAAGTCATAGGAGGGGCATCTTTGTACAAGTCTAGGGGACAGCTTCGTGGTGTGCTGACTGAATTAGTACCATTGTCGCAAGCATACATGTGTTAGTGTACCTGTAACCATTGAGCCAGGGCAATAGTACTGTGCTTTGTCGACAAACCTAACCTATGGTCTTTCTTTATGAACAACATCAAGGTCTGCTGAATCTGCCATCTGCACTCACTGCTAGTGCAGCTAGCACTGGCTCCAGGAACAGCAGCACTTACCAGCCTTAACAATACTCCGCAGCACTAACAGTAGTATAGCTCTTCGTTTCTCAAATGAGCAAAGAAAATACTTTTGAATGAAATTAACACTGTTAAATACATTTTTTCATGTATGAATGTCAATGCATCATGGAATTTTCAGAAGCCTTTACGAAATTTTTAGCACTAACTTCCAGTGATCTGCCATACACATCCATCCATCTCCTCGCTGGTTATCCCCTACGATGATGACCTTCCACCATTCTTTCAGTAACTTTCTCAAAGCTATTTCCAACCTGTACGCCTAATATGACCAAAGCACATAATTTTGTAGCTTTGATTTCCAACATCAGGGTCTATTTCTCTCCAATAATATTTCTAATATAAGCAGTCATCTTTGTTTCCATCCAGGAGATATGCAAGAGTCTTCAGCAGCGCCACATTTCAATTGTTCAGTTTTCTTCTTGTCTAAAGCATTAACATCCCATGATTTACATCCATACATCTCTACAGTAAAAAATAAGGCTTTTCACTAGAAACACCTTCGTACATTTTGAGATGCCATGTTTCTTCCACATTTTCTTACAGAAGTCAATAGCTGAGCGAACCATCCCTAGTCGTCTTCTGATTTCTTTGGGATAGCCTTGTTGGCTGGATATATATGATCTGAGACAATTAAATGTATCTACTTTTATACAGCTTGTCTGTTAATCATGATGTTGTCTTGCATCCTGTTTTTGCTAGTATCAATGTAAATACATTTTGATTTAATCACATTCAGGAGTAGCCCATATTCCTCACTAATTGTTTTTACATACTTCAACATTTGTTGCATTGCATCAGTAGTTGCAGCAAAGAATGTTGTGCTATCAGCAGATCTGATGGCAATGGAAATCCCAGCTCCTTTATCAAAACATTCCGAGGCTTGTCTCATAATAAATTAGGTATCTAGATTAAAGAGGCTTGGGGCAAAATACATCCTTGTTTCACATCCAGACCAGTGCTGCCTACTACTGTTCACACCGTGGTCTGCTGGTGGTAGTAGAGACTTGTGATGAGTTCAATGAGGTGCTCTGAAATCCCCATACCAGCCACTATCCTCAAAAGTTAGTCATGTTGGATGGTATCAAACACTTCTGTGTAGTCAATAAAGTACATGATCAATGGATGATTATACTCCTCACATTTTTCAATGATGAGATGGATATTCATTATTTGGTCATTCTTAATTAGTATTATTGCACAGGTTAACAAAATGGAAAAGCAAAACCTTAAGAATAAAAGGGGCATCCAGGATCAGATACTGCCCTCACGAAGTACTCACAGCTCTGTAGATATAAACATGTTCACTTTGGATAGAAATCAATTTCTTAAATTATTCAGGATCACAATTTAGGTTTTCTTTTCATTGTCATCATTATAAAAGCATGATATTTCTACTTGCTGTATTGCAATCTTAATGCAGTTCCCTATTTCATTTGCATTTAATAAAAAGAAAGGTGAAGCCTGTCAGCTATGGGTTATAATATATCTAGCAAAATATATTTTAAACACACACACACACATATATATAGCGAGAGAGAGAGATATATCTATCTATCCATACATCGATCTATCTATAGCTATATATGTGTGTGTATATATTTATATATATTTACACACGCATGCATATAAATCACAGCTGACCAGTATCATCTTTCTTTATATTAAATACAGATGAAATAGAGAATTAAATTTGTATTGTATGTATATATAAAATTTCATTCTGTATTTCATTTACACACACACACACAAATTGCTCACGTACAGTGAGGAGAGAGGGTAGTAGACAATGAAACAGATTTTCTTTTACCTTAACAATGTCTCCTTCATGCAGTTGAAAGCTCCTGGCTCTAAGATGGATCCCTTTACCAGCCTCTGTTTCAATTTTATAGATGCATTCGTGGTTGTTGTCATAGTTAGATGGAAAATTTGGAGACAACAATGTTCCTTCATTTCCAGAGACACTTGCTCCACATTCAGCTAAAGGAAATAGGCACATTAAAAATAAATTAAAAGGTGGATTATCCATTTCAAGAATATAAAATAATGATTATATTCAAACCTAACACTGTCTCTTTTACAATTCTTAAGTAATAGGGACTATCTGAGAGAAATGATACTTCTGTACTTTACCTTCGATTGACAAATTACCAAAACAACGACCACAGAAACAACAACCACATGCTTTGCTTTTAGACTAAGGGAAATTCAGGTTACCTTGGTCTACTTCCCCTAGCCTTCAATGTCCCTATTAGTTCTCTCAGCAGATCGACCCACCCAAACAAGGTGGGAGGACTGATCACATAGAAATTGAATGTTTTGTTGAAGCACATCTGACAGCTGTTGTGGTCTTAGGCAGAAATAAGGGGAGCACTGATCACATTGACTCCCTCTTTTACCTGATAAAAAATACTAGACAAAATGGAGAGTCAAGTCCTAAGGTAGAAAACAAAAATCTGACAGTATGATAGCTATTGGAACAGTTTCTTCCATCAGCAATAAAGAAGCTGCTGACATCTGCCAAGGATGAAATCAACAGCTACCCTCCTTCACAACTGAAGAGTGGATGAAGCCTTCTCCCAGCAGTATGGAGAGTGGACAGAAAAGACCTTCCCTTCCCTCTCAGCAATAAAGAGAGTTATTTTATTGCCTGTCTGAAAAGGAAGGTGTGCAGCATGAGGTGAAGGTTTAGGCTGTGGACTTAGCTTGTTTTCTGATTGAAGAGTAACGAAAGTATTTCAAGAATGCAATATAGATATGCTAAGTCACAAATGATACCTTCAAAACTCAGGACTTAAGCAAAGGAGAAAAGAATGAAATACTGTTTAAAAACAGAATCTAAATATTAGCAGTTTTGGGGAAAAAATATATAGAACTATATTTACCTGTTCTGAACTACAGTCACAAACTGGTATGTAGATACTACTGGAACTTTAAAATATATAATTTATATTGGACTGAATAATAAAACTTAAATATGAGGCAAAAAAATAAAATACAGTGTATTGTTCTGAGTGAAAAATGCTGAGCCAGACCGAAACCCACATCAAATGAAATAATAGCTAAGAAATTTGTAAACCTTCAACCACAGAAATTTCAAATACTATGTGTGAGCAGATTAATGGCAATGTTTCAACAGTCTCTCTGGATATCCTCTCTTGTGTAGATTTAAAATAGATTCTTAGGTCACGTTCAAAGGTTGTTTCTAAACTAATGCACCCATTCACACTTCCAAATGGGAATGTGCATTTGTAAGTTGGTCTAAGCATAATTTTGAGGTACAAATTTAGAGGTCCCTTTTGAAAATGTAACACAATGTTATCTGGAATGTTAATGCATTTTTTCTGGGAACATCCTCATGGAGAAATGCATATATTATATCTATATATAAATAATCAATTGCCAAAAGACTGACTCCAAAACCAAGTATGGCCTTAACAGGTAATATCAACTTTGGAAGTTTCTGACTCCTAAGAATTTTGCAGTTTTTGTTTTTAAAATTCCTCTGCTACAATTGATTTCATTACATATTTCCAACAATTACAAAAAGAAGAAAGAGAAGAGATTGACTATCTCACATATAAGTCTTGATTCTGCTCTCTATTTTAGATCTGTTTAGATAGTATGGACAAGAGAAGCAACAGGGCTGGATTGTGTCTCCTTGATTCGGGGCCATCCCACCTTGGCATAAATTAGAGGTCAGTCCGGACTTGTGGAGGATCAAATGCAGTGGAGCTCTACTTCATTATGCTTCCTCTGCTCCTCATCCTGCCCAGATGTTGCATTGCCTTTCCCTTTAAATTCTGGGTAAGGGGACAGAAGTTAGAGTAGGCAGCAGAGCCACCTGCACCAGCAGATAGGTTTCCTACGGTGGGGGATTCTCCCATGGATATCTCCAGCCAAACTTAAGGCCACTTTGCCCTGCATATATGGCACAAAGAAGTTTTAGTAGATTGGAGAATCTGCCACTGAGTCAATAGTCATAGGTAGAAAAGATATCTTAGATAAATTCCACAAACCAAGTCAGGGCAAGATATCTTCCCCTTACAAAAGCTCGATCACATAAACAAGAGATATTATACATGGTCATAGATACGCTAATTAAACCTACTGAATCTATGAAAGGAACTAATTAAGTATATAAAATCAATTCTACACAGTGCCATTATTACAGTCAGTAGATGCAAAGCCCAAAGTGTTGACACAAATACACCTCTACCCCGATATAACGCAACCCGATATAAGGCGGATTCGCATACAATGAGGTAAAGCTCTGACGTGCTGCTCTGAGCAGCGTGTTAACGGTGCCGGGCCAGGCCCGAGGGTTCGATAAGGGACAGAGGGTCTCGGAGGTGGTCAGGGGGTCCCCCTCCCAAGGCAGGAGCTGTGGCAGGGCACTTTTGGGGACCTCACAGTCCCAGAGTGGCCCAGGAGATTAGCTGGGAGACGAGAGCAGCCGCTCCGCTTCCCTCACTCCGGCCCCAGCCGTGTCGCTTGGGGGAGGGGGGTTGGGGGAAAAGATCCCCCCCGCAATCACCAGCAGTGGCGGAAGCAGAGCTGCCTAGCCCCAGCCCGCTCTACTCCGCCAGCCCCCAGCCGCAGCTCTCCGCTTCCCGCTGCAGGTGAGTACGGGGGGTATCCTTTCCCCAACCTCCCTGCACTCATCTGCGGTGGGAAGCAGAGTACCGCGGCTGGGGGCTGGCAGAGTGGAGCAGGCTGGGGCCGGGCTGCTCCGCTTCCCGCCATCGGTGAGTGCAAAGGGCATCCTTTACCCAACCTCCCTGCACTCACCGGCAGCGGCAGGAAGCAGAGCAGCCCAGTCCCAGCCGTGGTGCTCCACTTCCCGCCGCAGGTGAGTGCAGGACCTTTCCCCAGCCGCCCCCCAGCAACATGGCTGGGGCAAGGAAACCAGAGTGGGCTGAGGCCACGTCACTCCACTTCCTGCCGCAGGTTGCGGGGGGCCGGGGGTGGGCTTTCTCCAACCTCCCTGCACTCACCGACGGTGGGAAGTGGAGTACCGCAGCTGGGAGCTGGAAGACTGGAGTGGACTGGTGCTGGGCTGCTCTGCTTCCCGCCGCTGCCGGTGACTGCCTGGCCTGTCAGGGGGCGCGGGTGGATAGGGGTCGGAGCAGTCAGGGGACAGGGTGGTTGGGTAGGGGATGGGGCCTGGGGGTGATTAGAGATGGGGGTCTCTGGAGGGGGTGGTCAGGGAACAAGGAAGGGGGGGCAAAGCAAGTTTGATATAAGTGGTCTCACCTATAAAGCGGTGAGATTTTATGTCTCCTGAGGACCCCATTATATCCTGGTAGAGGAGTATAACTTCATATATTTCTGAATTTATCATTTAATTTAACATTATGAATTTCATTTAAATTAGTATTTATCCAGTGAAGAATCACTGCAGATGACTTTTTTGGTAAATAATTAACAAAAATTCTGGCAGTATACTGAGGAAGTCTTGTCTCATGTAGAAAGTTCAGGTACCCTATACAAACTTTTCCACAAAGAGGGGTCTGCTCAGATAAAGATTGATACGAAAATACTCCTTGAGGAATACATATATCTTTGTTTCCTTAGGCTTAATTCATGTTGCCTCTCTATCTTCTGCAAAGAACTAAAACACATTGGCTGTAAATTACTTATTAAAAAATAATATACCTACAGTAATCAAATGATAACCAGGAGGACATACACGATACCAGTAGGTATTACCAACAAAACAGGTATAGTCCTGCAGTATTAATATCTATGAAGTAATATAAAATTAACACTGAACTAACCTCAAAAAGCAATAACAACTGTAAACCTATTAAATATCATTCCCAGTTAGGAAGTATCAGAGGGGTAGCTTTGTTAGTCTGGATCTGTAAAAGCAGTAAAGAGTCCTTTGGCACCTTACAGACTAACAGACGTATTGCAGCATGAGCTTTCGTGGGTGAATACCCACCTTGGCGGATGCATGCATTCACTCACAAAAGCTCATGCTTCAATATGTCTGTTAGTCTGCAAGGTACCACAGGACTCTTTACTGCTTTTACCAATTAGGAAAATGACTTGTATAAAGAATTATTATTTTAATGGGGAAGAAACCATGATCATTATTATTTCTTAGCAGCCACTGTGTACAAGAGGCTTTATTGAAAATGTGTCTAGACACATTTCCTACCCCAAAGAGTATACAATCTAAAGGTAGACATGACGACAACCAAGAGCTGGAAATAATAGATGGGGAAGTATGAGGATTCTTGATGAGGATTCAAAAAATAAGTTTACCAAATTCTTATGACTCCTTTGTTTTCCAAAATATGTTCCACAATATTTACAAGCATACCCTCTTCCCTGACCCCTCTAATTTAATAAAATCACAGTCTAGGCAAAGTTCCCCTTAACCAGATCCCACTACATCATCACCATCATGTAAAATTGCAGAGGCATGGTCTTCTTGCCAGTTGAGTACCATCTGAATTACTCTTTAGCAAGGTACTTAAGGTGGTCTGGTTGTATATTCAGTTTATGTCCACCGTTGACAGTCTTATTGTGCCACCAAAGCTTTTGGCATCCAGGTCATTGTCAGCTATGTAGAGGTATTGCTTGGTACACAAACTTTGGAATTCATTGGTCTTCCGTTCTATGTCTATCACAGTTCAGGGCAACTGTACCTGTATTATCCCTCAGTGATCCAGCAGGGGGAACCCACTCTCATGCTTCCAGCTGCCCAGCTCTTGCTTCTCTTGGGTGAAAAGACATGTATTTATCCCTTCCAACCAAGGCATTTCAAGGCTGAAGAGTTTCCAGCCTATCCTATGATATTCTCAGCAAAATACAGCCTAAGGAGGTTTTTGCCTTCTCTTCAGAGATGGCACAGTGTAATTTTCACAGTTAAGCTACCACATAGCTATTTCTAAGGAAGCACATTTTATTCTTATGATACAAAAAATAGAGAGGACTTATTAAAAAAACAATAAAAAAATACACACACATGCTAATAATCTTACTAGAGAACACCCAAACTCCAACATGGTTTCTGGTTGATGATTAGTAGTTTTTCCTATGGTCACAAGTTCAACACAACTTCAGCTAAAAACAAACAACTTCAGGAGTAAGAGAGCCATTCATTTATCCAGTTTGGCTCTTTGAATAGGTCATCAGCAAGACAATGGGTCCACACTCCAGGGTGAAGCTTCAGAGAAGTTGATAAACAGAGGAATTATATTAGCATATCCATTCCTCCTAGAGATTTCCTGGGAAATTCACTTAATTTCAAAAGTTCACAATTTCAAAAAGCTCGTTAAAGTTCCTAACATTTTGCAGAGATTGCATTCGTTCTTTCTTCCTCCTAAAGAAGTTCTATACAATCATACAATGGTACACAAACATTTTAAAAAATGGACTTCCAAAATACTTAAAATTAATTCAGCAAGATTTAAATTCATAAGGTTTGTCCAGGATATTGTCATAACTGCAACAATGTCCATATCATGGAAGCTGCTGAAACAAAACCCATGCTGACTGAGACAGTTGCTGGATTAGGCTTTGAATATCCTCTTTTCTGATCACGGTCTGACTCTTGAGATGGAGCATCTGAGGAAGACAACAAGAACTGAAAATGTCAGTCCGGTGTTCTTCAGCCTTCCTCAGCACCCACGTTTCACTTCCATACAATAGAGTTGCCATAACCATGAGTTTTTAAATCCTCTGCAGCCTAAAAAGTTTGATGTCATGATGTCCCCACAGAGGTTGCTGAAGGGCTCAAAACATGACAGCAGCTGCTGCTTATGCAAGTGTCTGCATCTGTATATCATCTTCCAGTACTGTCTATGATTCTACCCAAATATTTCACAACTGCCATCTGCTCGATGCCCTATCTAAATAGGTTAATACTAAAATGGTTGTAATCTGGAGCTGGAGTCTGCTTGATAGTAATGGCCAACGGCTTAGTTTCATCCAGATTAATAACCAGACCAATTTGTGCTGCTTCTTTCCTGACAAAATCAGCCATGAGCTGTAGTGATTCAACAAACTTATCCAACAAGACGAAGTCGCTGACATATACAAGAATTCAAATGAGAATGGTCTTCAGCTCAGTGACACCAACAGGTGCCTCTTCAAGTTTCTCCATCGACCAATCCAGGCTAATACTGAACAACGATGATGACATAACCAGCCTTGCCAAACTTTCGTGGACACAGGAAACCATTTGTGTATGCATCAGAGCGATGTGAAACTCCCTGAATGGCAACAACAGTCACTCGTCTTCCATATGAAGTTCAAGCTCCTTGAAGCCACCACCTATTAACTTCATCGTTACTTACATCTATGCAAATACCACCTATAGCCCTCTTCTCTTTATGTTCCACCCATGCTTCACTCCACAATATTCCCTTTGTCTTTATGATTTTAGGACCTCATCCAGCAAACACTAACGGATATAGTAATTACTATTGGGAGTAATCCCTATAGTCTTAATGACAAGGAGTTTTTTAGGTAAATTAGGAAAAAAGAATCCTGACAATGGTTCACCAAATGTCATGGTGGATTCTTAATCACTGAAAATTTTCAAATCAAGATCAGATTTTTTTCCTAAAAGATATGTTCTAGGAATTATTTTGGGGAAGTTTATGACCTGTGTTATACTGAAAGTCAGACTAGATGATTATTAAGGTCCCATCAGGCCTTGGAATCTATGATTCTATAAACAGTTTGGGCCACTGACTCAGCTAGTGCAAATCACTGTAGCTATGGTCAAGTTACTGGAGCTACACTAATTTACACCTGCTGAGGATCTAGTCCCATATTCTATATTTGCAGAATCAGACCCTTCTATTTTATGCCCTTCAGGGCATGGATGTATTGTGTGTTTCTTGCTGATCTGCCACTCTATAGTACTGTGTATATGTACAGAGCCACATGAGGTTAATACGAAATAATCATAAAGGTAGATTTCTTAAAATTTACTACTGTTGCAACATTTATCTTTGAAATCTCTTAGTCTGTCTTTTCCATTTTCCTTTAATTTAGAAGTGTTTTGTTTTGTTTAAAGCTACTGCCATCCACAGCAACACCTTCTGTGCAAAGTAGCTAATGCAACTACTAAATAGCTGATACAAAAAAGGAGAATGTGAATGACTGTATATAAATTTTCTCCCAGTGAATAAACACTTTGAAAAATGGCTCATGAAGACTCACAGTTTAGGTGAATCAATCCAGTCAGTAATATCTCTCGCTTCTCAGAGAAAAGTTCTATGTATTAATCCTTATTTTTACTTTATGTATTTAGGATCAAATAATATTTGCACGTTAGACATTGTAGTTAAAATAAATTATTATAGCTACACTGTCAGCTTGTTTAAGTATCTTAAATACATTATGCAAGTATACCTAACCAGTGAATGATGAGAATTGTTTTAATAAAAGTTATCAGGAAAATTTGTAAAAGTCTGTCTTTGGTAAGTGGAACACAAATACATGAAAGTAGTAGGGAATTTGCTCTGAAGCTGCCAACACCATGCTAATTCCTTACAAGTCAAAATAAATGAAAGGAAACTAGCATCCAGAAGGACAAAGCAACCTGCTTCTTGAAATATGCTCCAGGAAGGGCATGGGGGGGGGGGGGGGGGCGTCTGCTAACTAGTTCACAATGGTTTGAGGCTTAAAGAATTCAAAAAAAAGAAAAATGAAAAGACAAAGAAAGAAACAGCATGTTATTCCTGATTTAGACTGAAAATAGAACTACTTTGTTCTCATCAGACCATACAGGTAGCATGTTGAGTTTGAGTGTGAGTTGAAGAGGCAGTGATTAAAAATATATATATACTGCATGTAAAAAAGTAAGAAGGACTTTTCTGGGCATGGAACTGTATTTCAATTCTAATATATATATATATATATATATATATATATATACACACACACACACACATATATTAGAATGAATTAGAATTAATTTATTGTTTAATAGCTCAGAAAAACTCCTTACATTCAAATTATCATATTTCACTTACGGTCCTTTTTTTTTCATGTGTATTACATAAGCATTTTTCAAATGTGATCTATGGATTTAGGGATTTATGACTGTTTCTATTAAAAGCCTCTCCCACACTCTCTCATCCCCAGGTAATTTAGGAACAGTGAACGCCTTTCTTAATGGCTTAGCTAAAGCCTGTTCTTCAGCATGAGGATGAGGAGCAGAGGGCCTGGTAATGGGCCACGCTGCTCAACTGGTCCTTGCTGTTCCTGTGTGGGCAGGGGATTGCTGCATTCTTGGGCATAAAGTCTGCTTTGGTTTCCATCTCTTTCTCCCCTGCTAAAATTTCATGAGTGCTCCTGCTGAACCAATTAGTGGTGCTCTACTGCTTGTACATAGGTGGATGGTCAAAGGAGAAAGAGAAGAGTGATGCTGAAAAAGAATTAGTAGAAAAAGAACAAACCTCGATGTTTCCCTAAACTGATCTTTTAAAAAGTGACAGAACTCAGGGTAGCTGCTATTAAGGAAGGAATTTCTGTTGTTCTTAAACTGGGCCATTATATGAAGAAGCTTCTGCTGAATTCAGCTCTCAATTACCTACATTTGTGTTTGGCTGTCTCCAGTCTGCATAAATGACCCCTTACAGACATAAGCACTGGGGCATGTCAGAACACTCTTTGAGGCCCACAGCCAGCAGAGAATGGAGGAAGCAGGGCTTGATTAAGATTACAAGGGGCCTAGCGCCAATGGTTGGGGTGGGCCTAAGTATGAATTACATCTTGCAAAAAAAAATTATGAAGTGATCAAACATTTATCTACATGCATATGTACGTATTAATGTAAAATTAACAAGTTTATTCTATTCTCACTACACTGAATTCTTCAAACAAACAATTTGTTTCATGTGGCAAAGTCATGAATGATGTCATCATCATTCAAAGACCTGACGATTTCATTCTCAATGCTCAAGAAGGACAAAGCACTGAGACGCTATTGAGTCATGCTGGATCAGAGGACATTTCTGACCCTTGTTAGAAGAGAGAAGGAACCTTCTCCATTACAGCTAGTGATCACTAGTGACAAATACAGCCATAACGCAGTTTCAACATTTAGGAAACATTCTGTCACACTGGATTTAGTGATAACTCGGTACATCCAAATAGATTTGCTTTTGTCATCTTTTCTCTCTATATCAGAGAGTGATGTGAATTCAACAAATTGAAGAAATTCTTTAGTATCGTAAAATCTACTGGGATATTGTCTGGGTACTTCTGACACAAACATTTGATACTGTCACTGACTTCGGAACTTGAAATGTTAGGCAAAAAAATTATCAGTACACTAAAGGTTTTGTCAATATTTTCGTAAGCCTTGATCTGATGTTCTAATGACCTCTTCAGTTTGTCAATGATTGCGATGAAGGTATTAACTCTGAAGGCTTCCTTGTCATGGAATGAGTGGGCAGTTGCATTGTCACGTCTTCTGTCTTTTGTGGCATTTGGCTGACTTATACTCATGGTTAGCAGTCCTTGCGGCCCCCACATTTCATACTCGTCAAAACTATCTCACATTTGTTGAAGAACAGTTCCAAGACTCCTCATTAGGTTTACAGCAGAGGAAAGATCAATCTGAGCAGTTTGCAAGCTGAGACTGCATCTGCTGAATGGCTGAAGTATATCATTCCAGACCTCACACAAAATACCAGTTTCCAAAGTGTGCATTTCATCACTCAGAATCTTCACATCTTTTCTTGTTGCTGATTTTTGAGATTCCTCATCCTTGAAGCTCTCTCACACTCAGGGGTGAAAGTGAGCCGGTACTCCATACCAGTAAGAACCCACACTGGCCCATACCCAGCTCACATTAAAGCTGGTTTTCCATTTGGGTATCCATTCTGTCACTAACTTTCTTTCGGGCATGGTAACTGCTAGCTGACAATGTATGCTGCTCACTCATTGGTGAGTGATCATGGTAGCTGCTGATTGGCAATGTATGCAGTATTCTTCTAATCATCGAAGCCTTTGCAGAACATTCCCTACTTACTGATATCAGAAAATAGGCAGCAAGAAAAACAGTGCACTTTCTTCTTAGAATAGATGAGCCAGTCTCACTTGCCAATATGTTTGTTAGGCTTCACATATTCAAACACTGATGTGGTTGCATAGCGACTCATGTGTACTCTCACTTTATCAATGAAAAGTCAGCATCCAGATTCTGAAACCTGAAACCACTCTGAAACCTGTCATCTAGATTCTGGCATTTCTATGGGCCCTTCTCAGTCCAATATGAAAGGAGATCTTGAGAAATCCTGTCCCACTCGCCTGGATCATTGGAGGAGGATATTTTTATGTTACTATCACTGGGAAAGTCTTCAGATGAGTGGTGTGAGACTGCAGCTAGAGAAGCACAGGAGACTTCTCCTTTTCATCAGGTGCAGGTGCAGCAGGTTCACTTGGGCTGGTATTCACCTGGACTTCCTCACTACCAGACTTAGTAGGAGAAAAAAAATGTTAGCAGAGAAGGAGAACCTTTCAGCACTACATCTTGTCTTTGCCCTCTTTCTTTGGCCTCCTTCAATTTCTGCCATCCTCCTTTCTTAGACATGGTTTCTATTGTCAAGTATAGGCCTACTGCGTAAAAAGTTCAATATTGCTTGGGCCCACAAACACTTACTTAGCCCACAAAGACAAAATCACAACCACCATAAATTGAATTCACCATCTTAATGGATTAATTTGTACAAAGCAATATCTAATGACACAAAAAAATTCTGATGGCCCTACTACCGTTGCTCAGCTGTTACTTCAATATGGAATGGAGGGCCTACAGTAGGGCCTAAAAATAGGAGGGCCTAAAAATTAGGGCCTAAAGTAGGGCCTACAAATAGGAGGGCCTAAGGCTATAGCCTTATTAGCCTATGGGTTAATCCGGCTCTGAGAGGAAGTATTAAGATGGTGGTTTAAATTCACCTTCTTAAATTTCTCCTGCTCCTGTACTGAGAAAAGCATGGCTGGAACAAGATAATTTTGTTATTTTGTTTGGGAGGCAAGTAAACATGCTTTAAACAAGTAACTTGCTTTTTCTTTAATTTTGGCACCTTGAAATGGATAAAAGAAGCCATGGCAGAATGAGCTTTTGAAGACTATCGAACAGTTTCTGAATATAAGTATAAAATCTATAAAAAACAAACAAAGTTCTAAGTATACTCACAGGAACACTCAAACTGAAATGCTGACTTACCAATAACAACAAAATCTAAATTGAAATCACACCCAATACATTTCATGTAAAAATTGCAACAATAAGGTTTATACAACAGTTTGAATAGTTTAAAAAAGCTTGAAAATATTTTAAGTAGATCCAAGGAGAGAAAGTTAGAGAAGTAACAAGCTTTCAATTTAAAGTGTGCACTGAAATGCTAATCTCTAACTCATTACAGAATGAATATACACCTGACCTATATGTTTCTATTTCCTTTTTCCTGTTTGAGTTGGGAGGCTGATCTCTGGGTGACTGGAATGGGCTTCTAGTGACCCTTTATGATTGGAAGAATATGTGCAGTAGTAAGCCCAGGCACGTACGGATGCACATGACACATCCCTCATACTGGCAGGGGTTAAAAAAGATTGCCAGTGAGAGCAGAGTTATTTCTTGCTCCCAAGCCAATAACTGCTCTGCACCACCACCCCTGCCCAGGACTGAGGGAAGAGTTTTTCCACTGTGTTCAAAGCATCAAAGTTGTGCTTTTGGTTTTGCTTGATTGGTTTCAAGATTTAGACATCACTCATACCAGTTCTCAACTCTTGTCCTCAGGGTGAATCTGGTCACATATTTTGGCCTGAAAGGATAACAGGATAGATGGAATTCTCTGTTTTTAATATAAAGATTAGAGACTCATCACATCTTTGCTCTCTCTCTCTCTCCGTTACCAGTCAATAAAGTATCTAGACCAGGGGTTGGCAACCTCTGGCACGTGGGCCAATGGGGGCGGCGGGAAGCCCCGGCCAGCTCATCCCTTGGCCCACGCTGCTTCCCGTCACCCCCATTGGCCTGGAGCAGTAAACCATGGCCAATGGGAGCCACAATTGGCTGAATCTGCAGATGCAGCAGGTAAACAAAATGTCCCGGCCCGCCAGGGTGTTTAGCCTGGCAAGCTGCGTACCAGAGGTTGCTGACCCTGATCTAGACTGATATGCATGACCATTACCTGGCTTCTTAAGAAAACTTTTAAAAAATTCTAATATGTGAATAATGATACATTTTGCATAGCTTAATGTTTAGAAACAAGTCAAAACAGGGATCATTCATACAACTGCTCTCTTACACTGAACTTTGTGGCTAGGATAAAACGAGAGCGATATCCAAACCAAACCTTGTTTTACTTTTGCAAACCATATCCTAACACTCCATTTTGCAAAACTGCATTCTCTTTAGTTTCTTCTATGTTGTAGTTTTCTTGCTGAGATACGGGTAATTCAAAACTGAAACCATTTTGAGGTTCCAATATATTGAGACTTTGATCATGACTTGATCAAATCACCATTTGTTTTCATGAAATCAAACTGTGACCCAAAATGATTTTGAAAGCCACCTACAATTGTGTCTATGTTTATAAAATTCAAAATTGTAAGATATGGTTATCAAAGACTGCTATAAAATCAATGTAATTTGAGTTAACTTGCTAAACTTTGTCACATAATTTCCTTCATAAATCTACCTAAACATTTGGCAAGTTAAATCTGACAACAGCTGTCTCTAGCCTTATAGATTGTGACAGAACCTCCCTTCCACATACCAGCACAGCCTTGGGCCAGGCAGTGGCATGTTTCAAATCCTTAAAGATTGTTATGTTTTTAAAGATTTCTTCCTTAAGGCACAGCTTCCACAGAACTTAAATGGGAGCTTTGTCTGACTGAGGACTGAATTATAGATGAATAAGAATTTCCAGATTTGGTCCAAATTGCTCAAAGATGAAGGCCTTTAAAATCATATGATGTGAGGGAAGTAACAACAACAATATAAAACTCAAATCCTAAGGACTGATAATACCAAGGAATTCACCAGTCCTGTTCAGGCTGGCAGGAGTGTCACTTATGTTGGAATTCCTATGAAATTGCAATTCACCACTATAACATGACAAAATAGATTCATTATAATTAAGTATTTTACAGTGAATACCAAACAAATTATTAAAGAAGAGCTACTTATTAGAGAGTGTTGTCAATTTATGTTAGCACCTCACTATTAATTATTCATGTGGTATTTACTATAACACCACTGAACGTGATACATTAGTGATAGTAATGCAAATATGACATGAACAGTGCCTCCATAAAGATTCCACTGTAATTCAGCATTCATGTATTATAAAAAATAAACTGCTACATACAATTTAATAATGGAGCCACACTAATTAAACATGAAATAATGTAACACCCAGTTTCTGTATCTTTTCAACAGGAACTTTGTGCTGTCCCATAGCCTGTTTTACGAATATTCGATTTAGGGCATAAAACAGTACCAAAAAATGAGTTCGCTTCATCGGCCATGTACACAGTTGTGAAAATGATTTAGACACAAGCAACATTAGTCAATTGGGTTACATAAATGAAATAGAAGTGTAATGTGCTTGCTGTGATAGTTTAACTGTGGTATAAATCCCTTAGTTGCAGCCATGACAGAGAAAGAATGCTGGGAAGAAAAGGGGCAAAAGAGGGTGCGTGTCCACTCTTTCTGGCATTTTTGCTCATACAACAGTAGTATAAGCAAATGTAAGGGTGAAAAGACCTAGTAAAAGGTTAAGATAGAAAATGTCTGAAGGATTACATGAAAAGCAGGTAAAATGTCTTTTCCCTTCTAAGTTGTTTTAACTGTGTTGGTCCCAGGATAGTAAGCCAGGTTAATTCTCCTCTTCCACATCAATAGTTCTAAATCTTGCCCCTGGCTGAATAAATCTGGGATTTTTTTTTACTAAATTTGACAGACTATTGAAATGAGATACAAAGAAAACTACAATAGGTTCAGAAAAACCAAGAATACTATACTGATGGTTCAGTAGGTCAGAAGATACAATTGTTCAGATTGAGAACAAAAAATTCCACTTTCCCTGTTACTTAATTTACTGCTGTCATGCACCTTGATTCCTAAGTTCAACGGGAAAAAAAACAAGATAATATCTGCATAACAAGTACTAAGAACAAAGTAAAATACGGAAGCTGTTTAACATCAAATTTAGACAATCCACAAACTATCATCGTGAGAACCTTCTGAATGGCTGAAGATTTTTGTTTTCAGTTCTGCAAGATGTAGGCTGCGTAATTTTTTTACAATAAGTGTTCCATAAACAACATTGGTCAACAAATGGAGAATAAACATCTGAGTAATATCAATCATCATATTTTCAAACAAAGGGATTCTATCATGAAAAAGTGTAGTTTATGAAACCTGGTTCATATGCCTGACTTTTTAAGTAAAACCTTTATCCAGCCACTTTTCATTAAAGTACAGTTTCTATTGAAATAGTCCATGATTAAAACTTTTTAAGTGCATACAACAATTCATACAGTATATGCCAAGAGTAGAAACTAAGCAATATTAATTTCAGTGGGAAGCCTAAACTTAAAATTCACCTAACAGTTAACGACTGAAAGTCTACACATACCAAAATGAAGACTTTCACAAAGCAACAGATGCAGAGGACAATTTTAATAAATTATACCTATGAGTAAACTTTGGAATATAAACACAACTAAACAAGAGAAAGCTTATGTAAATTAATCAAATACATTTCATGACTCTCTATATCCTTAAACTGTGTACAAAATTCTTTTGTAGATTGTACTTTTAATACATCCATCTCAACACTTTACATAAATTCCTCATGATGAAATATATATCACTGAACAATATCTTCCATATTTTTGAAATGTTGGCTCAACAGTTATCAATATTCAGTCACTGAATATTAAAATTACACGTATGCATTCCTTTGCTAATTCAATTGTTATAGGAAATCATTCTCTGGCATTTTAGCCAAAGAATCTCTATCCCTACCCTCATCCCCTCTGAGTGGGAAAGATGCTGTTACTATATAGGCCTGTTTGTTAGCCTGGCATAGAATTTTGGGTTTGACTTTTTGATGCTATTATATTCTTATTAATATGTGTGAACAAAGAAAAGAGTCACCTTGAGTTACATCTGCCCATAAGCAGATGGGATGATAAGAGATGGAGTTAAAAGTGTTACAGGGTATGGTGGGAGTGTAATATATGAGCATACACTGGAAGACTGCCTTGCTCTTCTCTCAAGCCAAGGTCAAGCAACCAGTTAAGGGAGGCAAGGAGGGATGGAGGGTCAGGCATAAGCATCACTAAAGGCCAAAGAAAAGCTTGGCATTGACCAGGACACAACCTCACTGCTTATCCCCCCCCATGGGATATAAAAGAAGTGGGACAAAGACCCCAGACTCATGATCCTTCAAAACAGAAGATGACCATAACTTGTAAATGGTGGGAGTAGGGGCGGGCATTGCAGGTATATTTGGACCTGCTAAGGAGGAGGAGGTGGGAATGGGGACAAGGGCAAAGGCTCTGCAGCATCAGAGCTGGGAACAGAACACTGATTAACGGATCCTGCTGGCATGTACAGCTATGGATCTGGTTACTTGAAACTAACCCAACAAACATCGCATTGCCTGCACTTCTGGTCTTCAGCTTTCTGTGTGTTTCACAAGAACCAGGGGAAGGGGTGACGGGAAAGACCTCTACCAGATGATCTGACCAAACTGGTAGGGAGGACGACATTCCTTGGAGGTCTGGTTGGCTGCTGAGTTGGGGGTTGGGAAATTTCCCTTCCCCATATTAGTAGCCCACTCGTACCTTTCTTCACACCAGCGTGCCTTGGTATAGTTTGAAACCAATGGATCTCCAAGCAGGGGGAAGGATCCACCACATGCAAATCCATCTGGAGATCTTTGAGAAAAATGGCTTTAATGGAACTACTTGCATTAGTAAGTACCACTCAGGTGCGTATGGATGTACAGGATTGGGTTTTTACTTGTTTTATATCTTGAAAACATTGGATAGAATTAATTTGTAAGGTATTTTGTATTTACCTTATGTAGCTGTCATGTAAGTAATTGCAGCTTTATAAATATTCTATTTTAATTTGATATGACTTCACAGAAGTTAATACTATTCAAATAGAAATCTTCATTCCGTAGATAACATAAAAATCTGACATCTGTATAACATGCTCCCTTCATTCAGGATAAATGTAAGAAACAATAAGAGTCTCAAACCAAAACAAAGGGACATGTGAATCTAACCAGGAAATTCAACTATGTGGGATGAGGCTTTTTCATTGAATATTGGTTGGTGGAGGGGGTATGTGTCTGTGTCAGATAAATGCATGAAAAATACTACAGAAACAGACAGAGAAGACAGCAAGGATGCATCAGATACCACTTAAACAAGCATAAGGAGCATGAAACCAAGAGAAGCCTAGAAGGAGATATCATAAGCATCTTTCCCAAATCTGGACCTTAGCGTCCAAAATCTGGGTGCTTAGCATGAACCTCCAAGCTTAATTACCAGCTTGGATCTTATCTCGCTGCCACCGGACAGGAATTACAGCGCCTGCCTCGCTCTGGTCCCCCCAAACTTTCCCTGGAGGGACCCCAAGACACAGAAGCTCTGAGTCTT
>NC_133771.1:44115544-44117161 GCF_003597395.2 Chelonoidis abingdonii
AAAAATCCGGTTTCCTGATTGGTCCTCTTGTCAGGTGTTTGGTTCCCTTTGTTAACCCTTTACAGGTAAAAGAAACATTAACCCTTAGCTATCTATTTATGACAGGAGAAGTTGGCTGAAAGGGACTTAGAGCTATGAGTAGGGTCCTATCAAATTCATGGCCATGAAAAAACACATCACGGACCATGAAATCTGGTCTCCCCCCCATGAAATCTGGTCTTTTGTGTGCTTTACCCTAAAATATACTAAACTAGCACCCCACCAGCAACAGTGCTGCTTCTGGCGGTGACTCTGCCTTCAGAGCTGGGATCCTGGCCAGCAGCCATCGCTCTCCAGCTGCCCAGCATTGAAGGCAGCACCGCCGCCAGCAGCATTGTAGAAGTATGGGTAGCAGTACTGCAGCCCCCCAGTACAATACCTTTGTGACTCCTCCCCTCAACTCCTTTTTGGGTCAGGATTCCTAAAATTACAACACCGTGAAATTTCAGAATTAAATAGCTGGAATCATGAAAGTTAGGATTTTTAAAATCCTATGACTGAAACTGACCAAAATGAACCATGAATTTGGTAGGGCCCTAGCAGTGAACAAAGAAACTGCCTCCTGTTGTTTCAGTCCTCCTCTGTTCAAGAAAATAATATTTTGAACATTTTTTGTAGATAGACAGGATTGCATCAAAGAAACCTGATTCCATCATCACTTCTCCTCTTAATGGAAACAAGCTGCAGAACCCTGAACTTTGGCTAATGGCTGAGGCAAAAGCTTCCCTTCTATCAGACCTAATACTGATTTGACTACAGGAAAATATATTAAAAGACTATCATAAGCGATCAAACTGTTTTGTATGATAGTCAAATGCTTTTTAATCATACACACTTAATTTTCTAACTATATGGATATTGAAGGAACAAATATTTTGATTGCACTAAAATCAATTACTTGAATTGACTTACGTTCAGATCAAACATAAGAGAATGCAAAGAAATTAGTGTATCCTTTTCACTGACACAATAGGCAGTAACAACAACTTTTATGTTCCATTTCTGTTGAATCCAGACATAGCCTAACACATTGATAAACTTAACGGAAAACATTACTTATGAATAGTTTTAGAATTGCCAAGCTAATAAAGTCATCCTTCTATTAAGAATAGAGAAATAAGAAGCTAATTTTTCAGCTCACATAACCAATATGAAAGGTACTATAGAATAATTCCCTGCCCTTTCAAATGAATAGGACTCAAATGCATAATGACACTGGGTGCAGTGTGACGTTCTCCTAGGTTCAGCTGCACTCTTGAAAATGGTGTATAGTGCAGAATGTTTAGTGTACCACCAGCAGTAGTGAAACAATATCAGCACAGTCACTGATTTAATCATGCTGCCTTGGAGTAGATAGGATCTTGGGGATCATGTTGAAAGCCTGGTCTACACTACGAGTTTATATCAAATTTAGCAGCATTAAATCGCATTAACCCTGCACCCATCCACACAACGAAGCCCTTTATATCGACATAAAGGGCTCTTAATACCGATATCTGTACTCCTCCCCGACGAGGAGAGTAGCACTGAAATCAGTATTGCCATTTCGGATTAGGGTTAGGGTCGAATTGTGGCTGC
>NC_133771.1:44118840-44131786 GCF_003597395.2 Chelonoidis abingdonii
AAGGCAAGGGGATACTGCTGTGTAGCACTGCAGTACCGCGTCTGTCAGCAGCATCCAGTAGACATACGGTGACAATGAAAAAAGGCTGAACGGGCTCCATGGTTGCCGTGCTATGGCGTCTGCCATGGTAATCTAGGGAAAAGGGCGCAAAATGATTGTCTTCCGTTGCTTTCACAGAGAGAGGATTGACTGACTACATTTTTACCCAGAATCACCTGCGACTCTGTTTTTACCCCATCATGCATTGTGATCTCAACCCAGAATTCCAATGAGTGGGGGAGACTGTGGGAACTATGGGACAGCTACCCACAGTGCAACACTCCGGAAATCGACACTAGCCTCGGTACATGGATGCACATGGCCGAATTAATGTGCTTAGTGTTGCTGCGTGCACTCAACTTTATACAATCTGTTTCCAAATACTGGTTTCTGTAAAATCGGACTAATGTAGACATACTCTAAGATCAGGAAAGTTTCTCCTAATAGGTGCCTGGAGTTAAGAATTTCCACATATCCTGAAGCTTCACTTGACTCTCACGTCCCTTCCACCCAGGCCATGCCATTAATTTTGCACCATTCAGAGGTTAATACAGTAAGCCTTCTGCTTGTCAATCATGATAAAATTTAATTTTAAGTTTTTCCCCTTTGGTGTGATTTTTCATGCAGAAGAGGATCTTACATCTTTATGCTGATATGGTATTACGCTCTTTAAAAAAAAGAAATAAAAAAAGAAATAAAAATTCTACAATTGAATTTCTCCCTCATGAAATAAAATCATTCAAAACATGAACCTTCTCAAACCAATTCACTCAGAGGTGAGTGGATGTATTTGACATTTCAGGATTATTATGTCAATATCAACTGATCAGATTCACTTCAGTTGCAAGCAGTTCACAATGTATATGCAGGCCAGTTAGCAATCACCATATCATTAAACCAACCCACAAATCAAATATAGTACCTCTGCAATTCAAATATAATTCAAATCTGAACTTGTAAAAATTCCATTTTTAACATTACTCACAAAGAACTATATATTCACTAGCCTTTGTGCTTATAGTCACAGATGCTTTAAAAGCACCTTTTTTTTATTTCAAACACAACAAGAAAAAAAAGTGCAAATCACTTTAAAAGTCAATTTTGGGAATCTATGAGAAGCTTTTTCACTCAAAGATCGAGTGATTATTTCTTTACCCTGAAAGATAAATTGATCAAATTATGCCTTCACTTATACCTGAGTGATCCCTTTACAAAGGTAGAACCTGGCCCAGTATAACTGTGATTCCAGTTGTTTTCCACTGCCAATTCTCACAATGAATTCTTTGTTCAGGAATCACACATTCCTTATTCAGACTTGAGTTTTGAAACCTGCTTTGCATTTTATCTCACTATACCTTTGAGACTTATAGTATTATAATTTTAATTGATAAATATAATTGTTCCAAACCCCAATGTTAATTTAAAACATCCTTAAGTGCTTGTTTTCTATTTGTCTCCTCTAACTACAATGGTCATGCAGTACTAAAATTTGTAACTCTGACTGACCTATGAGTACATAAAGTTTGGAGATCTGTCCCTTTACTTCTAGAGCTTTTTTCTCTGCCCACTATTCTGACATCTGCCATCAACGATTTGATGAATGAAATGAAAGCATGTGACCACCTACCCACACACCTTGGCAGAGGTGCACTCCATACACGACGGCCACCACCCAGGCAGGCAAGTTTATTAGCACCTTCCAAGCGATATCCAGGAAAGCAAGAAAAGGTTAAGGAGTCTCCAACACCAAAGTAAAAACCGATTCTTCTACTGAAGGCAGGAACACCAGGATCATCACATGGTTCCAGATTATATTCTGCTGACAAAAAAACAGACTACATAAATAAATGGGAAAATCCCATACCTTAAAAATTATAGACAACAAATGAAAAGTACAGTTTTGGTATAAAACACTTGTAAAACATGTCTTCCACAGATGTTCATAATCCAAACCTATTTAACAATGGCTCCACTAAAAATATTGCTTGATTCTTCCAGTTTGCTTCTTATCCTTTAGTTATGGTATGATGTACAGTAATGTGGGTGGGCAGGGCTGGCTCCAGGCACCAGCATTCCAAGCAGGTGCTTGCGGCAGCAATCTGCAAGGGGCGGCAATCCATGTGTTTTTGCCCCCAAGCAGCGCGAATTGCTGCTGTGGATGCCAGGGGCAGTCCGTGTGCCATTAGGGTGGCATGTGCGTTTCCGCAGCAGCAGCAATTCGGCAGCAGCTTCTATGTTCAGCTGTCCACGGCAGTGAAGCTTCTGTCTTCCGGCTGAAGACAGAAGCTTCCGGCGAATTGCCACCGCCATGGAAACGCGCATGCCGCCCTAGCAGCACACGGACTGCCCCCACCATCCATGGTGGCAATTTGGCACGCTGCTTGGGGCAGCAAAAACAGTAGAGCCAACCCTGTGGGTGGAATATGTAGATACATAGTTACATTGATTTTCTTAACTTCAAAGACTTTAATCAGCTTCGTACCAAAAGAGGTCCCTTACAATTTGTTTGTCTCTCTTGAACATAACTCATTATAGTGCAATTCAGTTGAACTACCAAACATTAGGAATGAACTTCATAGTTTGCAAACCTATAATAAAATGGAAAAAGCTTACTCAAATCTAATGAAAGATCAAACTGATGTAGAGATGTGCTTGAGTTTCATGCACAAAAAGTGGAACTGCACTCCTAATCAGGTGAACAACTGCCCTTGCTTGCTCTTGAAAATCATGAATGCTGTCACTTAATCAGAAACAATTGTACACCTACATAAAAAAAAAATGCCTGGGGTCTGATTCTCCTCTTACCTACACTGTAAATTAGGAGTAATTCCACCCAAAACTGTGGTGGTACAATAGTGTAAAATTGGTTCAAGGGAAAGTAAAATCAAGCTACTGGATAGGCCTCTGTAACTATGTAATTGCTCTTTCAGCATAACCAGCTGTTAACTGCACAGGCACACACAGAACCATGTACTGCACTAGGACGCTCACTGATGTCAAAGGGAATTGTGCTCACAGATCGAGGAGATTATATAGTTCTTAGTTATTTAATTTGCACTTGTAAGAATTAGGATTTATTTTATAAGACTTATACTTTGTTCTTTCAGTCCTACAAATCCAATTACTGTGGGGATAGATTGGGTTTTGAAATTACTCTGAACACATTTTCTTTAGTTTTTTTTTTTAAAAACTTTTTAATTACATTTCTACAAAGTAGAAAAGACAATCACAAATATAAAACCCTGTCAACTGAGATAATATACTGTGACAAAGTTCCTCCTCTACCTTGGTGGGTCCTGCGCTTATTGGCGCATTTGCTTGCCTCAGAGATCTTCCCCTCTGGTGGAACCCACAGTCTGGGTTAACTCCTCCTGTGTCTGATCAGGAGTTGGGAGGTTTGGGGGGAACCCGGGCCCGCCCTCTATTCCAGGTTCCAGCCCAGTTCCCTGTGGGCTGCAGCTGTCTATAGTGCCTCCTGTAACAGCTGCATGACAGCTACAACCCCCTGGCTACTTCCCCATGGCCTCCTCCAAACATCTTATTTATCCTCACCACAGGACCTTCCTCCTGGCATCTGATAATACTTGTATTCCTCAGTCCTCCAGCAACACACCCTCTCACTCTCAGCTCCTTGCACCTCTTGCGCCCAGCTCCTCACGCACAACAAACTGAAGTGAGCTCATTTTTAAACCCAGGTGCCCTGATTACCCTGCCTTTAATTGATTCTAGCAGCTTCTTGATTGGCTGCAGGTGTTCTAATCAGCCTATCTGCCTTAATTGTTTCCAGAAAGCTCCTGATTGTTCTGGAACCTTCCCTGTTACCTTACCCAGGGAAAGGGGACCTACTTAACCTGGGGCTAATATATCTGCCTTCGATCACTCTCCTGTAGCCATCTGGCCTGACCCTGTCACAATACACACAACAAAATAAATTATAGAAAAATGTATAATATGAAAAAAGTAAATCATACCTAACAGATTGTAATATGATGACTATATCTTCTCAATGTCTAACCAGTTAATAACAAATAGGTCTTATTCAGATAAGAATAGATAGCATTCTTAGTCCTAGATAGAGTCATGAATTCAAATTATAACTTGCATAAAAGTTTAGGTAAATATAAAAGGAATATCAAATCAATCTACATAAATCCGAAAACTCTGCTGTTTTCATTGCATACAGTTGCACTGAGCAAAAAATTTAGCAACAAGGCATCCACACCTGTGTGATGGGGTGTAAATACCCCATGTTAGGCCCAAATGGGTTAAAGGACAACACTGAGCCCAGGTAGCCCCAACCTGCCAGACCTGAAAAGCGTGCTCCAACTGGAAAGGAAACTTAAACAGGTACAACCCAGCTTAGAAGGAGGGAGGAAGACAAACCTAGTCTGAGAGCTCCAAAACCATGGTTCAAAAGCAGAATCTCCGTGAGCAATAGGACTGCCTACTGTGTCTGGTTGGGGCTGAAGGTTTAATTGTCTTTTCTTTTATCTTGTATTGGACTTGGAGCCATAGGGAAAGATGGATGTTAGGAAGTGACCTGCAGGGGTAACTCTGAGGACACTCCAAGTGATTGGCTCTCAAAGGGCCCTGGGTCAAAGCCTGGTGGAGTGGGAGGGCCTGCTTCCCCTGCTGCAGTAAGCGCACAAGCCTCATTCCCACCCCACTCCCCCTCTGGTAAGAAAAGGACAAGGACACTGAAAACCCAAAGTATAGCTAAGCCCATACACTGGTGAGGAATTGGATTGAAAGACCTTCCCACTGGGAGTTGAGGCTGGATACTAGATATGTTGCCCACCTGGCCCTCTGAGGCTTTCTGTTACAACTTGACATTACTAAGGCCTTGGGAATAAAGACAAAGTTATTTTTTTTCTTCCTTTACGTTTCTTTTCTGATAAAATTTTTTTAAAGTGTATATTTGAGAAATAAATGATCCTTGATTATTTATTTTTCTTAATATTTGTAAAGTGTTAAAAAGTGATTTAGAGAATAAATGTTGTTACTACAGTATAACACAATTACTATTTCTGCCTAAGTAGAAAGAGAGGTAGGTTTCCACCTATGATGCCTTTTGTTTTGGTGGCAGATGCCACAGTATGAATAATAGAATCATTAAAATTAGAAACAGAAAACATCTATTAGACCTCTTAGTTCATCTATCAGGGTTATTCTTTAGAATGTATTACTATATTTACGTAGTGACATAAATATGCACAATACTTAATATTCAAAAAAGAAGATGCTATCTCAGATATACTGCTACAGACAAAGAATGCACAATATAGTTTGTATCACAAGGGTGCAAGGGTCAACTGATAAGGTGCCCTTAAGCCATAGTTTGGACTTCTGTGATCCTGGGTCAGAAGTACACCAAACCTGTCACCCAATGTAAGTTCAGGAACTAAAAAGCTTCCTATAATTTCCCTACACTAGGGAAAACATTCTCTTGCCAGCTATGCCAGCTTCAGGATCCCTTTCTGTTGGTGGTATAAAGAAGAGTGGCAACAGCCCAGGGTCTGGTTGGAAAAATTACAGTTTACGGGCTTAATCTTGTAAAGTGCTGAGCACTCTAGCCCCAATTCAACAAAGCACATAAGAACATGTTTTAACCATTTGTGTAGTCCCCTCGACTTCAGTGTTGTGTGTATTTATGTACATTGCAGGGACAGGGTTAGAGTTGCTCACCACTTTGTTAATAAAAAATGGGTAACAGGAACAATGGAGAACAAGTGAGCATATGAATTACTACATGGCTCAGACAATCTTCTATCTTTTCTGCTGTGTTATCCCTGTGACTGGTCAACATTTAATGTTTGGGAGACTTCTGGATCAGATCCTCTAGGTCAGAGGCAGGAGTGGCTCTAGACATTTTGCTGCCCCAAGCATGGCAGGCAGGCTGCCTTCAGCAGCCTGCCTGCAGAAGGTCCACCGGTTCCCTTGCTTCAGTGGACCCTTCACAGGCATGCCGCCGAAGGCAGCCTCCATGCCACCTGCGTGCCGCCCGCGCGGCGACAGGCAGAGCACCCCCAGTGGTTTGCCGCCCAAGGCATGTGCTTGGCATGCTGGTGCCTGGAGCCACCCCGGTCAGAGGTGATGTAACACTCCCCACCCTCAAATACCACTATCCCACCCACCTCCCTAAGTTAATATATTACTTAACTTATGAAGAATGGTGTTTAGTGTTTCATGTACATTTTTATCCTCGCCAATGTAACTGCCAGTCAATGCTTACTATTTATATAAATGACTTAATCATATTCTGAAATCCATTTATTTTTTCTCAGCAATGCGGTCTACAAGTGAATTAGTGTAATTTAGGTGTTTTTAGTTTTAAATGTCTTTTAATTTAATTGGGTGTTCCTTTATTTCTGTATTCCAGGGAAAGTTAAATGGGGTACTTAACTGATTTTCTCTACACCTTCCATTATTCTGTGTATTTTATTTGTCTCCTCTGTGATAGTAATAAGAGTGAAAGAAATAAACCACTCTACTCAGTCAATTTGTGATGCATGTGTCATAGATGTTCCATGAACTCTATTTTGTATCATTAATTTAATGTGTTTGAAACACTTTCTTTGAGATGACAGTTCTTGTTTTGCCATGCTCAATTTTAAATGACTCAAGGAAGAGAACTTCTGTATTTTTTTTTTGTCATTGTTTTTGAATGGTGTCCCCACCAAGTTCCTAACAGAAGACTGATAGATTTACACAGAAAAAGAAGAGACTTTAGGCCTAAGGCTATGCCACACTATGGACCTTACAGCTGTACCACTATAAGTTCTCCCATGTAGCTGCTCTGTTCTGGCAGGAGAGAGCTCTCCTACCAGCAAAATTAAACCACCCCAACGAGTGGCGGTAGCTACGTTGGCAGGAGAGCATTTCCCAACAACATAACACTGCCCACACCAACACTTTTGTCAGTGAAACTTTTGCTGGTCGGGGAGGCGGGTTTTTTTTTCACACCCTTGACCAATAAAAGTGCTAGTGTAGATGTAGCTTAGTTCTCCACTTTCTCCCAGAGAGAATAGTTTTTACATGCCAATTTGACAGCACCAATGAAGATACAAATGGAAGTGAATATATAGTCATAATTGTTAGGATATAGATATTCAGGCCTGTCTGCAAAGGCCTATACTTTAAGAATTTAGATATATTCTTATCACTTAGCTAGTTATAGAGGTATAAAAGAAAGAATCAAAAATCACTGTCTGTGTAGTGACCTCTTACTGTGACAATCTGATGCCTGGCTCTTTAGCAGCCATAAACTGGGAAATGTATAGTCACGTCCTCACATTCCAAACTAGTCATATTAAAATAAGGCAATCTGGGACTGTTAGGAAGGTGATTCGATCAATCACCTCCAGAGAAAGGAAAGAGCCCAGAAATTTAGCTTGATAGTTTTCTGTCTGGTAAGAACTCACTTAACAATAGACACAGCTGGAGAACCCTTATGTCTGCATAGATGTAGTTGTGAAATCCTTACTTCTGTATTGTTTTGTATGTTTATTTGCATGGTCTCTGTCTGGTTCTGTGATTGTTTCTGTCTACTGTATAATTAATTTTGCTCGGTGTAAACTAATTAAGGTGGTGGGATATAATTGGTTAGCTAATCATGTTACAATAGGTTAGGATTGGTTAGGTAAATTTTATTAGAATGATTGGTTAAGGTATAGCCGAAAATATTACTATATAAATTAGGGGCAAACAGGAAGTAAGTTGGGATTTGAAAATAAGAAAAAGGAACTTGAATTTAAGCTTGCTGGAAGTTCACCCCAATAAACATTGAATTGTTTGCACCTTCGGACTTCGGGTATTGTTGCTCCCTGTTCATGCGAGAAGGACCAGGGAAGGGTGAGAGTGAAGGAATAAGCTCTCTAAGGGCTGATCTACACTACGGGGTAAAATCAATTTTAGATACGCAATTTCAGCTACGTGAATAACGTAGCTGAAGTCAAATATCTAAAATCGATTTACTCNTTGGGGTTGGTGGAGTTCCGGAATCGATATAAGCGCGCTCAGGGATCGATATATCCCGTCTAGATTAGACGCGATATATCAATCCCCGAGCAATTGATTTTAACGCGCCGATACGGCACGTAGTCTAGACGTGGCCTAACAATAATTAGCAAGAGTGACAAGTGTGCAGCATAAGCAAAATCTATTTCCTGATTATTATAAAAATCAGATGACATTTTGCCTATTTGCATGTGCAACAGTGGACATAAAACATTCATATTTCCAGTTTTACTAGTCATTTATATTGCACATATTAATTTACATCTGCAACCTGAATACTTACTGCATATTGAAATTGAAATTTTTAAAAGTTATGTTCAATGGGAAGTCAAAATAACCCCTCTAGGATATTTTTTCCCTTGTAGAGGAACTGAAAAATAAACTTAGTAGTACAGTCACTTTGTAGTCAAAGGAAAATATGCTTTTGGAAGTAGAATACAGCAAAACAGCTCACATGTGGCAGATAAAAACTGCGAAAGTGACTGCTTTGCATGCTTAATACATCACTTTCTATTTGTGTTCTAGACTTCCATCATCTCTGTCAGTTCAGTTTTTAGTGATGCTGGAGAAAACTGCTGTCTCAGCTCATTCAGTTCAAACTGTTTTCTTTTCAGTAAAGAATTCCCATTTAGCAGAAGTACATTTTACTTGTCTGAAAGTTAGGAAATAATATTCCTAAACTCAGTCATTTGTCCTGTAAAATGCATATTTATGATATTATTGCTACCTATCTAATTCTGGTGCATGAGCCCTTTTTGTGAGTGAGAAACACCTGATATTTCACAAAACTGTTACCCAAAAACTTTTTCCCTTGCATTAGTAACCTTATTTTGTGTATTCAAGTTCCTTTTGTGAGTTATTTAAAAATAGATTGATAGATCACCCCTAAATAGTTTGATACACATTACATCATCTTACCACAGCTAACGTCTTGCCCGATTAATGTACAGTATCTGCAATGGGTTAAATCAGTCATCTGACAGGTAAAGCTATTGCTGCTGTTGTAACCAACAAGTTTTTTGAACAAGAACTTCAGTCACTATATTTTACTTCAAAATAGCAAGGTGTATATGACTCTGTTTTAAATCAGAGAAGAAAAGGCATAATCTCTAGCTAATCAGCTTGCTACTTTTGAAAAATTTGGAGCAGTAGCTCCCCTGTCACTAAATATTCAGATCCAAGAAGGGAGAACAAGTAGATTAAACAATCACTGCCGCTCTACGGATTTATACATCCCAGAAGTGGGAATTGGAACAGAAAAAAAAATGAAGAATTTATCTGTTCCATATGTGCACTCTTGTTACATCAATAGAGTAAATAACAAGCAACTATGACTTATGGGATTTAAATTCCACTCAAATATTAGTTGATATAATTACCAGAACTTCTTGATATATTAAAGCCTGATAATTTAAACATTCTTTTTTATTTTTACATAATACATGGATACCAATCCCAGATCATTTTTGTCATGAGTGACTATTCCATTAATTCCACCTGTTGCTGTTGCCTTTCTGACATACTTTCTTGCGTTTATTGCTCACACATTTTCCCTTGCTTTACTCTTCTGTCAGTGATGGTTCTCTCCCTCAGCTGCACCCTCTCACCATTTGTCACCAGTTTTCTTTATCTGGCCAGGAGAGAGCTTATCCTTACCCCCAGTAGCCCCCGGTGTTCACTGAAGCAGGTCACATCTCAGACAGCCTCCTCTTCACCAATGAAGTCATCTCCCTCTCTGATTCAGTTAGCCTTCTTTACACTTGCTAATTTTGAGGTAATTTATTCATTGTTGCTCTATCTCCTATTCTGGAAACCAGGATTTATAAACACCTGAAACAACTTCTTTTTATTGCTATTTAGTCTGACTAAAATGTAAAACAATGATTGAAGTTATTTTCAAACCATTTGTTAGTCCTAAAATCTTTACCTGAAAATGTTATATTGAAACCTTCATAGGAGATTGAAAAGTCAGATATAAATCGAAGCTGTGCAGAGAAATTTCCAAAGAGGCCAGCTTTAATTGTAGGGGGTAACACTGAGCCAGTTAATCTCGCCACTGGTTCGGTGAAGCTGCCATCTTCAGTGATTAGCAAATAGTCATGAGAACTCTCAAGGTGAAAGGTGTGAAAGACCAACTGTACTCCTGGAAGAAAAAAAAAGTGAGGGAGTGTTAAAAGGTAAAAGTATGGAATTGGATTGTAAGATAGTTATTTGCTGCTGTACCTGAGCTACTTTTCTTTGTCTAGCTGAAAGAAGGACAAGATACACTTGATATGGATTTAATCAGGGCACAACTTTATTATTAGATATCTGGAACTACCCAGCAGATAAAAGTGTACAGTAAAGGCAACTCCATGTTTATTCAAATAAGCACCTGTGGCTTCCACCAGCCCCCTTTCATTTTCCATCCAGGTTCCCCAACCAGCTCATGGCTTGGAGCTTACCATCTACCCTCCCCTCTTAGGATGGTTCAGGTGGGCTATAAGAAAGGGTACCAATCATGGGATCCCCAAAACCTTCCCCTCCATTCTGTTCCTTTAATCAGCATCTCCTTTTTAAGTCCTTCACCAGGCCATTTTATCTGGTCACTGGATGCCTTCCCTATGGGGTAACTGCACTTGACATCCACCCCACACTTACAAAATGAGTTGCAACATATAATTTAACCTCATTTTCTCCTCACTATAATTGGTCCTCCCTGACACCTGTTCTGGGGAAGGCAAGAAAAACCCCACTCCACTGAAGCCATTATAGCGCTGAGGGGAAAATGCCTTCTCAGTGCCCCTAAAAAGGAGAGATTAGTGCAATGCCCACATCAGGTCCTAACCCAACCTGATATTAGCACCTCGAGAGGACAGATGGAGAGTGCTGCATTGCCTGTTTTATGGAGAAAGGGCTTTTAATGCCCAGTCTTGACCTTTTTAAAGGCTTCCACACTTACATTCTCAGGGGATGAGTCAGCATCACCACACTGATCCCCACGCACCTTTTTGCAGCAGCTTCTGATCTCTTCCCCCGCCCTTCACCGTAAAGCATTGCTTCCCCTCCTCCAGCAAACCTGGACAATGTCCCCCCCTACTTCAGGTGCAATGTGGTTATTCGCTTTACACACAGGTGATACAGACTGAAAACATTCAAGGGATATGGAAGGAAAAACAATCAAGAGATTGTGGTCTAGTTGACAGAGCACTAGACTGGGAGCTATGAACTGATATTAATTCAAATTCTGTCACTAGCTTGCTTGTTTGTGTGGGCAACTCACATAGCTTCCCTGGGATTCATTTTCCACATTTGTACAAGAGAAATACTACTACTTGACACACAGGAAAATAGTAAGAATTGTTAATTTCTGTACAACATTTTGAAAAGCAGAAGCCATATATATAGGGTATACAAAGCATTATTATTTCATATGCACAGGGTATTCATGTATAACTGCATGAATACAACATGGTTGAATACAGGTATCTAAGTGCATGTCTGATGAGTGCACCTATATGTTCTATGTCCAAAGGATATCCATAAATATGATCAATTTGTTCAAGTGGGTGGGTTGATTTAAGAATTTTCAAGGTCATCAAATGCTAAACCAATGTTCTGCACTTGGCCATTCTGAAACCCTCACTGGTTTGGGGGCTCCATGAAATCTAAATCAAGATCTCTAACACTGGCATTCCTATCACAACATATATCAAAAAGGTATTCATTTCCCTAATAGTCCTTTATCCTTAAACCTATACCTAAGCCCCAGGTGCTTGCCTACAGTGATCATCCTCTCAACTCCCTGGATGCAATTCCTTTGGAGAGAGAGAAGGGAAAAGGAAATGCTGAAAGAGTGCCTTTTCAGAATAATTACTGTAATTGTTGGAGACCCACGTCTCTTCTCTTTATAGTAAGGCTGTCATGAGCACTATGTGAGGCCAACTTTCATTTTACTAGACTATCCAGATATCCCCCCATAAACTAGGAATAAAAATATTACATTATTGAGGTCAGTCCTTCCATTTCCGGCCTGAAGAGTCAATTGCTGACGTACTATGATCACATTCTACCCACTTTAAAGCAATTTTACTGCAGAATCTGTACTACTGTTGGGACAATTCTCTTCCCATGTCTGTGTTTTACAATGTTTGCAAAATTTATAGTCTTGAATTACTTTGAAAGAAAAAATCCTTTCTGCTGCTCAGCATGAGGGAAATAAAATAAAAAAGCTACTGTGAAATGATACCAACTTTAACAAGCTAGCTCAAATATTCAATTAGGAAATTATCTCAAAGGGTGGCCCCTTATTGACAACAGTGTCTATAATTCACCTAGAAGAGTTGTTATTCAGTTGAAGACTAATGTGAATCAACACAAAAACAATTTATGGCCTTATTAGTTTGGTATTTATTTATTTAAATGGCAGCTAATGCATTTCTTTTTATGGCAATTAAAATGCTCTTTTTAATAATTCCAGATATATGTAGAATATGCTACATTTCTCTGTCTTCCCATTTTTCATAAATTCATAGAGTTTATAGCCAGAATAGACAATCAGATCATCTAGTCTGAATTCCTGCAATATAACAGGCCATTATATTTCACCCAGTTACCCCTGTATTGAGTGCAATATCCCAAAAGCGTATCTTCCAACAAGGTATCCAGCCTTGATTTGAAGACAAAGGATGGAGAATGCGCCACTGCCCTTGATAGTTTGTTCCCCTAGTGTCAAAAATAGATAAGAAAACCTAATAGCACAGAAGTACTTGATATCTCTTTGACTGTAAAGGGTTAACAAGTTCAGTAGCCTGGCTATCACCTGACCAGAGAACCAATCAGGAGCCAGGATACTTTCAAATCTTGAGGGAGGGAAGTTTCTGTGTGTGCTGTTAGTTTTTGGTTGTTGTTC
>NC_133771.1:44132330-44184959 GCF_003597395.2 Chelonoidis abingdonii
GGGAGGGGAAGCCTGGGAGAGGCAATGGTTGGGGAAAGGGTTTACTTTCCTTGTGTTAAGATCCAGAGGATCTGGGTCTTGGGAGTCCCAGAGGCAAGGTTTTGGGGGGACCAGAGTGTACCAGGCACTGGAATTCCTGGTTGGTGGCAGCGCTACAGGTTCTAATCTGGGGATTAAGCTTAGAGGAATACATGCTGGTACCCCATATCTTGGACGCTAAGGTTCAGAGTGGGGACTGCACCGTGACGACTAGTTAACCACGGTCACTGTTAAAAACTTACACCTCATTTCCCATTTGAATCTATCTGGTTTTCTCTGCTACATTAAAGAGACTTTTAATACCACCTATACTCTCACAATGAACAACAAACTAATCAATAAAGTCAACCAAAGGGAGATTATTCCATTTTAAGACAATTTTAGAAATTTATTTTCAATCTGCAGTGTATGTAACTTCATGACAGATCACTCCAAATCAAGCAGAGAAGGGATTTAAACTTGGGTTTTCTACATCACAAACCAGCACCCTAACCCCTGGGTTATAGAGAAAGAGCCAGCATGTCTGTCTCTGTTTCTCTTTCTTTCTTTCTTCTTCTCACAACAAAAGATTTGTGGAAACTGATACAGCTTTGACAAAACAGCATACTTTGACAAAAAGGTTCTGAATGGCTCTACTAATAAGTCACTTCTCAATCTTCTTTTGATAGGCTACACACTTGAGATCAAGTCTCTCACTGTAAAACATTTTCTCTTTGAATAATTTTTGTGGCACTTTTCTGCACCTGCTCAAATCTTACAGCATCCTTTTTAAAATATGGATACCAGAACTGTACTTGTTCTTCCAGTACTCCTCTCAAGAATGCCATATACAAAGGTAAAATCACCTCTCAGCTCCTACTCCCTGTTTATCCCAAAGATTGCATTAGCACTTTTTTCCCCACAGCATTGCACTTGAAGTTCATGTTGAGTTGTCAATCTACTAAATCCTCTTCAGGATACAGTCTCCTATTCTGTAGATATAGCATACATTCCTTGTACCTACATGTTTAACTTTTCATAGAACATTAGGGTTAGAAGGGACCTCAGGAGATCATCTAGTCCAAGCCCCTGCTCAAAGCAGGACCAATCCCCAAATCCTTAAATAGCCCCCTCAAGAACTGAACTCACAACCTTGGGTTTAGCAGGTCAATGCTCAAATCATTGAGCTATCCCTCCCCCCAACTTTTCATTGGGCTGTATTAAAAAAATATATGCTGTTTGAATGGGCCCAGATTACAAAGCAATCAAGATAGTTCCCTATGACTGTCCTGTCTTAACAATTATTTTCCACACCACCAATCTTTGTGTCATCCATAAATTTTATCAACAGTGATTTTATATTTATTTCCAGATCATTGATGAAAATGTGGAATAGTGTCTGGCCTAGTACTGATCTCTTTAGAACTCCACTAAACATTTTATGACATTTCTCCATTGACAACCACTTTTTGAGATCTCTGTTAACCAATAATAAAACAATTTTATGTATGCTTTATTAATATTTTATAGTGCTAATATTTTAATTGAAATATCATGCTGTACTAAGTAAAATGCCTTACAAAACCTTAGTACATCAATGCAGTTGCTTTCATCAACCAAATTTGTAATCTCAAAGAAAGAAATCAGGTTTGTTTGAAAAGACCTATTTAATATAAAATCCTGTTGACAGACATTAAAGAATTAAAGGACAGGAATATATGTATTATGACAAAGTTCCTCCTCTGCCTCGGTGGGTCCTGCGCTTTCTGGTGGATTTGCTCACCTCAGAGGTTCATGGCAGCCCCCAGTTTGGATACCTTTGCTAGAGGCTCAAACCTGCCATTAACTCAGCTAAACTCATCACTGGCCAGCATGGGGAAAATGGAGAACAATCTCTGCAGGCTCTGTTGTCTCACCTAGTGGGTCAGGGACAGGCCAGATCCCTTTCCAAATTAGACCTTCCCATGTGGTGTTTCTCACAGACCAAGTCAACTCCTGTTTCTGATAGGGAGTTGAGGAGACAGGGGGAACCCGAGTCTGCCCTGTACACCGGGTTCCAGCCCAGGGCCCTGTGGATAGCAGCTGTCTACAATGTCCCCTGTATCAGCTGCTTGATAGCTATAACTCCCTGAGCTACTTCCCCATGGCCTCCCCATCACCTTCTTTATCCTCACCACAGGATTTTCCTCCTGAAGCCTGATAACACTTGTACTCCTCAGTTCTCCAGTAGCACACCTTCTCACTCTCTGCTCCTTGTGCACCCTCCACTAACTCATGGGAAATCCTTTGTAAAACCAGGTGCCCTGATTAGCCTGCCTGTCTTAATTGATTCTAGCAAAGTTCTTAATTGGCTCCAGGTGTCTTAATTAGCTTGAATTGGTTCTAGCAGGTTCCTGATTGCTCTAGGGCAGCCCCTGCTCTGGTCACTCAGGGAACAGAAAAGTATTCATCCAGTGACCAGTATATTTGCCTTCTACCAGACTGCTGCACCCAACTGGTCTGGGTTTGTCACAGTATCAACTGAATTCTATATCAGTGTTTCCATTATTTTGCCTGAAGAGTGATGTCAAGCTAAAAAATCGTTACCTAAATTCTTGTAACTGTTGTTCTTCGAGATATGTTGCTTGTGTCCATTCCAAGAAGGTGTGTGCATGCCACGTGCACAGTCATTGGAGGGTTTTTCCCCTAGAAGTACCTGTTGGGTTAGCTGTGAAGCTCCCTGGGGTTGTACTTTCATGGCAGTGAATGTAAGTCCCTGTAGACCCACTACCTCTTCGGTTCCTTTTTGCTGGATACTCGAACAGAGAGGCAGGTTGGGTGGGTCTTGGAATGGACAGGAGCAACACATCTCAAAGAACAGTTACAAGAAATTAGGTAACTGTTTCTTCTTCTTCAAATGCTTGAACGTGTCAATTCAAGTAGTGACTCCCAAGCATCTCTTAGAAGGAGGGGTCAGAGTTCAACAGGTCACAGATTGCAGCACCACTCTGCCAAATGCGGCATCGTCTCTGGCCTGCTGCATAATGGCATAGTGTGATGTAAAGGTGTGGGCTGATGACCACATCGCTCCTCTGCAGATATCTTGAATGGGGACTTGCACTAGGAATGCTGCCAAGGATGTCTGAATCCTTGTGAAGCATGCCATCAGTGCAGGTGTAGGTATATTTGCTAGGTTGTAGCATGCCTTGATACAGCTCGTGATCCATGAAGAGATTATTTGAGACAAAACTGGAAGCCCCTTCATCTGGTCTGCAATCGCAAGGAAGGGTTGTGTTGATTTCTGAAACGGTTTTGTTCTTTCAATGTAAAAGGCTAACACTCACCTGACATCCAAGGAGTGAAGCCTTCACTCCCTGTTGCTATTGTGATGTTTAGGAAAAGACACTGGGAAAAAAATATGTCTGGGTTTATGTGGAATTGCGAAACTACCTTTGGGAGAAAGTCTAGGTGTGGCTGCAACTGCACCTTGTCATAATAAAAGACAGTATATGGGGGTTCAGAAGTCAAGGCCTTAAGCTCAAGCAGCCTCATGGCTGACGTTATAGCCACCAAGAACACTACTTTCCAGGAAAGGTAGAGAAGAAAGGATGTTGCTAGGGGCTTGAAGAGAGGGCCCATCAGTCTTGAGAGCACCAGGCTGAGATCCCATGTGGGGACTGGCTGTCTTACTTGAGGGTACAGTCTATCTAGTCCTTTGAGGAAGCGGCCAACCATGGGTTAGGAAAAACCAAGTAACTGGCTGAACTGGGATGGAAAGCTGAGACAGTGGCCAGTTGCATCTTTGTTAATGACACAGACAGACCTTGCGGTTTCAAGTGTAGTAAATAATCCAAAATAAAGGGAACTGATGACTGTAAAGATGGAGTGTCCTTTTGTAATGACCAAATAGAGAATCTCTTCCATTTAGCCAAATAAGTGGCCTTAGTGGATGGCTTCCTGCTGCCAGGGAGAACTTCTCTAACAGGGTCGGAGCATGGAGTTCCATGCCATGAGGTGGAGAGACTCTATATTGGGATGCTGGAGGCAGCTGTGGTCCTGCATGATCAAGTTCAGGATCAGGGGAAAGTCAATAAGAGTACAGACCCCGCTGCATGCACTGTATAACCGCCTCCCCTCCTCCTCCTGTTGCATAGCCGCCTCACCCAGATGCCCAAGAACACAGGGGTGGGGAAGGGAGAGGCCCTGGGCACCCAGCCACTCCACTCCAGAGGAAGGCCCAAGCAACAGAAGGGCTGTCATTCAAATAGTTTTGATTTGTATTGTGGCTACAATAAGCAATGTGGCATCGTCCTTCCCTCCTCCCCCACCCAACGCAGGCTACCTTGTCCGTTATCTCATTTTTTAAAAATTAATAAAGAAAGAATGCATGGTTTCAAAACAACAATTACTTTATTTCAAAGGGGGGAGGGTGGTTGGCTTACAGGGAATTAAAATCAACAAAAGGGATGGGTTTGCATCAGGGAGAAACACACACAACTGTCACACTGAAGCCTGGCCAGTCATGAAACTGGTTTTCAAAGCCTCTCTGATGTGCAGCGCATCTTGCTGTGCTCTTCTAATTGCCCTAGTGTCTGGCTGCTCAAAATGGGATGTTAGGTGATTTGCCTCAACCTCCCATCCCGCCATAAATGTCTCCCCCTTTCTCTCACAGATATTATGGAGCACATAGCAAGCAGCATTAACAATGGGAATGTTGGTTGTGCTGAGGTCTGACCAACAGTGCCAACAAGCTTTTAAATGTCCAGAGGCACATTCTACCACCATTCTGCATTTGCTCAGCCTATAGTTGAACTGCTCCTGACCAGGCTTCATGAGCCATGGGAGCATGGGGTAGGCTGGGGTAGGTGCGACCTCATGGTGATGCCAGCTGGGAGAGCAGCCTGAGGCAGAAGCCTTCAGCTCGTATGATATTCCAGGCAGGACTGAATCTCCATGAGATGAAACATAAAGAAGAGAATGACCTGGAGTCTCTTGCAAATGATGTATCCCAACCCACCAGTGGATTTCAGGAAGGTTCTAGATGGAGCGCCATGACAAGGGCTTGATTAACCCAACACTGGGCCCTGTCCTAGGCAAACATACACTTCTCTCAGCGTAGTGTGGAGGGAAGGGCATGGAGGGAGTGGCAATGAACAGAGCAGCAAGCTAGGCTCAGCACTGCAAGACAAGAGTCTGCAAAGTGAGTGTGAGGCAGGCTCAGTCTCCAAACCACCCATCTCACTCACCCATTTTAGGATTATGATGCCAGAGCAGAGAGTACATATATGTAATGGTGAGTCGCAAAAAAAGACAAATGGCAGATGTCGTGGGTTGCCTTAATAAAAACTTTGGGAAACACTGTCTTAGGTAAACATCACCATTCATTCCAGTGATTAACTTACCTTTATCCATTATAATGAAGTCCAAAATAGTTCCATTATGTTGTGAAATTATCACTTTTAATTTTTAGAAACTTTAATAATGTTTTACTCAGTACTGGCTGAGTGAGACTTGCAGCAGGACTCCCAGATGAAGTCCCCTTGAACACAAACTTTCTTTCTACAGATTACTGACAGGTGCTTACGGAGTAAATCATCCTATTTTTAATTTGATTTGGTGATCTGTAACAGACCCCCACTATACCTCCTCCAGGGTTTTGTAGTTTAATACACACACATAGTCTCTTTGCTGGATAGAATGTTATACTTGCTTAAGTGTGTATCAACACACCAAATTATAGTTGCAAAACACAGAACTAATTTGTTAACTACAATACTGTTATTGCATGCCGGTATGTGATACAGAGAGCAAGAAATGTTTTACATTACTGACTGCAGCCTAAAAGAGTCCACAATCCCTCTACTGCAACATGTTGGTGAATGTTTCAAGCATGTAGCATTCAAAAGTTACAAACAGAGAAATGCCATCAATTTGACTGTAGGCCCTTGCTACACTTTACCCAAAATGTGTATTTTAATTGTGCTCTTAATTAGCCACAGGTGTTATTTTAATCTTTTTCCTCTTCCTGCTGCATCTCTATCTTCCTTCAAAATAAATTACAACATGCATAAACAACAAATATCTGACAAGACTAGTACCAACAGTGTGTTTCAGGTCTGTCACTCTTAAAAGAAAACTTTTTTTATTCCTCTTTTCAAATGTTTTAAAAGAATAAAAGTAAGGCCATTGCATCTAAAAGTATTTATTTGGGGAAATTAATTATGGATTTCCTTCTTCCACAGATTACAAAAATTCAATTTAATTCTGTCTGAAGCAGAGATTTCTTTAGTAATATATTGTTCTGTACATTTTCAATTCATATTATATTCTTACCTTTGCCATGTGACACTTCAATAGTCCAAGTGCAGTTTAAAGAGTTTGGATAAAAATCAGGAAAACCCGGCGACAGAATGGTTCCACTCTTCCCATGAATATAGCCACCACATAGAGCTTAACAAGAAAGAAAGAAATTCATTATACTGGGCACTCTGCTGCAGAGACTAAAACTCAGATATTGTTACTGGACATTTTTGCTTGATAAATTTATCAGTACAGTGACCCAGAGAAAAATTATGATTTATTTTAAGATCGTTACTTCTCAATGCACAGTAGAATATCAACAGATTTAATACATCCATGTTTGCATTAAGACACAAAGTTACCAGAGAGTGACTGGTTTCCTTCGTAACCCTTCTGGGAGAACTGTCTTAGCATGAGTGTTTGGGCATGGAATGGATTGTAGGAAAATGCAAATTGAAGATATGGGTTTTACATTTTAGAGAGCACAGTTAAGTAGAACAGTGATAAGTACTAGGATAAATACTGTACTGTAGGATAACAAATATGGGCTACTGTTATCTCTTAATATAGGCGGAGTAAAGTATCAAGTGTAACAAAAACGCACAAGAATACCAAACAACAGGTGCACCATACTGTGACAAGAACCAATGACAAATAGGCTGGACCTTATCTTCAGCTTGACCTACTTCAGAGTATGAAACTTTTCACATATAGTTGTAATGGATAATATACTTAAAGGAAAGAGTACATCAGGCAGTTTGCATCACATTAAAACTTTTACAACTTTTTTCAGAAAAATAATATGCCTTTACACCTTTTCTCTCCACGTGCTGCAGAAAAAGAAGATAGGTATGGAGATTTTTCCACTTTTTCCAGAAATGTGAATAGTGCCATCATCACTAAGTTATTTGTAGTTGAATATTCTTCAAGGCAAAAAACTAGACTAGAAAACATGAATACTAACATTTGTTAAAGCAGGCTTCTTAAATTTGCATGGCACATTAAGTGTTATTTAAGATTTGTATTTATACACAGGTAAATTGCTCACTAATCTCATAATTACACTGTGGTTGCCTCTGATGTCTATGTCTTTCTTGCTTTATTTTAAAATTTTAATAAACTACATATTTAACAAATAATATGATGAAGTACTAGTTTGCTTTTTGTTTTCTATCTGTTAAAACTGAACTAAATGTAGTAGACATAGAGAAGCAGCTAGATTAATATGTACAATAAATTTGCAGTGATAGTGTGCTCAAAACACTGTAGCATTATAGCTGAAATGCCATTTTTAATTCTCCTCAATTATCCTGAGATGCTGCAGAAGTTTTTGAATAATTCTATAAACATAATTTATATATTTATGAACCCATGCCATGGACCAGAATTGTGGGCACATCTGACCCCATTTAAACAGGAAAAGGAGTTTAGATATGAAGAAGTGACAATTCTTATATTTATAAATATGTGGTAACAGTGAAATTGTTTTGGTATATTATATACGTGCCCATATGCACACACATACACACACATTCTCTCTCCCCCCTGACTAAAAACTAGATATAAGTGCAAAATTTCAACTCATCCTTAACTATGGAACCACAGCTGAAAACTACATAAAGCATTTCTGCCAACTATAATATTTAGAGGAATATTTGACTATTGGGTCCCAGTACATGTAGTTCTTTTTATACTCTGCTTTATATTACAAAGGAGATTGCCATGAAACAGGGTAATGTACTTTTCCATTAGACTTTTCTTCTGTTTATTCCCTACCTGAAGTTGCAATCTGATGTCTAAGAAATCATCAATAGGTAGAGTTGGGCAGGAAGCAGTTCTCCTATCCTGCAAGAATTCTTGAGATTTTGTAAAATTTTCCCATCCCAAATTGAGATGAACAGTTAAAATCTCAAAAAAAAAAATTGCAAACTGAAAATCTGAAAATATTTCAGATAAGGTCACTAAAAACATTTCATGTAAATCATTCTGAAACATTTAAAAAGTGGGGAAATGAAAATAAATTTTTTACACAAATCTTTATCTTGAATTAACTTAATTTTAAAAATAAAAAGTAGTTTTGAACTGAAACTCACTTTTTTTTTAGAAAGTCAAAATGAGCCATTATGACCAAAAAAATTCAAAAAAAATTCAGAACAAGTAATTTGTTGAAAACAACCCTTTTCCATGAACAGTCTTATGACAAATTGGCATTTTCCAATTAAAACATTTATTGTGGAAGAATCCTCAGACAGCAATATCACTAATCTCTTTGATGTGGCTACCTTTTGATGATTGCAATCAGTTCTATGTTGTTACCTCAATGTGCCAGTTTTCCAGAGTTGGAGTGACAGATTGTCTTCATGAGAGTGATGTCAATAACCACTAAACATATTTACTGTATTCTTTCTTAGCTGACAGATTAACCTTAAGGCCCTTTAAAAAAAATACCATCCCAGGACTTGTTTTCTGTCCAATTAAAATGGAGTTGTAGATGGGAGTTCAAGAGTCTAAGAGATATACAACATCCCAAGGCGTGCATGCGAGTGCGATGGAATGAAAAACAAAAGAGAAGTGATGTGGCGCTTATTTACCTTAGCTTTTCTTCTGCCCTGCTTCAGAAGGTCTCTACAATTCCCTAGCATATAGTATGGATGCTGGATCTTGGACACAAGGACAAACTTCTAACTGGAAAAAAAGTGAACTCTGCATATTGCAATCTTATGGGATTTGCATACCCCACAAGGCCATGATGACAATTTTAGTCTATATATTAAGTGTATATTTTAATTGACCTAAATAGTATATACTATTCATATTATTCAAGCCAAACTGTTCAAACTTGAGTGTTGAATTTATTTTTAGTCAATTAAAAAAACCCTGGCTGATTGTCAAAGCTAATGACCAAGCAAAACTCTTACTAAAGTAATTTCCTATTTATGAGTAATGTGGCCATCCTTCCCCACCCCACCCCCCACAAAAACCTACACAAAAATGAGGAAATAAGTTAAACAGAAATTAAAAGGTACAGTGCCGAAAGTGAAATCACTGCATGCTGCATGGAAACTTTTTAAAGACACCATAATAGAGGCTCAACTTCAATGGGTACCCCAAATTAAAAAACAGTAAGAGAACCAAAAAAGTGCCACCATGGCTAAACAACAAAGTATAAGAAGCAGTGAGAGGAAAAAGGTATCCTTTAAAAAGTGGAAGTTAAATTCTAGTGAGGAAAATAGAAAGGAACATAAACTCTGGCAAGTGAAGTGTAAAACCATAATTAGGAAGGACAAAAAAAAATGTGAAAAACAGCTAGCCAAAGAAGCCAAAAGTAATAGCAAAAAAATTTTGTAAGTACATTAGAAGCAAGAAGTCTGCTAAAGAACCAGTGGGGCCACTTGACAATCAAGATTCTAAAGGGGGTACGGAACGGCTTCCGTATGAGGAGATATTAATAAGATTGGGACTTTTAGCTTGTAACAGAGAAAATTAAGGGGGGATATGATACAGGTCTATAAAACCATGACAGGTGCGGACAAAGTAAATAAGGAAGTGTTAGAGAATGGAACATATAGTAAGGAGACATATATACACATACAGAGAATATGTATATCTATCTCCTTACTATACGTTCCATTCTGTGCATCCGATGAAGTGGGCTGTAGCCCACGAAAGCTTATGCTCACATAAATTTGTTAGTCTCTAAGATGCCACAAGTACTCCTGTTCTTTTTGCGGATACAAACTAACACGCAGAGGTGGCTCTAGCTTTTTTGCTGCCCCAAGCAAAGCAGTCAGGCAGCCTTCGGCAGCTTGCCTATGGGAGGTCCCCAGTCCCACAGATTCAGTGGCTTGCCTGTGGGAGGTCCGCTGGTCCCGTGGCTTTGGCGTACCTGCCACCGAATTGCCACCGAATCCATGGGACCAGCGGACCTCCTTCAGGCAAGCCGCCAAAGGCTGCTTTACTGCCGCCCTCACAGAGACTGTCAGGGTGCCCCTCATGGCTTGCCGCCCCAGGCACGTGGTTGGAGCCCTGGTGCCTGGAGCCGCTGCTGCTAACATGGCTGCTACTCTGAAACCGAATTTTATTACAGTCTTTGAACATGATTTTATGTTGTCCATGGTATCTTGGCCAACTATGCTAAAATATGGTTCAGTAGGAGCCATGTCTGAATTGTGATTTCACTAGAGCTCAGTGAATAAGTCAGTTAATAATTGCTTCAATACCTTTTGCCTCTCTTTTCATTCACAAACTGTCCATGAGCTGTTCAAAATTTTTCAAGGAGTAATTTCTGCAAAGAATACTTATTCTGTAGATTGCTCATAAGCAGCTTCAGTATTGAGCATATTCAGTATTCTAAAATCAAAATGTGAGCTGTGTTGATTAGTTTTCTTTGGAAATCTAGGTTGCAGGTTTTCTTTTCCAGATAGGATGAATCAGGTTGCTTGAGTACTGTCATAAACAGATAGTTAAGGGTTAATGCCTCTTTCAACTGTAAAGGGTTAAGAAGTTCACCTAGCCTAGCTGACACCTAACCAGAGGAATCAATGGGGGAAGAAGATGTTTCAAAAGGAAGGAGGGAAGTTTCCTTTGTTTAGTCAGTTTCAGTTTCAGCTGGAGGAAAAAAGATCAAGGAACCAGCCTCTTATCAGAGTAGTAAGTTTTAGAAACGAATAAATAGGTTTATATATTTTTTCTTTTGTACTTGTCTTGGTGCAAATTAAGGGAATTATCAAATTGGTGTCAAGTATCAGAGGGGTAGCCGCGTTAGTCTGGATCTGTAAAAGTAGCAAAGAATCCTGTGGCAACTTATAGACTAACAGATGTTTTGAAGCATGAGCTTTCGTGGGTGAATGCATCTGAGAAAGCGGGTATTCACCCACGAAAGCTCATGCTTCAAAACGTCTGTTAGTCTATAAGGTGCCACAGGATTCCTTGCTGCTTTTATCAAATTGGGTATTCTTGTGTGTAGTAGATTTTTGCCCAGGGTAACATCCTCTGTGTTTGGAATCTGTTGTCTGTGAGAGTAGCTGGTATGCTAATCTCTCCCAGAGGGTTTTCTTTTACCTTTCTTTTCTTTAATTAAAAGACTTTTTCTTAATACCTGATTGATTTTTCCTTGTTTTTAGATCCAAGGGGGTTGGCCCTGGATCCACCAGGAGTTGGTGGGAGAAAGGAGGGGGGATGGTTAATTTCTCCTTGTTTTATGATCCAAGGGGTTTGGATCTGTGTTCACCAGGAAATTGGTGAAGTCTCTCAAGGCTACCCAGGGAAGGAAAGTAGTGCTTGTGATTGGTGGTAGCCAGACCAGATCTAAGCTGTTAATTGAGCTTAGATCTTCTCATGCAGGTCTTCACATCTGTACCGTAAAGTTCAGAGTGGGGAAGGAACCTTGACAAGTACATACATATCAGTTTAGCTTAAAAATTTGAATTACCATATGCAATTCACTTAAAATTTCCTGTCTTTCTCCCAATAATTGATAACTAGAACATCTCTGGGGAGAGAGGGAAAAACACAAAAGAGGTGCAAATGAAGCAAAAGCAAATTCTCTTTTTTTAATCAAATATATGTTGACATAATTCTGTAGTATTCACTGGCCTCCAGTATGAAAACTTTGTTTCCAGTTTTCAAACAGTGTTCCAGTGTAGAGTAGCTACACACATTGATAACACTGTGTTGTCACCACACCTCAACCTTTCCAAGATGGAGCATCTTGATGAAGAGACATTTCTCCCCTCCATGTTCATACCTTTCGCCATTGATTTTACAAGTTTGGCAGCTGCGTACCATGCAATATATATTTTGGAGTAGGATAAGACCCTCAGTGAGAATGCTTTTGGTGGCACTTCACAAAGTACCACAAACTGAACATAAATTAGATATTCCTGTACACATATTGCATTAATCCATAAGGCAGTTAAAAGCTGAACCATCAATGAGCTCTTTCATTTCTAGATCAATCATACACCAAGTCTACATAGTTAATATGTTTTCCCCCTCCCAGTTATGCTTTATAATGCAAGTTTTTATTCTTAGTGTTATCTAGGTATTTAATATACACCCACGATCATAGTATCTGAGAGTCTGCACACAGTGATAAGTTTGTATTTTAAAATTCGACTCAACCATTTCAGCTTGGACATAAATCAAGTAGAAAAAAACATAATATACTATAATATGGGAATGCTCATGTTGTGGCTTCTGTTGGCTGAGCCAGGTCCCACTGAGGAATACACTAAGAAACTGCACCATCTACTCAGGACACTCCCTATACTAACACCGGAACAAATCAGCATACCCTTAGAGCCCCGACCAGGGTTATTCTATCTACTACCCAAGATCCACAAACCCGGAAATCCTGGAAACCAACCCCATCATCTTGGTCATTGCACTCCACGAAGGAGCTGGCGGATAGGTGGAACTTCTACTCAGACCCTAGTCCACCAGCACTCCCAGCGTATCTCCGTGACACCATGAGTTCTGATGAAACTACAATCATTGGTCACCCTCCAGAAAAAACACCATGCCTAGCCACATGGATGTAGAGGCTCTCGTACACAAACACCCACACACAGAGGACATACAACGTCAGGAAACAATTCCCTCATAATGCACAGCAAACCTGCTGGCTCGTCGCTTTATACCAACGCCGGAGCAACTATTCAAATTTGAATGAACATATAGATACTCCAGATCAGTAGTAACGCTAGGGCACCCGCATGCCCCAGATGCCAATATGTAGTGGAGGCAGGAAAAGCTCCTCAAGCTCTCGTGCCACTCCAGCGGCCTCCTAGCCTACCTCATGAATAACTCTTCATCACTGGACCCATGGAAGGAGACTCTGGAAAATCCACACACATTCACAGCTTCCACCCAACACAACCTCAGCCTGGACCAATCTACAACGGGAGGTCCACTTTCTAACACCAGGTGCAATAAGGATTGTCAAATAAACCACCTATTCGAAAACCTACCGGGACGCTATGCTACCTTCATGCTCCCAGCTCATCCCGCGACATCACACGATCCATTGTCTACAGCCAACATGAGGTACAACCACATCTGCTCTTACCCCTCAGACAGAGACCCAACACCTAAAAATCCACCGCAAGTACTCAAAACTACAATACCGCATAGAAATAAGGAAACAGATCAACAGAGCCAGACGTGTACCAAAAGCCTCCTAGCAAGACAAACCCAAGAAAGAAACAACAGGACTCCACTGCCCATCAACATACAGCCCCAGTCGAAAACCCCTCAACGCACACAGAGATCTACCAACCCATCCTGGACAATGATCCACACTTCACAGGCCTTGGTGGCAGCCCAGTCCTCGCCCACAGACAACCTGCCACCTGAAACGTATTCTCACCAGCAACTGCACACCGCAACCATAGTAACTCTAGCTCAGGAACAATCCAGGCAACAAACCTCGATGCCAACTCTGCCCACATATCTACACTAGCGACACCATCACAGGACTAACAGACACCACACCATCACCGGTTCATTCAAACTGCACGTCCCACCAATGTAATAAGCCATCATATGCACAGCCTCGCTAGTACATCGCCAACGGACCAGTCTCTAACGGAATAAGTATAAATGGATACAAATCAGATATTAGGAATGGCATATACAAAAACCTTAGTAGAGCACTTCAACCTCCCTGGCCACACTATAGCAGACCTTAAGGTGCCATCCTGCAGCAAAAAAACTTCAGGACCAGACTCAGAGAGAAACTGCTGACTTCAGTTCATGCAAATTTGACACCATCAGCTCAGGATTGAACCAAGACTGCGAAATGCTTGCAATATATAACCATTTCTCCCTATGTTTCACACCTCCAAAAACACCACGCTAGGAAAGGCCTCATCCTCCCTCATTGAAACCACTCGTTATCTCTAGCTTGCCTTGCGAGTATATATAATACCGCCCGCTGGAAGATTTCCACACATGCATCTGACGAAGTGGGTATTCACCCACGAAAGCTCAGCCTCCAAATGTCTTTAAGCTATAAGGGGCCACAGGATCTCTATGCTTACAGATCCAACTAAAAGACGCTACCCTCTGATAATTAATTGATTACAATTTGCAAATTAAACTATTTGTAAACACCATTAAGTTCCTTACTTGAAAGGTAATCTAGACATATTAAGTATTGCTTTGATTATGGATAGAATCACTTTAAAAAGATTTGGACTCTGGTGTGATGGGAGGAAGGGTAGCAGTACTAATGACATGGTTAGTTAATAATCAGAAGAGAGTCACTTGCTTGGATTTTTACATTGTCATTTAAAGCATAAGGCACCTACCATCACAGCTGGGTAATGCATGATTCCACTGATGGTTTCTTTCACATATGAGTGGCTCCTCATCACTCAGTGTATATCCTGGCTCACAGCTAAAAGTTACTACAGATCGGACACTGAAGTTATTACCATGGCGATGGCCATTCACAGGAATCCCTGGGTCAAGGCAGGAATCCGATTCCAGTGTAACACCTGAAATATACAAATTTAGTAAAATTACTATTTTAAAAAAAAACAGAAAGAGAAGGGTAACAGAGGATGAAGAAACATCCTGTATTCCAAATAAAATATTTGGAAATGACTTCTGGTCTGTGATGTGGCACCCGAATCTCTTATAGATGCAGTCAATGTCTCAAGCCAAAGACAGTGTTTCATTTCTGAGACTTAAAACAAAACAAAAAAAGGGCCAAGGCCAACTGGAGTATCAAAAGATTAAAGCTTTAAAATGTATTTTTATTCCATACTGACAAAAAGAAACCCAAAGCAAAAGGAGTATAAGCTAAAAGTCTGAATGAGCACAGCAAAACAGGTCTAGTGAGAAGGTCAGAATAACATCTGTCATTTTTTTTTCTTATCTCAAAATTTTTATTTCCTTTACTCTACTATTTCACTGGCTTCTCTCCTCCTCCACCCCCACTCTAACTCCACCAAAACATTTACATTGTTTTCCTGTAGATCTAGAAGCTCCAAATTCCCATCTGACTTGGGCCTAATCCATAGCCTATTAGGCTCAATGGGAGTCTTCCCTCTGAATTCAGTAGGTTTTAAAATCAGACACTGCTAATAACAGAAAATTAACAACAATTACAACAACATTAAGGTTGCAAATTCAAGCACTCAAAAGTTAGAAAATGCCAAAATTAAGATTGCCTGTTGAAAAAAATATAATGTGATCATATAAGTAAAGTCTGTATCATAATGCATCCATACACAGGGGGCCAAATTAAGGTTGCACAGGCAACCATAATTGTAGCATTCCTTATCTTTTCAGTGCTTGCCTTTTCCAACTGGGCAATGTTCTTCTTACATAGTTTTTATTTTCCATATTTAATTTCAAAGGTGTTCTAAAAAGCAAACTGAAAGAACAAAAATTCCATCATATTGTAGCATCATAAGCACACCCACATAGTTCACCAGCAGGGTTAGACCTCTGCCACTTGAGCTAATGGACTAAACAAAAGCAGTAATAAGTTTATATATCTTAGTAGTAAGTTAATATATCTTACTTAGTAGTAAGTTGATATATCTTATTAGACACTGGTATCAGAGCAATGCACTGTGGATTCAAGTTCTGAAAAAAGTAGTTTAACTCTCTCTATATATTGAATAGTTGACTATGAACGTATTAGAAACCCCATTCTTTTGAACACACATAATTCAAATAACCAAAACACACATTGCCACATGAATTTAAATGGTTTTGTAGTTTTAGCAAGCTAAGTTACTGCTGGCTATTATACTCTTGGGTTAAATCCTGGCAAACCCCCATTTCCTTCTTTGGACTCATGACTTCACCCATAACCTCAGCAAATACTGTAGTGGTGAACAATATTAAACAAACACCTATTGCATTAAATCATATTTTAAATGGATTTTGGGGAGGAAAAGAGAGTCAACACATGAGGTAAACTTTGACTAAGATCTACCCAATCCAGTGTCAAATAAACTGAATGGAATACTTACTGGCTAGTGGTACAACACAAGTGCATTGAAAACGGATGTGTCATTAAGAAGAACACACTTGATCCTTTATGCTGATGGAATAAAATTGTTGATATCTGAATTCAAGTAGGCTTCCTTTTGTCTTACAAAAGGGCCACTGGGCTTGTCTTCACAAGGAAAAAACTGTTTTTACAACAAGATAACTAATTTGAAATAGCTATTTTGCTGTAAAATCTTAATAGAGACAAAGAAGAGGTATTTAATCTCAGTGTACTACATTGAGGTAAATACAGGGGGAAGTGTGGGGGTGGGGCATGGGAGAATGTCCAAGGTTTACCTCCACTATCTACACTGAGGTAAAGTTACTCTATGTCTTGTCTCCACTAGGATTTTATAATGATATGGCTAACTTAACTTAATTGTGCTTTCTTTCTGAAAGAGACTATCTTTGGTGAAGGACGAAAAACAAAAGCAGGAAGAGGAATGGACGAAGATATAGATGTATCCGAAGAGGTCTGGGCTGGCATTTCCATTTAGGCTACCTAGGCAGTCGCTTAGGGCACCAAGATTTGGAAGGGCGGCAGACTGCTCCGGTGGACCTTCCGCAGGCATCCCTGCGGATGGCCCGCTGGTCTCGCGGCTCCGGTGGAGCATCCGCAGGCATGTCTGCTGCAGGTCCATCGGAGCTGTGGGACCAGCGAGCCGGCACTGCGCTTAGGGCGCCAAAAAACCTGGCGCCACTCCTGGAAGAGGTGCAAGATGAGGAATGGCAAGCTATTCATAAGGTATTTTTAAAAGAATCCATTTAAACTCTGAATACGGGGATCTTGATTATCCATAAAATAATCTCCTCTCTTGCCTAGGTTTTTAAAAGCACAATATCTTTTTAGCTTCTCAGACATTAACATTTATAACTTAGTTTCCATTTCTCAAAAAATGCTGATGTTTGTTGAAACACCAGTATCTCCCCCAAAACATATGGGATTTTAGTTAATGATTAAGTATTACTGCAAAACGCAGACAGTGATCTTTAGAACTCAAGCTTTGGTATGGTATTTTAAAGAGCTGTGTAGATGCTGGCATTTAGACATTTTTCAACTTTTTTGTTGTGTTGGCTATAGAGATTCTTCATTATTGATTCAATTAAATATTCTTTAATGACTTGGAACTAAAATTAATTATTTTAGTAATGGATTTAATCATTTGAGCTCTAACGTGGAAACAGGAATTTGTTGTTATAATATGAAGGCAGCATACAAAGGCACTTTAATATTACACACTGAACTTATTAAACTGGTGTGAGTGTGTATATTAGAGTGAACTTTGTTTGTTATGTTTTTAGTGAATTTAATACTGCAGAAAGGTCATGGGATGACAGTTTTGGAGACTGAAGTCTGTTATTTTTTTTTCCTGAAAATACACACAGGACAAATAAAATCTTCCTAACACTGCCCTTCCCATGTGACCTCTATCTATTTATCTTATATTAGAATAAATTTGTTCTTTACAATATTTGGTATTAAATCACAAGAGCAGAATTAGGTAAATAAAAAAAGAAACAAGCACACACAAAAATGGAAAATGTCTTGAAGAAACTCTAAAAATTTGTAACTCTCTAAGTATTTGAAGGGAAAAAAAGCCTGCAGATCTGAAATTTTTCACTGATGTCTATTTACACTGGGCATGAAAAACAATTTATGATATGAATACTGAAATCTAGGGGAATCCTAACATGGACTCACCTTACATTTTCTTCCATATTAGCTCTATCACAAATATTTTGTTTACATTCAATCTCTTAATCATTTAATTGTTAGTTGAATTACTGTATTGTAAAATTACATGCTGGCAAACTCTAATTATCTACATATCTGGGGTAGTATCCAAAATATTTAGATAACTGATTTTTTGATTAATAAAATTAGTTGTGATATGTATTTTGGATTCACAGGACAAACTGTATCCAATTTAATACATGTTTAATAACAGGGATCTGGATACTCAAGGTTTAACTGTCATAAGGATATAACAACACAGCAGGACCTCAGAGTTACTGACACACTAGGAATGGAGGCTGTCCATAACTCTGAACAAGATGTTACAGACTTCAGCCTTGTAGGGGTTGGGACAGTAGCTGCAGCAGGGGGGAAGTCAGAGCTTCCGATCGTGGGGCGGGGAGGGGAGCTCAGGACTTCTGCCCCACGAGAGCACCAGGGCTCAGGATTTTAGACCTGGGGGTGCTGAGGCTTGGGCTTTAGCCCCACAGCTCCATTCCCAGCTTCTGCCCCGTGAGGGGCGTAGGGGCTCAGGACTTCCCAGGGCTCCACTCCCAGTTTCAGCTGGAGGGGAGGGGGAAGCACCATGGCTCAGGGGTTTAGCAATGGGGGGAGTGCTGTGGCTGAAACCGGCGCTCCCCCCATAGATTCATAGATTCATAGACTCTAGGACTTGAAGGGACCTCGAGAGGTCATCGAGTCCAGTCCCCTGCCCTCATGGCAGGACCAAATACTGTCTAGACCATCCCTGATAGACATTTATCTAACCTACTCTTAAATATCTCCAGAGATGGAGATTCCACAACCTCCCTAGGCAATTTATTCCAGTGTTTAACTACCCTGACAGTTAGGAACTTTTTCCTAATGTCCAACCTAAATCTCCCTTGCTGCAGTTTAAGCCCATTGCTTCTTGTTCTATCATTAGAGGCTAAGGTGAACAAGTTTTCTCCCTCCTCCTGATGACACCCTTTTAGATACCTGAAAACTGCTATCATGTCCCCTCTCAGTCTTCTCTTTTCCAAACTAAATAAACCCAATTCTTTCAGCCTTCCTTCATAGGTCATGTTCTCAAGACCTTTAATCATTCTTGTTGCTCTTCTCTGGACCCTCTCCAATTTCTCCACATCTTTCTTGAAATGCGGTGCCAGAACTGGACACAATACTCCAGTTGAGGCCTAACCAGCGCAGAGTAGAGCGGAAGAATGACTTCTCGTGTCTTGTTTACAACACACCTGTTAATGCATCCCAGAATCACGTTTGCTTTTTTTGCAACAGTATCACACTGTTGACTCATATTTAGCTTGTGGTCCACTATGACCCCTAGATCTCTTTCTGCCATACTCCTTCCTAGACAGTCTCTTCCCATTCTGTATGTGTGAAACTGATTGTTCCTTCCTAAGAGGAGCGCTTTGCATTTGTCTTTATTGAACTTCATCCAGTTTACCATAGCTATAACCCTGAGTTCCTGCGGGGCCGAAGCCGGGAACCGAGCCACGAGGCTGAACCCCCAAGTCCCAGCGCTCACCCCGGGGTCTAAAGCCCTGAACCCCAGTGCTCCTGAGGGTCAGAAGCCCCAAGCCCCTGCCCGGACCCCTGATCTCTCCCTCCCCTCCCCCCCCGCACCTGTGGCTTCAGCCCCAACCCCTCCCTTCCTTTGTAGCTGAAGCCCTGAGGCAATACAGTATTTCTTGGAGTTTTGCTGGGGACAGGGGTTGTTTTGTTTTGTCTCCCTGATGCCTGAATGATTACTTCCAGGTCCACATGGTGTCCAATTGACTGGTAAGTGTGTAACTGATTTGTATCTTTGAGGTTCTACTGTGGTGTGATCATGTCTTGTTAATAACAACCACTTTCACGGCATATGGGAATTTAGAGGCGCTAACAATCAATGAATCCTTACATTCTGGGCCAGATTAAGTCACTCTGGGGCCCTAGGCACACTACAACCCTCCCTGACTCTGCCCCGATGGCCCCACCTACCCCGCTTGGAGTAGTGGGGGGGGGAGCTGCTCTCTTCCCCCAGAAAGGCAGTGACTGTAGCATGGTACCGCCTTCCCTCCACTCTACTTCCACCCACCCAGGAGCAGCAGACGCTCTAACTGATGCTTGAAGCCCAGCCTGTGCAATGGCTCCAAGACTGGAGAAGTATGAATGTGGAATTTATGCCACTTTTACTTGCCTCCCCAGATTTGTGCTGTGCAATCCACAACCATAGCTGAAAATCTGGCCCTGTATCTGGATTGTCCACAAGAATTCTCTCTTTTATAAATTAAAAGGAGATAAGGAGCTTTTTATTTTTAAGTTACCATTTCTGAAACTGATCTTGGGGTATCTGAAGAATGTTAATGATGTTTGTCACTCTTATCAGATTTGTAATTTTTGCAAATGCTGTTCATTTGCTACTGTGAATAAAAAGATGTCCTCATAGTTTTTATTCCTAAGAACATTTTGTTTCATTTAAGGGAAGTCATAACGCTAATTATGCTAGATTTTTACAGGGTCCCACTGAAGATTTTCTGCAAACATTAGCCACTGTCATCTAGGCTGATGCTTAGAAATGGATTATCCTTGTTTGAGCTATATTTTATCCTAATTAGAATATGAGTGCTACAAACACTTTCATTTCCTACTCAGTCATGGAAATATTGGTTTCCTTAAAGAATTTCAGATGGATCAGCCAGAACTGTTTGTATGCATAACCAAAATGTTATTTCTATGTCCCATGTCTCAAGTATATTTTAGCACACCAGGGAATGTATAGGAGTGTATGTCTCTGAAAAAAAAACAACATGACTGAGTAGGAGGAAATCTCTCTGTGAACTTCCACTCCAAGTCAATCAGGACAATGAATACAAACCATTAAGGGCATCTTTACACAGCAAAAAAACAAAACAAAACAAAAACATGGAAGTAAGTCTCAGAGTCTGGGTCAAATGACTTGGGCTCACACTGTAGGGCTAAAATCAGCAGGGTAGAGGTTTTGGCTCTGAGTCCCTGCCCCTCTCATTTTTTTTTCTTTTTGCTGTGTGAACATACCCAAGATTCACAGGTCTGTGCACCCCAAAAATGGAGGAGCTGCTGCCACTCACATTTGACTGTCCAGCCTGGAGTTTCTCAGAATGTGTTCAAGTGATCTTGAGATGCATGCATGGTGTGGGGGCAGGTAATCAAGACATCTAGAAACTGTTATATATACTCCTAGGACAAAGGAATTGATAAAACTCTAATAAAAAACAGCTTCTGAACTTTTAAATTGGGGGGAGGGGGACACAAGCAAACACCCATGCACTTAAAAAAAAAAAAAAAAAAAAGAACTGTTGATTTGTCTTAGAGAATTACTCTGTATTATCTCTCCAAGAAGAAATATCCTTCCAGGTAACCTGAGCAGAGGTCTACAAGTCACGAGAGTCAATGGACATCAGCACCTACCTTTCTTTTGGTCTGAACAGGTTAGGAGGGAGGGATCCAGCCCAAAGAAGGGTGAGTTGCAAAGGGGCAACTGAGAGACCCAAGAGGGGAAAGTGGGACAAGAGGTTTTAAAGATCACAGAAATGCACATCACTTGTTCCTGAAAATGTTGAATTATTTAGCAGTAGTTTTACCTAAGAAATGTGCAGACGTACTAACATTGTGGTTGAGATTCAAAGTAGTTGATCTACAAGCCATTTCATTAATTTTCCATAAATCATATTAATAAATGACAACAAAAGGCCAGATTGCAGATATTAAAGACATGGAGTTAATGAATTATCTACAGATCTGAAGTAGTTTTTGATATATTCAGTCTTAAAGACTCACATTTTTATTTAAGGCTTTTTTCTGATATTTTACTTTAACTAATATGGTGGCATCAGTAGCAGCTTACTAAAGGTCACATTTAATTTTTCACTTAAACAGTATTAAGATCTCAAAATTTCACAGTTTAATAATTGAGTTCAGTCTTCAGATTTACTACAAATATTGTTTAGAAAACAACTGAATTTCCCCTGACATTTCTGGATAAAATACTTATTAACATTTCCAGAACAAAAACCAATTACTCTCCTTTTTGTTTTGTTTTTAAATTTAGCCCTGACAGTTTCTTGGAGCAGTTGACAGGAACTCAAAATATGACACACCTGGTATTGTGATACCCTAGACCCAAACCACTTTTGAAATATTACAATTCAATAGGAAAAAAAATATTCTCCTCCTCTGCCATACCCTTTTTCACATACACCAAGAAAAGCTGACTAATATACTGTGTATGCCACGTGTTCAAGATCTTCTACAGTACTTCTCTGGCTCCATGCCTCATATAGAGAATCCAGCCAGCCCCTGATTGTCATGAGGAATGGATATAGGCCAGGTGTAAGGGACCCCTGATCTGGAAACCTGTTCCATACCTCTCCCTAGATCTGTTTCTGATAGTCTGTAGTCCTTTGGATAGATGGCTGGCATTTCTTACTGTAGATTGCAGACATGCATTACCAACCAGTCCCTAAACCTATACTTCTTTCTTCTCTCCTCATCCATTGCCTCCTGCACACATCTCCAAACCTGATAAGGTTCACCAATGGGAGCCCTGCTCTGAAAAATATGGACAGCTGGTGGCATTATCACATCAAATATACTAAGAGCGGCACATGGACAAGTGAGAAGGAAAAGGAGTTTTAGTAAAACTTTTAAAAACTGTGTTTTGTGTATTTTTGTTAATGCACATTTAACTGAAATGCCTAGCAAATTGTTAGGAGGAAAACAAATCTTTCCAAAAGATTTAACATGCTGGGCTGAGAAAGTCTCACTCCAAGTATATGGTCCTCCAGCAAAAACAAGGAAAATAGATTTGATATTCCTGATATTTCTGAAGTTTTATAGATATCTATCTATCTACCTAGATAGATATAGATAACTATGGGAGAAGGAAAAATAAGTGTTCATACCTACTTCATACAACTAAAAGCAAACCTGTTTTGTTTGCAGATGACCTTTAAAGGAAGAAAAAAATGCTTCATTTATGGCTCTAATCTGTGCTTAAATGAAGCCCATGTGAAAAACTTTGCAAATTGGAGTTCTGCTGCTTTTGATATCAAAAGAACCTCTTTGTTCAAATGCTATCTATGGGAATTTTATATAAAAGAAGACTAGGATCATTTATTAGCCCAGTATAATTTTGTACTCACAAAAGACCTAGCCCAGCTTCTTTGGTCCCTGTGCACTTATATTTCACTGTGCCAATTTTTGCAGACCACTTCAAGAAACAGCTTTGAAAAACGGATGCTACCTGTGGTCAATAATTCATTTTTTATAACTGAAAAAGAAAATATCAAAATATTCATATTAAAAATAAAGCTGGTCAAAATTAGGTAATGATCAGGAAAGAGTAGGTCCCAAATTTTATTTCTTAATTATTTTTTTGTTTTCATTTTTTTTAAAAAAGAGACACACCTATGTGAACTTCTGACATGGTTACAAATACAATAAATTAATGTGTTTTAATATGGAAGGAAACACCAATCTCAGAAATCACAACAATAATCAAATAAGCTTCGAACTTGAATACAATGAAAGAAGCCCCTCACTTTTCCTCTACAAAACATCTCAAGCTGTGTTTAGTTCTTCCACTGCCTTCTTAAACATATGGCCCTTCCACCACATTCTGCAAGTCAATGGATTCAAGCTATTTCAGGCCAAGAAGGAAAGCATATTCCAAGGAAAGGGGCCCTTATACAGTGCACTACCCCGACCCTCTGCAGAAGCCCTCTCTCTTTTATATTGAGGGACATTGAGCCTGAACACACTGCAGATCACACCTGCAACAACACGGCAGGGCCAAGAAGAAATCTCTTAGGGCTTATCTATAAGGGAGCGTTTTACCAGTGTATTTATACTAGTGTAACTTCTCATGAGGAAGCACCTATTCCAGAATAAGATTAAAAAAAAAACTTCCAAAGTGACAAACTAAATTAAAAAAGGCATTCTAAATCCAGAATAAGAAAGCCCATGTAGGGAGTTATACCCATATAACAGTGTGGTATTGTTATAATGTTCCCAAGTCCTCAGGAAGGTAGATTCAAAGCCATTTCGGGATTTTCAGGTCAATAGCAACACTTTAAACATCTTAAATTCCATCTGGAAATCTACAGTTAGCCACTGGAAATCAAGAAACACTGTTTTAATATGCTTATGGTGAAACGTTCAACAAGATGGCAAAAAGCAGGTTGCTGCATTTTACACAAGCTTTAGTTTCTGAAAGAATTTAAGGTAGTCCCTCACTAAGCATAGTACTTTAATCTAATTATGAGGTGACAAAGACATGAACAAAAGTGGTGAGAGATGTATCAGAAAAAAGGGTGCAGCCTCTACCCCGGATTGTACCCTGAGGGGTGTCATATTGTTATTAAAAGCTGGCCATTTATTGCAGTAGTTCAGTCTATTACAAAATTTGTAGTATTTCTTATTCTAAGTTCAGAGAAAAGTGCAAATACAGTTCAAAATTTGCATTAAACCACAATGAATATTTTAAAGAGTGACAACTTTAATAGAAATAGATTTCATACTTTGCATACCTATTGAAAATCAGTGCTTTATTATCTCCATATTGTGTCTTTGTAAATCTATACAGCCCCCATTCATCCACCCACAAGAAATACTATTCTTCAAAGCCTTCTGTGTAACAATAAAAATATAATATATTTATTTATAAACTTAATATCTTTCCAGTGATCTACATTATCATAAAAAAAGCAAAACACTATGATTTCCCTCTTGCTTATATCTAACTTAGGTTGATTCAACATTAATCAGATTTGGTATATTTTTGCTAAGCCAAAGTATTCCATTAGTACCTAGGAATATACCAGGCACTGTACCTATATAAGAATATAATGAGCTCGAGCACTGTTGCAGTACTGTACTTCCTGTGTAGAAAGAGAAAAAGACCAAGCAATCGATAATATGAAAGAATTACTCAAATGCTAGAATGGGCACTAGTTTTTCCAGTCTAATTATGGACCAATCTACAATTGTTATTATAGATGCAGGAAGAGTCAGATATATGCTATAGAGACATACAGAAAAAATATGGAAATGCTAAAGTGTATTTTTATAACATTCTACATTAAATGTTTCCTTTCTAGCTAAAATACCCCCAATACAGAAAACCAATGAGGTTTTAAAAGCTTTTCAGAAATTGTTCTAATAAATAGAAATAGTATTTTACTTTATTGAAGGCAGATTCATTTTGATACCAGAACTTTTCTATATAGTATTTCTTAGATAACCTCTTTGTTTTTCAAGTGCTGTTGTTGGCATTTCAGGACCTAGAATTTAAAGAGTTTGCAAAGCTATTGGAGCTCCTCAACTCTGATCTTCATAATAGCCTGATTTCAAGTCTCTTAACGCCACTGGCCAAATTCTATAGATAGTCACTGAGCTCAAACCCTTTTGTTCTTCACTATCTCACAAGCAGCTGTAGCTGCTCCCCCTCTCCTTTCCCACTCAGCAACCTGATCTGATTCTCTCCATAAAAAACACCTATCTAATATTCTCCAGTATGCCACCACCAATCTGGTGGATTGCTCCCCTTCTAAATACCACAACCTACTCAAGCATTGTCACTAGTTTCAAACTCACTCCTCTCCATGCCTGAATCAGAAATGAGTGTTCAGAAGCACCTTGTCAGTATGGATGGAGCTATGAGATGTACACTATGGCATACATCCCTGACACACTGTGGCTCTAGATTTCCTATAGATTACAGAGAGGTTTCCAGACAATACTGATTGATGAAAATAATAACACACACACACAGACACACACACAAAATACCTTAAGGCTTGTCTACACGGCACTGCAGATCTGACTATGCAGGTCTTGACTTTAACTGCCCAGTTTAGACCCTGATGGTGCAAACTAAAAGGTACCAAGTTCACCTTAACGTAGTCCTATGTTACATGGGGCATGTAAAGCACAACACTTTAGAGTGCTCTACAAATCACACCCCTCTGACTCCGGACTGTGCCATGCAGACAAGCCCTAAGAAACAGAGTCTTCTCTGGAGTGGAATACTGAAGTCAACTGGAATACAGCACAGTGCTCAGGAGTAGAAGAGGGGCCAAGGATATTAGGATAAACCTCTGTTCCTACAAAAAGTGCCACAGAAGCTGAACTGCCATTACCAGGAGACAGGAATTTTAGTATTGTCTTATCCCATGAATACGCAGGCTTTTCCAGTACTTCAGTCCTGTTCTGTGTTTAGTGTAAAGATTAATTATTATTATTATTGGACAGATTTTGATATTCTCATGCTAGATAAGATCTTACTGCTTAAGCATTCAATTGATTTCAGTTATGTAAATAAAACTTTGCATTACAGGCACATTGCTACCTCTGTCTGCCCTGTCATTTTTAGGTTAGAAAGTGTTGGCCTACATGTGCACAAAATACACACATGTAAATACACTGCATGTATGTAACTATCTATGTAGGACAGCATTTTTCAAACCTAGGTGCCTAAAATTATACTCTTATACAAAGCTCTATAGACAATTCCTAAAAATCACATCATTACAGTTATTTGTAGGATTCACAGAAGAGAACATTTATTTATTTGCATTGTAGTATGGCTTAGAGGGCCCAATCAGGGATCATGGCCCTATCGTGCTAGACACAGTACTTATATATCACACACAAAATGAAGAGACTATCCCTGTCTCAAAGAGTTCATAATCCAAGGGCCAGATTCTGACACCGTATTCTTGCTGCTTAGCACCTTACTCCATGACACTGAGTAAAATCTTTCGACATGATTACAGGTTTCAGAATCTGTTCCTAAGATAGATATGGGGTAAACATCATTTGATTTTAGGCAAACATATTTATGATAATTTGTATATAATTATCCTATTATTTTTAATATTTTAAATAAAAATCTATCAGAGAAATCTCAGACTTACTCTCATAGTGAATTAGGAAGCCAATGCTGGAACGACTATTGTCTGTAGTGAACAGCAGATACATGTAATTGCCAGTACTAATAAGGAACTGTGGTGCTTGTGTACCATGATATTCTCCAATTAATGGTGATGAGTTTGCTGGCCCATCTCTAACTTCCAAAGTATCATAATTAACTTCCGTCTGAAATCTGAAAAGGAACATACCAAATTAGTGTATAAACGGGTAATAATGTAACTTTCAGAAAATCTTAGAACTCCAATGTAACTGTGACCAAGAATTTCAGACAAAGATAATTCAGAACATCTACAGACACATCACAATAATTAAAACTAAGGAAAGGTCAGGTTTTTTTCTTCCTCCTTTCTAGTCCTTTCTTTCCTCAGTTCTGACCTATTGGGCAATCTGAGGCAAATCACTTTACATTTTCTGTGCCTTTTTGCCCCTTCAAATCTTTGTCTGTCTGCAAAGTGATTTGCCCCAGATCACACAGAAGGTCCTAACTATAAAATCTAAGTCTCTGATGTTCCAGTCTAGTGTCATATCCAGTAGACCACAGTGCCTCCAAGCATACTGAGTTTAGATTCATGAAGGGTGGTGAAGTATGCAATCATTCTCTGCTAGTCATTCCTGTATTAAATGAACACAGGTTAGTCCTATCTCTAACCTCAGCATTGGCAGGCATAGATTCATAGACTCTAGGACAGGAAGGGACCTCGAGAGGTCATCGAGTCCAGTCCCCTGTCCTTATGGCAGGACCAAATACTGTCTAGACCATCCCTGATAGACATTTCTCTAACCTACTCTTAAATATCTCCAGAGATGGAGATTCCACACCTCCACACAATTTATTCCGTGTTTAACTACCCTGGCAGTTAGGAACTTTTCCTAATGTCCAATCTAAATCTCCCTTGTGCAGTTACCATTGTTTCTTGTTCTATTATTGGGCTAAGGTGAACAAGTTTTCTCCTCCTCCTATCACACTTTTAGATACTGTAAAACTGCTATCATGCTCCCTCTCAGTCTTCTCTTTTCCCAAACTAAATAAACCCAATTCTTTCAGCTTCCTTCATAGGTCATGCTTTCAAGACCTTTAATCATTCTTGTTGCTCTTCTCTGACCCTTCAATTTCTCCACGTCTTTTCTGAAATGCAGTGCCACAGAACTGACACAATATCCAGTTGAGGCCTAACCAGTGCAAGAGTAGAGCAGAAGAATGACTTCTCGTGCTTGTTTACAACATACCTGTAATGCATCCAGAACACATTTGTTTTTTTGAACAGTATCACACTGTGACTCATATTTAGCTTGTGTCCACTATGACCCCTAGATCTCTTCTGCCATATTTTCCTAGACATCTCTTTCCATTCTGTTATGTGAAACTGATTGTTCCTTCCTAAGTTGGAGCATTTGCATTGGTCTTCTTAAACTTCATCCGGTTTACCTCAGACCATTTCGCAATTGTCCAGATCATTTGAATTTGACCCTGTTCTCAAGAGCAGTTGCAATCCCTCCCAGTTTTGGTATCATCTGCAAACTTAATAAGAGTACTTTCTATGCCAACATCTAAGTCGTTGATTAAGATATTGAACAGAGCCGTCCCAAAACAGACCCCTGCGAACCCCACTGTTATATATCTTTCAGCAGGATTGGAAGCCATTAATAACTACTCTCTGAGTACGGTTATCCAGCCAGTTATGCAACCAATCTTAAGTAGCCCCATCGAAATTGATTTGCCTAGTTTATCGATAAGATATCATGCAAGACCGTATCAAATGCCTTACTAAAGTCTAGGTATGACACATCCACCGCTTCTTCCCTATCCGCAAGACTCATTATCCTATCAAAGAAAGCTATCAGATTGGTTTGACACGATTTTTCTTTACAAAATCCATGCTGGCTATTTCCTATTCCTTACCACCTTCCAAGTGTTTGCAGACGATTTCTTAATTACTTGCTCCATTATCTCCCTGGCACAGAGTAAACTAACTGGTCTGTAGTTTCCTGGGTTGTTTTATTTCCCTTTTTATAGATGGCACTATATTTGCCTTTTCCAGTCTTCTGGAATCTCTCCCGTCTCCCATGATTTCCAAAGATAATAGCTTGAGGCTCAGATACCTCCTCTCTTAACTCTGGAGTATTCTAGTATGCATTCATCAGGCCCGTGACTTGCAGGCAATCTAACTTTTCTAAGTGATTTTTAACTTGTTCTTTTTTTATTTTATCTTCTAAACCTACCCCCTTCCCATAAGCATTCACTATGTTAGAAATCCTTCAACTTCTCAGTGAAGACCGAAACAAAGAAGTCATTAAGCATCTCTGCCATTTCAAGTTCCTGTTTACTGTTTCTCCTCCTCACTGCGGCAGTGGGTCTACATCTGTTCTTGGTCTTCCTCTTGCTTCTAATGTATTGATAAAAAGTCTTCTTGTTTCCTTATTCCCATAGCTTAGTTTGAGCTCTATTTTTGTGCCTTTGCTTTTCTAATCTGGCCCTGCATTCCTGTGTTGCTTGCCTATATTCATCCTTTGTAATCTGACCTAGTTTCACTTTTTATATGACTCCTTTTTATTTTGTAGGTCATGCAAGATCTCGTGGTTATGCCAAGGTGTCTTTGCCACATTTTCTATCTTTCCTACCCTCAGAATAGCTTGCTTTGGGCCTTAAATAGTGTCCCTTTGAAAAACTGCCAAGTCTCCTCAGTTGTTTTTCCCTCAGTCTTGATTCCCATGGACCTTACTTATCAGGCTCTCTGAGTTACCAAAATCTGCCTTCCTGAAATCTATTGTCTCTATTTCTGTACTTCTTCTACCCTTCCTTAGAATTGCAAACTCTATGATTTCATGATCACTTTCAACCCAAGCTTCTTTCTACTTTCAAATTTCTCAAACGAGTCCTCTATTTGTTAAAATCAAGTGCTAGAACAGCTTCCCCCAGTACTTTTTCAACCTTCTGAAATAAAAAGTGTCTGCAATGCAGTCAGGAACATTATTGGATAGTCTGTGCCCTGTCATAAACAGTAGCTAAGGGTTAATGTTTCTTTCACCTGCAAAGGGGTAACACAACAACACTGACCGAGGACCAATCAGGAAACAAGATGTTTTCAAATCTCAAGGAGGGAAGTTTGTGGGTGTGTGTTCTTTGTCTCGTCTCTGTTGCTCTCTCGGCTCTGAGAGTGACCTTTCTATCTCCAGGCTTTCTAATCTTCTGTTTCCCAGTTGTAAGTAAAAGGTAGAAAGCAATAGCGTTATATTGTTTTTTTGTATTTACATGTGTGTAGTTTGCTGGAATGTTGAAATTGTATATTCTTTTTGGATAAGGCTATTTTATTCATTTTTTCTTTTAAGCCAATAACCCTGTATATGTCACCTTGATACAAGAGACATTTTTATGTCTTTTCTTGTCTTCTTTTATATAAAGCTTTCTTTTTAAACCTGTTGGATTTTTTTTTTTAGTTGGGGCTCAAGGGATTGAGTCTGCAGCTCACCAGGAAATTAGTGGAGGAGAAGACGGGGGGAAGAGAAATCTCTTTGTGTTAGAGTTACAAAGCTTGCATTGGCACGGACTCTGAGTGAGGGTGAGAGAAACCTGATCTCTCGGGTTTGCGTTCAAGGATTGAAACAGGGTGAGCTTCCAGGGTCATCCAGGGAGGGGTTTTCCCTTTGTTGTAAGACTCAGGGCATCTGAGTCTTGGGGTCCCCCAGGAAGGTTTTGGGGAGCCAGAGGAGCCAGGCACTGGAATCCTGGATGGTGGCAGCGCTATCAGATCTAAGCTGGTAATTAAGCTTGGAGGTTTCATGCAGGCACCCACATTTTGGACGCTAAGGTTCAGAATTGGGACTTATGCTTTATGACAGCCCCGCGGTGTTATTTTCTCAACATATATCTGGATAGCATGCAGCACAACAAACACTTTTCCCAATTGTTAGTGGTTATATCAGATAGCCTTATGAACTAGGAAACCTGAACCTTGTACATCAGTTTGCATGTCATAGTTTCAACTCCAAATACATCTTCAAAGAGTTTGAGAATATTCATGTAGAAACAGACTTCTGTCATTTTGTAAGACTTATATTTTGTGACCATGTATGAAAAATATGCTATAACTGACATTTTATGTAACTCTCCTATGGAGATGATTGGTTTAATCTCTGGGGGCAAGAAACCCGGTGTCCCTGTACAAAAGAACATGGTTTTTGAAAGGAAATATCCTCCAACTGTCTTAACAAAATGAAAAACAGTTAGTGGGCCAGGGAGAACGAAAACTGAATTCTAGTTGTTACAGAGGACTGAAAATAGGAAATGTGTGGAATTGTGTCAACTGAGCAAATGAAAATAATACTTTTTTTTGCAAATTGTTTTAATTTAACAAGTAATCAAAATTATGTTAAGAAAGAATTATGTTTTATAGGTAATGATGATATAACAAGAACAAACTTCCCAGTCAGACCCATTATACTTTATATATCTATTAGTATGAATCTATTAAAAACTATCCCTCACACAACAAAACCAGCAGCAGGCAAAGGATATTTAGGTCTCAGCTTAGTTTTCTCTTACCACTCAGTTTATATTTCTTACTTTTCAGAACCCCATAAAAAGAGGAACAAACTCACTCAGAAATAAAAGAATATCTATGTTCTCCTGACTGTCACAAAGGTAAGTAAATGACTGTCCTGAGCCTCTGAGGGGTTGTCTTTACTGCAGAGTTAAATTGGTCTCCTACTCAGGTATTGCCCTTCATCTACCCCTACCCCCTACACAAAACTCTCTGATCCAAGTTCAGTGGTGTTTTCAACCCAGGCTATCTGGCTTGACTGGAGCTCGGTGCTAAAACCCAGGTGATGCTTTAATTTGGGCTGGTAACCCACTCACTTTGCAGTGAGGATGCAGGCTTGAGCGCTGACAGTCTGGCAGTGCCTTCCCACAATTTGCCCCCGTGGTGCTGACAGACCAGGTGCCAGCTCATGCCAAGGCCCATACACCTCACTGAACAAAGACAAACACATAGCTGGAAACAAGTCACCTATGTGTTAGTATTGTTAAAACAGATGTTACAGTTTTAAGAATATGTTTAGGGTTTCAACTTTATGAAATGTTTGTAGGATGTTGCAGGCATTAATCTTTCTTATAACATCTGCGCCCTATGTTTGTAGGTCATATTTAAATGTTTGATCTGTAACTTTAAAACTGTTTGCTCTAAAACTGTAAACTCTACAGTCAGGAGACAAGCATTACGAAGTGCGAAATACTAGTTTACCATAAGAGGTGTTATCGCCTATTCAACAAAAGAAGGCCCATAGACACCAGAAAAGCCATTGTCCCAGAAGGACAGACAAGTTTCCCATGGTTCACTGGGAAATAATCTAAGTGTCTCAGGTTACTGCAGCATAAGAACCATGGCATAAGTAATTAGCAATGCACCAGTGGGCACAGCAAAATGATCTGCCTGCCACCCATCACACTGAGCCATATAATAGCTGATTCTTTAAGATCTGATGGCCAAAAAAAAAGAAAAAAAAAGATCTATGCATCTTTACCAAAGAAAAGTATAACATTAAAAAAGAAGACAACTGTTATTTTTCTTGTCACAACATCTCATGCAAGGATATTCTTTTGTCCTTACTGGAGATCAGAGAGAGAGAGTTAGTGCACGCGCGCGCGCGAGAGAGAAGCTATATGACACAAATACCAGCTACTCAAAGCTTCTCTCCAATATCATTTATGTTGTTTTGATTTTCATTTGGCTGATGAGTGGGACTGGTCTATTATTTTATTCTGAATCATTAATTTATACATCTATCTATGTTGCAACACACTAACAGTTGTGTATTTGGGAAGCTAGTCATGAAGAGGCTGGGTGAGTTCTGCGTCAGCTTGTGCTGCTGAGGATGTTGGTGATTTCTTACATCATAGCTTCTCCTGTTTTTGATTTGCTGTACTGTGCCTGGCCCCTCCAGAGGATGACATCCTGGAGGGAACACTTTATCCTTCACTCATATGCAGAATGAAAGACAAATCAGAATGTCCAGGCCAAGTCATTCTGAACATATTATCAGCCAATGATTTTTCATTGCCCTTGCAGGAGTTACTAAGATGACCTGAACTGCAGAAGGTGTCACTATGAAACAGTAAGTTGGACTGACCAGTCCTTTGCTACTACCTCTGGACTATTTCAGTGCACTTTGGGCTGCTAAGGTGCATTTGATCTGGCAACATCAAAACCACCAGTGAGTTCATTTACATATCAAATGCTGTTCTCACTGTCAGAAGGGCTAGAAAATTTTATTTTGGTAACTGAAGGTGGATTGTAAGACTTATAGTAAAATATAAAATCCTCTATTTTCCAAATCTAGAGAAAATACTTAAATTACCTATAAAATTAATACTTTTGCCTTGTTAAATACTGATCTTATTAATCTATGCAACAATTTATGAATCTTATACGCTATCAGTATGGCAAAATTATTTTTTAAGATGTACTAAGGTTTTCCATCTGAGTCTTGTTCTGTTTGGGCAGCAAAGGCTAAATGAACAAGCAACATATGTTTGTTACCCTTCTTGGGGTTCAATAGTTATTACAGCACTTGTGTTAGGTGCAAAAAGTAAGAACCTTGACAGGAAACAAACTCAATTATGCTATCATTAGCTTCCAAAAGCATAACAGTTTTAAAGAAACTCTATGCGAAGAATTACAGGTCTTTAATTGTAAATCTCCCTGGAAGACTGACCCATCATCTAAACTAAACTAAACTAAACTAAAACTAAAACTAAACTTTACTATTAAAAAAGAAAAGAGTGCCTATGCCAAAAATAGTGATTTACAACTTGAACCTTCAAGGAAAGGGGACCAAATTTTTCTCTCAGTAATGCTGGTGTAAAGTTGGAGTAGCTCAGTCAGGTGCTAACTGTACTTTCAAAGTTACCTACATAGAGGCACTGAGCAAGATTTTGCTCTTGCTTGTACCATTGTAAATCCATTGCTACTTGTTTGATTTCAAGAGATTTACATTAACACAAATGAGAGCAGAATCTGGTAGAGTGCATGTATGTGTCTACTGAAAGTTCACAATTCTTAAACCGGAACACAGAGCACAGAATCAGAGATTTCTACTAGGAGCAGCTAATGCAGTGTTCTGGATTCCCCACTCCTTTACTTTTGCTTTCAACATGTGGGTGCTGTGTTTGTGTTGAGATAGGTCTTGTTGTTTGACTTCTCTCTTGTTCTCTCACCTGTCAAAGGTGATCTTAATAGAATGTCCAGGTCTTGCTTCAATCACCCATTCACAATTTAGCGAGTCCTTGTAATATCCTGGCCAACCTGGTGGCAAGATAACCCCATTCGATCCTGTCAAATGTCCACCACATGGTGCTGGGAAATAAAAGCATATATATGTAGTGAAATATATACCTGTAAATTACAGTTAAATGGGCTGATAAATCACACACACACCGTGTTCAGTTAACTGTTAAGAAAATCTGAAAAGCAAGAACAAATGACATATATTATATGACAAAAGTAATCCTGCTTACTTATTTTTTATAAAGAGTCCACACCTCTCTCTCTGAATGGCATAATTCCTGACATCATGTCTTGTCAGAGCTCATTTAGGACTTGATTCTTCAAACCTTTCTGAGTAGTAGGTTGAGTAATACATTCATAAATAGTGATACATTCATAAATAGTGATTTTGTTTGACTATGCACCGTAGGTTTGTGTGGAATGATACACAGATAAAAGAACATGGACTCACAATTGATGGGACTGATTCTGCCACCTTTGTTCTTACTGAGTAGTACCTTATTGGGTGAATAATTGAAGTCAATGGAACTGCTTATCTTAAAGATCGTATAAAAAGGTCTGGAAGCAGTGTAACAGGGCTTTAAAAACTCCGGATCCAGACAGGGGAGAAATCCCCCGGAACAGGGACTGAGGAAGAAGCTGTAAGGTTGTCTTCCAAAAACTCCTCCCAAGCCATGCTGCAGAGTATGTATCGGGGTGAGGCTGGGGGCAAGAGAAGTTTAACAAGGGTGGATCACAGCATGCAGCTCCGGGGAGATTCCAAGCACCACTGAAGCACATAGGAATCTGGAGGGTATTAAAGATATCTTAAAGGCACCTTAGCTCCACCTTCCTCTTGACTGAGAGTTCTGTGATGCACTGTGCAAAATCTTACTCTAAGTCTTCAGTCTCTTCAAACTGTGCCAGGAACACCAATAATCCCATATACAAATTAATAATAATATGAAGCTATGACAAGTGAATTAATGGTCATGTCTTTATTATATTGTTTGTAACAGAAACTGAATTCACAAGAGATTATTCTGATTTTACTCAAGATTTATGCTAGTATAGTTTTACTGATCTCAGTACAATTTTCCCTGAATTACATTAATTCAAATAAGTACAGATTCAGGCCGATGGATGAAATATTAGCCAGCAGAATGCTACTAGTCTGTACTCTCTTAAAGCTGACAAAAAGTGCAATTTATCCTATATTATTTAAAAAAATCAATTTAGTCTTATTAAAACTTTTGTTGATCTGCAGCAGATAAAGTATTATCTTGTGCAGAAGAACTTTTCACACATCACTTATTACGATGATTGGTAAATGTGCTTGAAAGCAGAACATAACAGAGTAGCTCAATCAAGTCATGAGCATGCACAATCAGACCAGATTATCTCCAAACTACCCTGAAGCAATGGACACTTGGTTTATAACTACCATCAGAAAAAAGAAACCTTTTGTCAGAATTAAAAAAAAAATCTACACTAAGAAATAGCTTTTAAATAAATGACATTTTTATTTTAAGTTGAAAGAAGTGCACTTACTGAAAAACTATTAGTCTTTTAGATTGGTGAATTAAGATCCTAATCCTGTTCCTATTGAAATCAATGACAAATGTCCTACAAGATTCAGTGGGAGAAGGATAAAGCCCTACAAATGTATTTCCTTAAAGACAATCATTTCAGTATTTGTTTCTCCCTGCTCATTCTTTCCCTGTGCTCTCAACATGGTTCCTTTGCTTGTGCACCTATGAAAACTTTCTTATGAAGTTTTACAAAGAGGATATTGAATCCTGAACCAATTATGTGTACAGAATTTAAAAATTAGAAAACTTGGTTTGATGAAGAAACCCCCTCGGAATTGACTGTTCTTGCTCTAGGTAAAAACTGGTCCATCGAGCAGCTGATTACATGGTCCTATTAAGATTAGGAGTCTTGCTAGTGCAGCACTTAAGCTTACATCTAACACATCTTATCAAATTGCTGCCAGCTTTTTTCAGTGTCTCTAAATTTCTTAAAAATGCACACTATCTTTCAAGAAATGATTTCTTGCACAGCCAGAATACTGACAGAAATATGGGCTAGATCCTTAGTTGGTGTAAGTCAGTGTAGCTCCACTGACATCAATAGAATTATGATGATTTACACTATGAAGGTCTAGCCCTATATCTACAAAAATTTATCAGTGAGTATCTGGAACTATCTGAGGTCAGAGGACATGCAACTTCTTGACCATAATGTTTACATAAGAAAAATGGTTACTTACTTCTTGGCTTAAGTTTGTGTAATGCCCTGCCGCTTATCCATTAGAAAATAATGGATTTGGCCTATTATACCATTATATTTCTATATTATATTTGGCACAGCAAAGTGAGATAGTATTCTGTATAGCTGATCTAATTAATATATTTTCCTAGGCAAGGCTAAAAAAACAAAGTTGGAATTTTCAGGTCAAGTAATTTTGGAGACATAATGAGCATTTAGGAATTTTTCACACTCTCTCTCTCTCACACACACACTTATATTTTCAAAGTACCAGAATTTTAAAAATGCATTTTTTCTTGGAATTTTGGTAAAAATGAAGGAATCTGCCCCATAACCACATGTGACATTCAAAATTTCTGGGGGATATGTTTGTTTTGGGGAAGTTATAGGGAGAATTTACAATTCAGGCTTATAATAGGAAGCTAGCTTCAGTCTAAACTATAGGGCAGCTACCACCATTCCATTATATGCCATATGTATCTAAATTACCATATCCTTTCACTAGCCTTAACTCACAGCTAATAGACAAAGGTGGTGGTCAAAATTTCAACACATCTACAACAAAATTTTTCAAGTGATACTCTATTCTTTGAAAGATGTGTATATAGTCTTAAGATATTACATACTATTCTCTATTCGCAGAAACTATTGTAAACAAACAAACAAACTGATAAACAAAAGCCAAAATAGTCTTGATTATGTTCTAAATGTGAAAAGGAAATAAAAAATAAAATAGTTATACTATGTAAGACAGTAGCTACAAAAGAAGGCTTGTGTCCCTTACCTTCACAGCGTGGGACAGTGGAGCTCCACACAACATTTCCATCCTGCATAATGCAGGTTATGGACTCAGAGCCTTGGGTTTTAACAAAGCCGTCATCACAATGAAAAGAAACAGAACTTCCCAGAAGGAATCTGTCTCCAAAACGTCTTCCGTTTACGGGAATTCCAGGATCATGGCACTCATTCTGACCAAAGGCTGATTTAAAAAAAGAAAAAAATAGAACAAAAGCCTCAGATTACTTGTGCAAGAATGATAGCAAAAATTCTACATTAAATCTACCTACATTAACACAAAGTACACTTAAGATAGGTGGGATTTTTTTTAATGTATATTTAGTGCTTGGCAAGGCACCATATTGAAAGACTGATTTATCCATAGGACAGGAAAAATCACAGGCTGCAAGAGAACAAGCTTACTGCCCAATTTACCTCCGATCTAAGTGGAACATCTCTTGGAGTCAGAGGGCAGCCACCATGCCTACTCTACCCTTGCCTCACCCAAAACTTCCAAAAGGGCCAGTAGTAGTTTGTAGCAAGTGTGGCAGTGTTACTTTCAGGACAGCATCTGTTATCAGACATCTCAACAAAGAGCACCTTAGACTTAGGCACTTCAACAGATACATGAAGGAGGGGTTACCAAGTAACAGATGCAATTATACATTTTTACACACATCATACTAGTTTCTTATTTTCAGTATTTTTTAAATTAAGAGTTATTGGTTCTACGCTGTATATATAGTAAGAGTAAACAATCAGAGATTACACAGAATGTTGGAAAATTAACTGAAAACAATAAATCTTCAGTGAAAGAGTGTCATATGTATGCTATATAGATACTATAATTTTTGCAATTTACATTAAAGACTAAGACCTCATATCTTAAAACAACACATAGTGGTTTTCCTTCAGAAATTTAATTATCTGTTTGTCTAAACACAGACATTCTTAATTCATTTTTGTATTATTGTGACCAAAGGAAGGGTTTAATTAAAATGTTATATTTAATATCAAACTAAACAAACAGGTGCTTACTTGTATAGGTGATATTAAAGCCTCTTCCAGTGGTAGAGTGATCTGACTGAAATTCAAGTCTTACTATGTGCCCACTGCTAGCCAGCTGGGAAGGGACCTCATTGCCAGAAAAAGTGCCAAGAGCTGGTAAATCAGAAATCCCATCATCCTTCACTGTAAGGTAGTCAAACTGAGGCTCCACATCAAAATCATTGAAAATCAGATGAATCCTGCTTCCTGGCTCCGAAATAATCAACCATACACAGTTCATGTTGTTCCCATATTCCTCAGGGTAGTTTGGTGAAAGAATAATTCCAGATGGTGTAGTGAAGTTGAAGAAGCATGAGACTAAGAGAGACAATAACAGACTCTCAAAATAACATTTAGCAATAATACAAAGCATGTTTCTTTTTACTTTTGTTTTCTGTGGAAAACGGATGGTTTTGAAGATTGGGCTAACAAATTGTGACTCCTGCTAGCTGAGCTTGTAATGTGATCATGTTTAATAATGTCACACTACTTCCCTCGTCTAGCATTTATTTCAGCCTTTTTATGCATTTATGATTTTTTAGTTCCTCACATGTGGCTACACGACACTGTCAGAGCTTTCAAGTTATTTATTGTTAGAAGCACAAACAGAATCCTTTTCAAGAGCGTACATAACAATAGTGTTGTGAGCTAAGTGAATCTGCATAAAAGTAGTGGAGTCTGGATGCATGTCTGCTGGTTTGAGAGCAGTAATGGAGTTTGTGTGAACACTCATGTGGCAATCAAAAATGACATGTGAAGCCAATTTGTGCCAGTAAGGCATAAGCTCATGTAGCAGATAGTGTAAGTCTCCACTTGCGTGAAGTGGTGGTCTAAAAGGTTTCAAAGAAGAATGCTCACTAAGGCCATGTCTACCCTAGTGAGCTCACAGTGGCATAGTTGTACCAATCCAGCTGTGTCACTGTAAGATCACTCGTGTAGCCTCCCATCAACATAATAAAATGACCTTAACTCTCCCATCAACATAATAAAACCATCTCAATGAGCGGCGGCAGCTATGTTGGTGGGAGAAGTTCTCCTGCTAACAGCACTGTGCACACTACCATTCATGCCGGCAAAACTTCTGTCACTCCAGGGGTTGTCTTTTCACAACCTTGAGTGATATAAATTTTGCCAGCATGAGTGGTAGTGTAGACATGGCCTAATCCACTTCTAAAACAGAGGCCATATATGCTCACCTCTACTATTGGCCAACTCTGGTAGATGGTACAAGTGGGAGAAAAGAAGTAAATCATGATTCCGTTTCATTCTTTTTGGGATGGCTTACACCCCGAACACCACTAACCAGGAACAATTCCTAGTATTCAGAGTTGTGGTTGCTATCTGAGCAGGGAGTACATAGAGTAAGGGGAAGATTCATTGCACCCCACACAAAGGCTGGACATTTTCTATCCCTTACCCTGTTTCAATTTGAAATCAATGTTTTGACTGTTTAATAATACATTTTCTCTTGTCTTATAGGACTTAAGTAACTTGTTTTGAAAATGTTGTATCTAAGAGTTAAAATTTTAACCTAAACTGATTACTGAAATGAAAAGTGCAATTACAGACACGGACGGACGGACTTACACACACACACACACTGATTCTCAAAAGGCTGCCACTCTCTTCTGCACAACCCATTTGTTCCAAAGGATACTGTATATGCAAATTATATCAGCTGAATGAACAAGTAATAGGATCTGTCACCTGTGCATGTCCTCTGACCTGTGGAGGATCATGGTGGGGGAAGGGTGAATGCATGGACAAAGTTGTGCACACATAATTGGAGGTCTGTTGAAGCAACAGTGAAAACCTGGCCCACTGTGTATAGCAGATTTATAAAAATTAAAAGCCTGATCTCAATTTTAAAGCAGATTTAAATACATTTAAATTTTAAATACATCTTATTTTTAAAAAGAAAACTGCAATATTACTAGTTTGTGAACTATGAAAACACAGATTTGCATCAGTTTTCACTTTTCTGAATATTTGGTGAACCATCACTCTCACTATTACTAAAAGTAGGCCTGTTTTTGAAAAGGAAAAATTGCAAAAATCCACTTCTTCTACCCTCAATAGTTATAATTAAATTATTAAAATAACCTATTTGTCTCAAACATAAATTGGATAATTTTTGAAACACATAAACAAGGAAACATAAAATAACTAGCCATTTTTAAAGTAAAGTTATTTATGACCCTAGTGTGGAAGTAGTTACACCAATATAAATTTGTTTATACCAGCATAGCTTACTCATATACGGGATGGGGAATAAGCTACACTGGTAAAACAGCACTAAGGGTTGTACTCGTATTGCTATTTCAGTAAAACAAAAATCTCACCCCTAACCACCACAGTTAAACCTGTACAAAACCTGTGTGTAGACCAATGTTAGCAACACAAGCCCCATTAACTTTTTAAATTGTGCTCCAAAGTGCTTTTGAAAATGACCTCAAAAGACAAGTCCCTGTGCTATACTTGTAAAACTGCAAGAAGGTGTTCATTTTCTAAAAATGGTGAAGATAGATAAAAAGCATAATTTACTTGCCCGCTTGCAAAGATTTACTCTGTTTTACTTCTGAATTATATAAACTGACATCATTTAAATCCATCCAAAGTGCAAACTTGACTATAAATATTTTTTATTGGCTAAAAGAAAAAAAATCACATCCACTGATCTTACCTATCATGTTCTATGCTGAATAACCCCATATTGCTTAAATTATTATGCAACCCTATTAAGTTGTTAAAAAAAGAGGGATTTTACTGATGTGTATATGCAGAATACTTCACCCTGCCAGAATTACTAGATACGTGCTATGATATCCTACTGAACACTTATGTGCCATTAGCAATCTCTCAGTTAGGGTTTTATTCAACTCACATTTACATTAAAAGTATTAAATGTTTCAATTAAATACAAAATGAGGGAAATAAATCTAAAATGGCTCTGCGTGATGTTCCCTGTAAATAAGCTACTACTAAGCTATCTGGTAGAGTTATCACTGAACACGTCTTCAAGGTCTTTTGAAATGTTTCCCTGCTGGTGAGCTGCAAGTGCCACAAAAAGGGAATAGGCTGAAGTCAAGAATTTAGTAGGAAGGAAAAATCAAAGCAATTCTTACAAACACAGCTGGGTTTGTTGCCAGACCACTGGTTATTTTGTTGGCACGTGATCATTCTCTCTCCCACAAGTTCAAAAGCTGCCTGACATTCAAAGGTAAGTGTGTCTCCATGTAGAAAACTACTGCCAGTCCTTTTTCCATATGATGGTGTTCCTGGGTCTCCACAGCCTCCTTTCTCAATTTCTGAATTTGGAAGAGATAAACAAAATATTGAATATAAACATATATTTGCATACTATGCATATTTCAATACCAGAAACTGCTTCAGACATTTAGCAGTATGTCCAGAAATAACATTTAAAAATAATAATAGACCAAAAGTTAAATTTTCAAAAGCACATACTGACATGACTTAGGGTCTAACTGAAAGTCAATGGAAATGGGAATTACATCTTTTTGAAAATTGTATCCCAAATAATCAAAACCAATTGCATTAACTGATATTATATTCCCTTTAGGAGTGGTGTGACTGTGAAAAGTAGATAGGACACTTTCTTGCTCAGCAGATCTGTTTACCAAGCTCAATCCTGCATCACTGAAGTGAATAAATAGTTCTCCCATTGATTTCAGAAGGGAAAGGATTGTGGCCCTTGCTTCCCATTATGTGTATTCACTTCCTTGAGACAAAAGAGGTTTCACTACTTTTACTCGTGGTAGCAATACATCCAATACAGTCAAAGAGATGGATTATATTCTGTTTTGTGCATCATAGAATTTAGATAGCAATTCTTTCAAACTGTGGAGCCATATTTACACCTGTGTAATCCTGGGTATATCTGAAGACAGAATTTAAAACAATAGCAGTTGCCGTGGTATAACCATGGATAGAAGTGTGTCTGCAGATTCAGTGATGACTGTTCAGCAACAAAGAATACATCTTGACTCTCAAACCCCAATTTCAGTTTGCAGGGCTGTTAGTAACAGGATTAAAAAATAGAAACAAAAAGCATTTTATTGGACAGTCCAAGAAGCTTGCTATTTAATCAATGAAACACAATAAAGCTGAAATCCAATAATGATATGTTATACTCTAAAAAGTAGAATCGCAATATTTTCCAAATACAACCAACTACACTGGAAATAGAACAATATTTTAAATGATGGTTCCTATTAAGGTCAAATGTCAACTTTTGAGTAGTCTTAAGTATTATAATTAAAGGCATACTGAGGATTAACAAATACTGATGTCAGATGAAGTTAAACATCAAATACGTTTGTAACTATAAGCTGGTAATTAATACAGAAATACTTTCCTGTGAAACCGATGTTAAATGAGAATATTAGATGCATGAAATATAAATATTAAATAATGAGAAAAGTAGTATTACAGTACAGCAACTAAATGATTGTTATTGACAACTAGCACCCAATTCTACCTACACCATTAAATTAAAAGGGAGTTTTGCCACTGATTTTGGATGGAGCAGGAGCAAGATCTATATGTTTTTCCATACATAAAGTAAACTTTTTTGTTACATCTATAAAAAATAAATCCTGGCCTCAGTGAAGTCAATGGCAAAACTCCTGATTTCAACTGGGCAGGGTTTTACCTAAGAGTCTTTATAAGAAATGTTATCAGGGATAACAACAAACTTCCACCCTCACTGAATATTATTAAATATTACTGATTCTCCAACTCTATTAAAAAGATAGCTATTGTCAAATATTACTAAATCTACCATATGTTAAATCCCAACAGCTTGGATACATGATGACATTCCCCTTCTCCAACAGAAATGTTTAATATGCAAAAGTTGATCAAGTTTGATTTATTACCATAGGTGTAATCAATCCACTGTGTTTAGAGCCTTTAAAGCAGAGGCTTTCAAACTTTTTTTCCGGTGACCCCTTTCACATAGCAAGTCTCTGAGGTGACCCCCCCCTTAAAAATTAAAAAACACTTTTTTATATAATTTAACACCATTATAAATGCTGGAGGCAAAGTGGGGTTTGGGGTGAAGGCTGACAGCTCCTGACCCCCCATGTAATAACCTTGCAACTCCCGAGGGGTCCCGACCCCCAGTTTGAGAACCCCTGTTTTAAAGCATCTATGATCAGATTGCTATGCAGAAATGTCTGCCATACATATCGCCAGAGTACATGTAGTTCATCAGGAGAGGCGGATTTATACATATTTTCCTGGGCAATTGCAAGATCAAACTTTGGAGAGAAATAAGTAGCAGCAGCCACTCCACTGAGGAGCTCTAAGTAGTTTTGAAATCAGCTGCTATATTTAAAAAAAAAGAAACCATTGATATCACTAGAAACCTAAACCATACCAGAAGCCAGCATCAAAAGAACATTCACCTTTTGTAACCAGTACATGAATATATATAAACAGTTATCAATGAGGAACTGCCTCTCTTTAAAAACTGGTAATACCTACAACAAATGCCATGACCACTGATCCACTAAATCTTTATTGTTACAAGCAGTTGTACACTATAATCTAACCTGACTATGCTAATGAGTCAACACATTTTAATGGTAAACTAACATGAATAATCAATACGGAATTATTATAGCCTGCAGTAGAGTAGAAGCTAAAAGCTCAGTTCAAGATATGGCTTAGCAATGAATGATCCTAAGCACTACATTCCAAAAACTTTATCCGGTCTTGGGGCAAATCAGAGCTGCATTGCCTCAGAAGGAGCTTTAGAAGCACAACGCCTGCTGGAGCTTCACAGAAGCACAGCTGATGACTCATTCCTTAAGAGATTGCTGAGAGTTCTCCCTTCCATGTCCAACCAACTTTGCATTACCCAAATTGAACAGATATCAGAAAACTGGGGAAGAGAACTAAGATTTTCACAGAAGCTTCTTAGAGTTAACTATTTTAAGCTTGGTCTACATTACGACTTTAGGTCGAATTTAGCAGCATTAACTCTATTTAAGCCTGGACCCGTCCACAAGATGAAACCCCTTTTTTTGACTTAAAGGGCTCATTAAATCGATTTCTTTACTCCACCTCTGATGAGGGGATTAGCGCTGAAATCGGCCTTGCCGGGTTGAATTTGGGATAGTGTGGATGCAATTCTACGGTATTGAGCTCCGGGAGCTATTCCAGAGTGCTCCATTGTGACCGCTCTGGACAGTGCTCTCAACTCAGATGCACTGGCCAGGTAGACGGGAAAAGGTCCACAAACTTTTGAATTTCATTTCCTGTTTGGCCAGTGTGTTTGCAGAGCTCATCATCATGATGTGCCCATTGCCAGGGCACATTGGCCAGCCTGTACTTTGTGAGAAGTCTATGACCATGTCCCTCTCGTCACCGCACTGCCATCGCCTCCTCGCCTGGTTTTGTGCGAAACAATTGTCTCCTGTTGCTCAGATGGAGAGAGAGGCGACTGACGACATGGCTTACAGTGAATTAAAATCAATAAAAAGAGTGGCTTTGCATCAAGGAGAAACACAAAAAACTGACACATAGAATGGCCTCCTCAAGGGTTGAACTCAAAGGTTTAGCAGGCCATTGATTTCACGAAACAAATAGGGCCAATTTCTTGTTTTGATCCATTTATCTTTTACATCTTAGGCTGGCAGCAGACGGCACAGTACGACTGCAAGCCAAAATCTCACAACAAGTCATTAGTAAGAGGAAGGAGTCCTGATTTTTATTATCTTACTAAAAAAAAATAGGCTTCTTAACTTCCCCACATTTTATTATTTCTTTCAAAAAGATGATCAAGAGGTGACTTGATTATGGTGTGCAAGTGATATCTCTAAGGGAAAATACCAGATTCTAAAGGGCTTTTTAACCAACAACAAAAAAGCATAACAAGGATAAGTGGCTGGAACTAGGGACATCAGAATTGGGGAGACCAGGGAGGCCATTCACCTCCCGCCCCCAGCTTTTCAAAGTAGAAATTTGGCACACATGTTTATTAGCCACTGGAACAAATTGCCAACAGGAATGGTGGATTCTCCATCTCTTGAAACTTTTAAGTCAAGACTGGATGCCTTTCTGGAAGATATACTTAGACAAACACTCAATACAGGAGCAATCAATCAAAATTACATAGCCTATATTATACAGCAGCTCATACTAGATTAACTAATGGTCTCTTTTGGCCTTAAAAAAAAATCTATGAAATCTATAAAAAATTTATTTTTCTCTATCAAAACTACTCAACATTACTACATCATGCTGTATTATTAGTCTGAAAGTAGAACAACGTAAATGACCTCTACTTGCTTTAATTTTAGATACATTTTATAAAATAGATCAATAACTTCTACCTTTGTCCAAGAAACTCTGATTTTTCTCTCACAATTGCCATGACCAAAACCAAAATACCCCAACCCACAACCAAACATGAATTCTATACATTTTAGAAAGCTCACTCACTCTCTCTCTCTCTCTCCCCTATAGGTAGTATTTTTATAAATTTCTTATTGAGTCTCCTTCCAAAAATCTTTCCATGCACTCTTGTCCCTTAACAAACTTTACTTAAGATGTTTTTTCTTCTGGTAAATAGACTCACCTATAGTCCTGGAGTGATAAAACTGACAAAGCTTTGCTATAAATAGCTGCCGGTTTTTAGCAGTAAACTCTAAGATAATTACTTGACTTTTGTTGATAATTCTTTTGTAAAGAATAAGTATAAATGTGTGTCTCAGGCCAAAACTCCATGGGCAGCAGAACAGAGTATTCAGAACTTATGTCTCTTCCGGTAATGTTCTCTTTATTCTTAATTGCTTTAAAGAGCATAACCAAGACTGTAACCCCCACTCTCTTTCTGTTTCCCTGACTGTGGGACAGTTTCAGAGCTGTTCTAAATTAGGCATGTTCTGGCAGCCACAAACAGCAGCAGAACAGTGATGTTCTGGCCACAAACCTTTTGCTCATCTGTGCCGTGTATGCCAGGTGCTGTGAGTGGAATGATAGTAAAGAGCAGGTTACGTCAGGTGTATGCCACCCTAGTCATTTTCCCAAACCAAGAAGATTGTTAAATCAGCTTTATGTCCCTTTTCCGTTGTCAGAGCAAAGCAAAGGAACTAGAGAATTGTCCAAAAATCTGACCTTATATAATTTATATATGAGGAATATTATTTGGTTATGTTTGCTCACTGTGTCAAGTACTATATTTTATTTAATTATTCCCAATACTTTTTATATACTTTTGTTTTGTTACAAACTTTACTTTCATTGTTTGTTTTTATGCCTGTCAGCTGATTGTCAGGCACTAGATTAAAAAACTAGTTAGCAAAGTGACTGAATTAACTGAGGATGAATCTTGCACATTATTTCAACTCAAACTCAAACCAGCACCCCACCCTGTGGTTTGCAGGTGACCACTGCACCAGATGTATGAAAAGGGATCCTCCCTCTGGCCAAACTAGGAGGAGCTGTACTCAGCCTGTCTCAGTTAGAAGTTCCTTTTGCATAATTCAAACCTAGCATAGAAAGCTGTTAAAGTGAAGAACATCAAAATAAAAGCTATTCAGTGTTGTTTTGTTAACCTACTTAAAGTGGCAATACAAACTCCATTCCTTTAGGATTATTCTCTGTGCTCATTCAAACCCAGATTTCTTTTGATCTAAGTGATTAGAGCTATATGAACTTCATGACATTTGCAAATAAGCTCTCAAACTTCATTTGAAATACCAGCTTCCTCTGCGTACCTAAAATATTAACATTAATCTTATTCAGTTCTTTCCAGCTTTTATGTTCTCTTTTTCAGTGGTTTGGGGAAAGGCTTTTCTTCTTGTTTGTAAACTAGCAATAACCACCAAATTTAGAGGCACATTCTCTTCTTATGTGGGTAGAGTGACAGATTAAACTCTCCCACACATTAAGATGAGAAGATTGTACAGATTTAAATTTAATCAAATTCCTTTTCTGCCATTTTGTTTTATTTTCAAGAGAAGAATTATGGCAGTTTCAAAATAACATTTAACCTATGATTAAGGATGAACTATGGGTAATGTGAGGGTGTTAGACTACAAACCAAAGCCTTTCTAGATCAGAAATCTTTGCATTACTTGAATCTACAAAACTGTAAGATTCAAGTAGTTGATCAGTGATTCCGTATTATAACTTTTGTGGTTTTGATATGGTTAGTTATGGCAGTCATTTGACATTTTTTCCTGTTGCTGGATGTAATTACACACTTCCGATTAAGCACCTGTTACCATTATGTCAAGTATCAGAGGGGTAGCCGTGTTAGTCTGGATCTGTAAAAGCAGCAGAGAATCCTGTGGCACCTTATAGACTAACAGACGTTTTGGAGCATGAGCTTTCGTGGGTGAATACCCACTTCATCAGATGCATGTAGTGGAAATACATCTGACGAAGTGGGTATTCACCCACGAAAGCTCATGCTCCAAAACGTCTGTTAGTCAATAAGGTGCCACAGGATTCTCTGCTGCTGTTACCATTATGTTTTCAAACATTTCAGCTGATGTTTTAGTGAAACACCATAATCTGACAATAAATCACATATAAAGAGAATATTAATACCTAGTACGACAACTTTAACCTAAAAATATTAATAGCATATAACATTTTAATGATGTATTTGCATAAATGGAACTGAATCAAACTAAATATTCACTCGTCTATACTTCATAAATGTTTTAAACAATGTGGCAGATGCAACAAAGCATATTTTTTGTTGTGATGTTCAATTTAGAAGATACCACAAAGACAAATACCCTTACAGTTTTGTGACCTTTTCCAAAATTCAGCTTCATTACTCAAAGTACAAAATTCATGAATTCCATACTGACCATAAATAAGTCAATACAGTATTTAGGGAGGTTGAGAGTTAGAAAGTGGTAACTTTTAAAAACAGCATGTTGGACAGTTATAAATAAATATTCATGTAGTCAGGAAATTTAATGAGGATCCTTTCTGAACATAGATGCTATAAATTGTCTGCAGTGAGGGCAGACACTTGTAAATCCCCTGTTAAGGAATAGAAGAAATTCAGTCTCAATCCATGACTTTAGACACAGCAATCTCTGAGATCACTGATCCTTGGCAGCCTATTTTTATGGTTCAGCAACAGCCTTTAAAGGCTATGAGGGACTGGGTCCAAATTTTCCTTTTTCAGAAGCAAGATTGCTAGGGATAAAGCATTATCCAAAAATAAAGGATTCTTTTTAATGAATCCAGCTTAGAATTTCCAAAATCTGTTTTTGGTTTGTTTGTTTGTAAAATTAATGGTGGGAAATTAATTGTAAGAGTATGTAGCAAAATGAGCAAAGCTCTGAGATATATCATTTTAATCTCATGTACACACAAATATTTTGCAGCAGGCTAAAACATCAGGATTAATCAACATATGCAGATCCTGACATAAAAATTAAATCACTTTGCTATATAGTGATCACACACAAAAGATTTCTACCAGTTTGAAAGCTAGAAACTGGTTATATTTTTCCAATGAACAGAAGTAAGTTGAGTCATAATTTCAGCTTCATTGAGGGTGCTTTGGTAGTCCAAAGCATCCCTAAAGTCAGTTTAACTGGCAAGTGGATGATTCTGTCAGTGCAGAGGAATCTTGAAATAATGCAAGGACAAAATAGCTGGTCCCATACCACCCATCCCTCTCACATAGGTTAAGAAGAGTAACCTATACATTTCTCCATCTCAGCCATATCCTCCCACTCCCTCCATTGGAATGGTCCCTTGGGACTGTGGGCAGCTTAGAATAAAATGCAGCACCTCTGAGGCTGCTCTAATTTATAACAGGGACTAACTCAACAACTAGACAGCCACAGGAACAGGACGATTTAAAAGGTGAGGTAAAGTCCCCCTTGTGTCTCTTGTCTCCAAGGGCTGTACTGACTCAACCTGGATGTAGCCCAAAGGTGCCCTTAAAGGTGATCACTGTAGTGAACTTTGTTTATGGATTTTTTCGAGTTGTTAAATATTGTCATCTCATAGTGCAATTCAATAATGAACTAATTACTTCAAATACAGTGTATTCAGGAAAACAGTATTTAACTAGTTTTCCTAGTAGATTGTCACATATCTGTTACTGTACTTGACATAGAATTGTTGCGTTGAGTTGTCAGAGCATGTTAGAGTGGGTGCATACGCACTAATGATGGTGGCATGACGTTTAGCATTTAGTGTGAAGCATAGTTTCAGCAATCTTTCATTGATACCCACTGGAAGGTCTGGGAGTTGATGCATCAATGAGGTTTTTATTGCCAGACCAATGCCATGTATTCCATCCTCTGTCTTAGTCTTACCCTTCCAGAAGAAGGTGTAATCACTTCCTGGTTCGCTCAAGAAACCTTTCCCAAGCAATCTTGTTTTGCTTAATGCCGCTATATCAATATTGTAGCGGGCTAGTTCTTGAGCAATGAGAGCTGTCCTTCTCTCAGGTCTTGCAACAGCTTCTCAATCCATGAGGGCACAAACATTCCATACACCAATGGTAAGTTTTCTCAAATTTTTCTTTTGGTTTCAGCCGCAGATTGGGTTAAACTGCCAGCCACGGCTTGCTGGCCAACTGTTGTAGGGCAGGCAATTTTTAGGCCACCTTTTTTAGGCCCATCCCTTACTAGGGTGAGCAGTGCTGTCCTAAAGAGGGCTGCTCAGATGCCTGGGATGCTGCCGGGCAAGTCTGCTGCCCCAAGTACAGAGCTGGAAGATCACCTATCCACAGGCCGCCTGCGTGCAGGATTGGGATTATGACTCCCAGTGGTAACCTCCACCTATTGCTTTGCCCCTCCCCCATTGTCACAGGACTTGGATGGTATGATGATGTTAGATGAGTTGCACAAGACCTGTGCGTGAAAGCTTTTTAAGTGGTAGAGCCGTTGAATGGGAGCAATCCCATTCTCTTGACCTTAGAAGTCAAACACCAATGGTACAAAAAATCGTCATGACTGGTAACTTCTTGGGTTGCAGTGGATGGCCTTAACGTCTTTTGTGCCTCTTCAAGCCCTTCACTTTCCACAAAGCGTTGCAGAACCACCTTCTTGGCCGTTTGATCATAGTGATCTCTTTCGCTCAGTCCACCGAAGCTGACGTCGCATGCGGGTAGGCATATCCCTAATTCACTGAGGGTTTGAATCCCATCAGTTACACTCACCTGCTTTGGCCGGCCTGTCAAAGCCATTGCCCAGGGTGTGGCCACTGCGCATGCTGCAGCTACTTGGAGCCACAGGTGAGAGCTCAGTGACAAGTGGGGACCAAAGTGGGCGGACTACCCCCGAAGGGGTACGACAAGTCCCCCCATCAGAGGTACTACCCCTCCCTGGGCACCCTATACACCCCAATTCTATGAAGATCTTGACAGACTGATCAAGGCCACACTTGTAACAGACAAACTACTCCTACTTGGAGATTTCAACGCCCAAGTCGGGGCTGACAACAAAAACTGGAAAGGAGTCAATGGGCCACATTGCGTAGGCAAAATGAACAGCAACAGACTATTCCTTTTGAGTCTTTGTTCTGCAAATGACCTGACCATTACCAACACTCTGTTTTGACAAGCAGATAAATACAAAACGACGTGGATGCAACCTACATCCAAACAGTGGCATCTGATAGATTATGCCATTGTCAGACGGCGAGACATCAGAGACGTAATGATCACCAGAGTAATGCGAGGCGCAGAGTGCTGGACAGACCACAGATTAATCAGGACATATCTCCAACTTTACATTGCTCCCTGTCAGCACAAACGCCCTAAGCATGTGCGACCTGCTTTCAACATAGCCAAACAAAAGGATGCTCAATGTTTCAACAACTTTCAGAAGAGTCTTGATGACAAACTGACATCCCATGGACAACTGATCGATACTGCAACCAAAAAGTGGGACCAGTTCAAGCAGATGGTGACTGACACAGCAATAACATCTCTTGGACCAAAGAAAAGAACACATCAGGATTGGTTTGATGAGAACCAAGAAGAAATATGCTCAGCTCTGGAAGTAAAGAGAAAAGCCTTTATCGAATGGCATAATGATCCCTCCTCAGTCTCCAAACGGGACCATTTCAAGTACTTTCAGAGCAAAACACAGAAAGACCTCCATCAGATACAAGACAACTGGTGGGAGAGCAAAGCCAAAGAAATTGAGCACTATGCTGAGACCCACAACTCAAAGATGTTCTTCAGTGCTATTAAGACTGTCTATGGATCTTCTAAACCAAGGACCACCCCACTGCTCTCATCAGACAACACAACGCTGATTAGAGGTAAAGAAGGCATCAACGAAAGATGGCGAGAACACTTTAGCAACCTTCTCAATAGACCATCAACCGTGAATAATAACCTCCTCAATGAAATTCCACAACAACCTGCTCTGACAGATCTTGACTCTCTGCCCACTATAGATGAGATTAGGAAAGCTGTTAGCCAGATGAGTTCAAGAAAAGCTCCTGGAAAAGATGAGATATCAGCAGAGATATACAAAGCAGCAGGTCCAGCAGCACTAGCAGCGTTACACAGCGTGATCATCAGCATCTGGGAGGATGAAAACATACAACAGGACCTCCGCGACACTACTGTTGTCTCTCTTTTCAAGAACAAAGGCAGCAAAGCAGAATGTGTAAATTATAAAGGCATATCCCTCCTCTCCGTTCGAGGGAAAATCATCGCCCGCATCATCTTGAACCGCCTAATAGCCAGTATTTCCGAGGCAAATCTACCTGAAAGTCAATGTGGTTTTCGACCTGGCCGGAGCTCAGTCGACATGGTGTTTGCTGTCAGACAAATATAAGAGAAGTGCATTGAACAGAACATGCATCTGTATGCTGTCTTCATAGATCTGACGAAGGCATTTGATACCGTCAACAGGGAAGCCCTTTGGACTATTCTAACATGACTTAGCTGCCCAAGAAAATTTGTCCAGATTATACGCCTTTTTAATGACAGCATGACAGACGAAGTATTGTCTGATGGAGCCACATCAGCCCCCTTCAACAGCACCAATGGCGTGAAACAAGGATGTGTTCTCGCTCCTGTCTTATTTAACCTGTTCTTTGCATGCATCTCTAACCATGCAATGAAATATTTGGATCGAGGTATATATTTGAAATACCGGCACAACGGTTCACTTTTTGACCTCCGTCGCTTGAATGCAAAGACTAAGACAGTGCAGAAACTCCTTCTTGAGGCACTCTTTGCCGATGACTGTGCCCTCATAGCTCACACTGAAAATGATCTTCAGCACATTGTCAACAAGT